>NC_047055.1:95250635-95575613 GCF_011762595.2 Tursiops truncatus | reverse complement strand
GCTGCTGCTCTTAGCATGTTACCTTCATTTCTAAGTAATGTAGTTAATCTGCTGGACTTTTCAGTATTAGATGTTATATATTGTCTTCCTACTATGGAAGATCAAGATCTAGCTCTCCTACCACCTTCTCCTTCACTCCCATCTTTCCTAAATTGGGTAGACCCCAATATATCTTTTATCAGTTTATCATTATCATATATCATCTTGGTTAGAGCAGTAGTCAGTGATCACGTTAATGCAATTAGGAAGCCTATTCACAGCTGAACCATGTAGTGTGTCTATTATGATTGCTTGCCCATCTTTTTGTTTTCCCTTCAGTTAAAAATTGCCTTGTTTTATCCTTCGCTTGTTAATTTTCTTTATTTATCACTAAATTATCCCCGTATTCTCCCCAAGAACTGCATATCTTCACTTAGTGTATTGAAACACTTTGTGTATCCTATCAGTTTCCTATTCTTAGAGACATTTGTCCCAGAGCATTCTGACCTTCGATCTGGGCTAGTGTTCTCCAGGCCTTTGAAGCAGCTGACATCATTATAATCTCCGTTTACCATAATCCTGGGGAATTCTGTCTCCTTTTATGTTGTATCCTTGGTTTTCTAGATGTCCAGTCTTCCTCTTTCTTGGTCGTTCATCCATTTTGGTGGAGGAAATCTAGTAACTTTCTGGAAAAGAGTGCATAGGAGGTTAATTTTTTGAGACCTTGCAGTTGTGCAGACCTTACTGTGCTCTTGCATTTAATTTGATAGTTTGGCTGAGTATAGAATTCTAGTTTGTAAATCATTTACCCTCAGAACTTTGCTGCCACTTCCTCTTTTCCCCAGGTCTCTTGGTATTGTTACTGTTGAGAAATCAAATGTTATTTTGATTCTTCTTAAATTCTGCTGTTCTTTGAAAGCTTCTGGAATCTCTGTCTTGTTCCTAGTGCTCTGAAATTTCACAATACTACCCCTTGGCGTATGTTTATTTTTATCTCTTTCCTCTGCACCCTTTCAATCTGCAAACTCATATCCTTCCGTTTGGGGAAATTTTCTTGAATTGTTTTTTTGTTTTGTTTTATTTTAAATTTCCCTTCATTTTCTCTGTTCTCTCTGTTTCGATGCTGGACCTCTTAGATCCTCTGTCTCCCCTTCTGTTTTCTAATTCTCTTTGTCTTTTTGTTCTACTTTCTGGGAGATCCCTCCCAGCTTACCTTGCCTGTTATTGCATTTTTCATTTGTTTTATATGTTGATATCTAGGAGCTCTCTGTTGAGGCCTAAGCGTTTCTTTTTCTAGCATCCTGCTCTTGTTTCATAAATGTAATATTTTAAAATCCTTCTGACAATATTAGTGATTTTTTTTTAAAGTTTGCTTTTCTTTGCTGTTTCCTCCAAGCTTCTCTGTTATCTGGCATACTACAGACTTACCTCAAATTTCTGGTACCCATTTTCTCTTTGTTGTTTAAGAGTGGAGCACTAAAAATGCTGATTGGAAGCTCTTAGTGGGAGTTGTTGATTATAAGTTGGGTGATTTGGCTGGGCAGTTGAGTTTTGGAACCAAGGTCAATCTCTTTAGGTCTTCTCCTTTGATCTAATCAGATTTCCTGTAGAAGAATCTTCCAATCTTCTCTCTGGATGAAGAAGGTTAGGGATATGGATGTCCCCACATGCAGTATAAATGCACCTTTGTTTAAGCTCCTGTTTCAAGTGTAGAAGCCAATGTTCACCATGCTTTGGTTCCCCAGTTCACTTCACTCTCCCTGGAAAATAAATCTCTGAACCCATGCTGGAATGGGGGAGAAGGCAGAGACTGGAAGTTGGGGGGGATCTAAGTGCTTTTCAAAAAGCTTTCCCCAGATTCTCCTTATTTTAGCCCCCTTTCCTCCCTACTTCCATGAGTGCATGGAGCTGCCTTCTGGGGGTGCTTGTGTGCAAATATTTTATTCTTGACTTTTCTCACAGCTGCCATAGGATATGGCTTTTTCTGAGCTCCCAAAATGTCATTGCGGTTGTCTCTTCTTCCATTCTCATTGTTACTGTGGGTTAAAAAAATCCTTTTAGTGTCATTTCAGTGGAGTTTTGGGAGATAGCCAAGGTAAATGGATGGGTTCAATTCATCATCTCTAACTGGAAGTCCTTTATATCTGTATCTCTACATTGCATGGTACTAATTAAATACGTAGTTGATTGCGAGTGATTAAATAGACTGTCTGAGATGGCAACAGGTGGGCTATTCTAATAGATATTGGTATCTACTTTACAGTTTTTAAAAAGCTTTTGGATGTCAAGGGGAATGTTCTAGGTTGGAACAGGCTTATGAAAGCACATCCTATTTAAGGTCATCTGGTCATCAGGGACTGGAGTTGGACAAATGGGAATGAAGCTCTGAAAGTTGCTGCTGTTTTTTCTGCTCATTGAATTTCTTCCCACCAGGTGGAGGCCCATGTGTCTTCTGACCTAATTCAGATCTTGGTGGATTAATTTAATGTGGAAGCAGCAGAGTTCAAAGTATGGTGGGGAGTGGGGTGCTTGATGTTAGACGAGTCATTGCTCTGCTATTTTTCTGTTACTACAATGATAACCCTTTGTGTTTATTACAGACTTGTGCATTGTAATTTGACAAGTTTTTTTTCCTTATTTAAGCAACTTCCTGCATGCAACATGCAGTTAGGATATGGGTACTAACTTTTACAGCATTTGTGGAACATTGTTGCTTAGAAACTAGCTGACTTTTTATCCAGATAGATTGAAATACTTTTCTCAATTTTAATTATAGCTAAAGTTCTTGATTTGACCCTATCGTGAGCTACATTACTTCTGATTCATTGACTGTTCAGCATTATGTCCTGTTTTAAGTAAGCACTTCAGAAGGTGCTTTGAATGGAAAGTCATCTATGACTGTGTTTCTCTGTTTAAACATGTTAAACCTTTGACATAGGTGACTAATGCACCACTAAACCAATTTGAAGTGCACTTTAGAAATATATTCTTATGTCTTTTTCTCCTTTGGACCCATTACAGCAGCTTCCAGTTTGGGTTATCTCTTCATGACAGGCAGATTGTTGGATTACTGCTCTTAAATTTCCTTTTTTTTAGCTGTTATCCCACTTGCCTTGACTGAATGCTTTTCATTCTTGGGTGAACATTTTTGTCCCCTTTTATATAGAGCCCCAATATTCAGCAAGGAAAGGACATAGAGGGGGAAAGATAGGAGAGGGCTTTTCCTGCTTTCCCTTTGGTTATTTGATCACTTGAACATGTAAGCATGTGAAATAGTTTGGTGATAGAATTAAGGATCACAATTCTACTGTGGAAGGTTCTCGTGCTTTCTGTAAGGTATGACAGGCTTTTTCATCATCGTCTGTTTTAGGAGAAATTGCAGTTGCCTTGTACTGAAAGATGGGCTGGGTCAGGTGCAGGTACTAGGTGAGCAATCTAGGTCTGTGGTTCTCAACCCTGTTTGCTCATCAGGATTGCCTAAGGAGCCCTAAAATACGATATGCTTAGACCTCACCCTAAGAGATTCTGATTCAATTGGCCTGGAGGAGGGTGCCAGCTTTCGTAATTTTAAAATGATCTTCCAGGTGATTCAGCTGTGCAAGTAGGATTGAGAACCATTGATTCAGAGAGAACTCTGTATAATAGCAGGCCTGGTTCATCTTGAGTCTCTTGGATCTGGAGATAGCTAGGGAATATCTAGCTATTGAATATCTAGCGTGGGCCTGATTTGGTCTGCTTTGCCCAAAAGTCTTAGGCTAGGTCTCCAGTCTCTCTTAGTAAACCAAAATGGCCTTGTCACTCTTAGGAGACCTTGCTAGTCATTCCTAACTAGAGGAGTGCTCATCAGAATCATTAAGAGGCTTTTAAAAGTCACAGCTGTTTGGTCCTATCTCATGAAGTTTCCATTTTAATTGATTTGGAGAGGGGCCTAGGTATGTATTTTTTTAAAAAAACATTCCCAAGGTGATTCTGATTCCTGGGATGTTACTCTGGTCTGTGATGCAGTTTGTCATAAATAAATTCGTACCATATGAATGCTTTCCTGTGATGATCTGTAGTACCGTAAAGCTAGTTTGAGGAGAAGCAAGATGTAGCCAATCTAGTATTTTTCTCACCCACCGAACTGGTCTCTGGCAAGTGTTTGCAATTGAACTCTTGGCGTTTGGAGTAGTTTCCGTTCCTTAGGGGGAATGTATTTGTTTACAGTTGCACTGAGAAGTTAGGAAGAGACTTGGTTTTCCCTCTTTCAAAATATTAGACTGTCATCCAATATGTAAAACAAAAACCTGAATTCATTTCTTACTAAAGTAAGAGAGAGCAGTACTAGTCAAGCACCGTTTATGAGTGAAACAGCTTGCTGGTCTTTTTGGGAAGTGTGGTGGTGTTTGATGGTTGCTTTGGGTACAGAAGCAGATTGGTTGACCTTGGCCTTAGAACCATGGCTATTTGGGTGAGACTGTTGTTGATCGCCTCTGAGAAGCATAGTCACTGCATTGCATCTGCTGCTGATTGGTTGCTCTTGAATTGTGTGAGGCTGTCACTGTAATTAGCTTCTAGAAGTATGTTCCCTGAAAGAAGTTGAGGTTTTTGTGTGTGTGTGTGTGTGTGTGTGAGGTATGCAGGCCTCTCACTGCTGTGGCCTCTCCCGTTGCGGAGCACAGGCTCCGGACGCGCAGGCTCAGCCGCCACGGCTCACGGGCCCAGCCGCTCCGCGGCATGTGGGATCTTCCCGGACCGGGGCACGAGCCCGTGTCCCCTGCATCGGCAGGCGGACTCTCAACCACTGCGCCACCAGGGAAGCCCCAGAAGTTGAGTTTTTATTGGTAATTAGGCTAAGGTGAGTTGCCACTGCTCAAATAGGTTTAGAAGTGGGTGCTGGTAGTTACTAGTTACCATGCCTACTGAATAATCAATCTTCTTCCCCCCAGGAGTATAGAGACTTTTATTCTTGCCTCAGATTACCAATTCTCATTTCTCAGTGAAATGAGTTTGTCTCTGCACCTCAATTCCCATTCTCCAAACATCATCATGGTGATGTATAGAATTCTTTGGTGAGTTCATTGTTCTAATCATTCCACAAACGGTCATTAGGAGTTTATGATTTCCAGGGAGTATACTAGGACTTCTCTAGGGTAGACCCCTTTGGGTTGAAAAGGAACCCAGATCTTGATCATGAAGCTGGGTGGTAAATGTTCCTAAACATCCCTTCCACATCCACATCTCTATTTGTGTTCAATTTCTATTTCTGATGAAGCTTTTCAGGATTTTTCACCTCTTCCAATTTCTGTTTCATACTAAACTGTATCACTCTCTTGCTATTCTTTTAGCTATTGCCTTCTATTCCAGGCGATTTGAGATTAGTCCTATGTGAAGTCTTGGCTGAGACACTTGCTGTGTGACCTTAGGCAATTCACATGCTCTCTCTGAGCCTCGGTTTCCTCTTCAGAATTGAACATATCTGCCTCAGTCAAGTGGTGAAGGTTAAATCACATTCAAGTGCTTTGTAAAGTGTAACAGGTGTGTTTTTGGCAACATTATTTCTTATGGTGTAGAGTGTTGCTTTTTTCTTAATTTCTTGCACATGGGAGGTACTATGTCAATATTTGTTAAATGAATAAATTGATCAGAACACCCCCTACCCTGGAAATTAGGGATGATTAACTTTTCAGGCTTTATAGTTTGCTACCAAAGAGAGCTGGTATTCCAGGAGGGTTTGAATGGAAACCAAATACATAATGAGTTTAGGTCGCTGAGTTTAGCCCCGTCATTGGGATAAGGGTATTCCTATTTAGGATAAATAAATATAAACCTGCCATTTAAAATGTATAAAATAAATAAGCTACAAGGGTATATTGTACAACACAGGGAATATAGCCAATATTTTATAATAACTATAAACGGAGTATGACCTTTAAAAATTGTGAATCACTATGCTGTACAGCTGTAACATATAACATTAAGTATAACTAAATAAAAAATCAAATGAGAAATTGATGGCTTATTCTTTTTTAAAATAAACTTTTTTTTTTTTTTTTGCGGTACGCAGGCCTCTCACCATTGTGGCCTCTCCCGCCGCGGAGCACAGGCTCCAGACGTGCAGGCTCAGCGGCCACGGCTCACGGGCCCAGTCGCTCTGCGGCACGTGGGATCTTCCCGGACCGGGGCACGAACCCGTGTCCCCTGCATCGGCAGGCGGACTCCCAACCACTGCGCCACCAGGGAAGCCCTAAACTTTTAATTTTAGAACAGAAAAATTGTGGAGCTAGTGCATAGAGTTCCCACATACCACACAACCAGTTTTTCCTGTTACTAACATCCTACTTTAGTATGGTACATTAGTATGTTACAGTTAATGAACCAAGATTGATGCATTATTAACTAAAGTCCATACTTCATTCAGAATTTTTGGGTTTTTACCTAATATCTCATTAAGGCTACCACATTACATTTAGTAGTCATGTCTCCTTAGACTTCATTGGACTGTGACAGTTTCTCAGACTTTCCTTGTTTTTGATGACTTTGACAGTTTTGAAGAGTACAGGTCACGTACTTTGTACAATGTCCCTCAATTGGGATTTGTCTGATGTTTTTCTCATGATTACACTAGAGTTATGTGTTTTGGGGAGGAAGATCTAAGAGGTTAAGTGCCATTTTCATCACATCATGTGAAGAGTACATACTGTCAATATGACTTATCACTGTTGATACTGACCTTGATTACCTGGCTGAGATACTTTGTCAGATTTCTCATTATAAAGTTACTCTTTTTCCCCCTTTCCATACTCTACCGTTTGGAAGAAAGTCACTGTGCCTAGCTCACACTCAACGAGTGGGGAGTTTTGCTCTACCTCATTGAGGGTGGAGTATCTACCATTATTTCTTCTATTAGCAGAGATGATTTCTAGTCAACAGTTGTTAAAACCAACTGTAGGGGTTTACCTGGTGGCACAGTGGTTAAGAATCCACTTGCCAATGCGGGGGACATGGGTTCAAGCCCTGGTCTGGGAAGATCCCACGTGCTACAGAGCAACTAAGCCCATGCGCCACAACTACTGAGCCTGTGCTCTAGAGCCCGTGAGTCACAACTACTGAAGCCCATGCGCCTAGAGCCTGTGCTCTGCAATGAGAGAAACCACCGCAATGAGAAGCCTGCGCACTGCAACAAAGAGTTGCAGCAAAGCCCGCTCACCACAACTAGAGGAAGCCCCTGCGCAGCAACGAAGACCCAATGCAGCCAAAAATAAATAAATTTATTTTAAAAAAACTGTAAATAGTTTTTCAAATAGTAAAATGCTAAAAACATTTGATTCAGTTGGGAACTAGACAGATTCTTGGTTACCAATATTATTTATGATTTTGGCTTATCTACAAATATAAAAAGACAAAGAATAACTCAATGTTGGAAAAAGCAGAGATAAAATTATCTCTTCACAGATGCAATTGTTGTATCCTGAGAAACCTAGTAGAGTCTAGTTTAAAGATAAACTAATACGAGAATTTGGTAAAGCGGTTAGATACAAGATAAAAATACAAAAATTAATTGCTTTTCATTATTTTAGCATAAGCCTTAGAAAAGGAGAGGGAGGAAAAAATTTCAGTCTCAGTAGCAACAGAAATCATAACTATTTCAGAATAGTTAAGAACATGAAGGAAACTAAAATCTTACTGAGGGTCATAAGATCTGAAGAAATTAAAGGACATTGTGTTCTTGAGTGGGGAGATTTAATATTATAAAAGTCTATTTAAAAAATGCGCTTAATGTAATTCCAAATAAACTCCCAATGGGATTTTTTGAGGGGGATGGCACTCGATAAAATAATAATGTTTATATAGAAGAATAAATGCCTGAGAAGGCAGGAGAAATATGAGAAATATGGGGCGGGGGGAAAGAAGTATGTGCCTTAACAGTGTTATCAGAATATACTATTGTATATAAGATGGCCACCATGATCCCCATTTCTGGTATCATGTTCTTGTGTAATCTCCTTCACTCGGGTTCAGGCAGGACCTCTGACTTGTTTCTAACTAATAGAATACAACAAAGGTGTTTTGATGTGTGTGTGAATACATGTACATGATCATGTTAGGTAAGATTGTAATGTCTGTCTTCCTGAGAGACTCTGTCCCTGGCTGGCTTTGAAGAAGCCAGCTTCTATGTTGTGATCTACCCTATGGAGAGGACCACATGGCAAGGAACTGAGGGCAGTCTCCCACTGACAGTCAGAAACTGAGGCCCTCAGTTTGGCAGCCTGCAAGCAACAAAATGATGCCAACAATCAAGTGATCTTGGAAGCAGATCCTTCCCCATTTAGGCCTCAGATGAGACTGCAACCACCTGACACCTTGATTGAAGCTTTAGGAGATCCTGAAACAGAAGACAGAGTTAAGTTGTACCCAGACTCCTGACCCCACAGAAACTCTGAGATAATAACTGTGTGCTGTTTTAAGTCTCTACATTTATGGTAATATTGTTATGTAGCAATGCATAACTACTACAACGATAAAGTCACTAATTGATTCAATATGATGTTGACTTACAAAGAGATAAATAGGTCAGTGGAATAAGAGAGAATCCAGAAATAAATTCTAGTGTATATGAGTTAATATATGAAAAGGAACATTCGTTTTAGAGACAGCTAGGTTTAAATGATTCTTGTACTACTGCATGTATGGAAAAACTAAAATTGGAGGGCTTACTTGAATTTTATTGAAACTTCTAGTTGTTTTAAATGCTTAGACATAAACACAAAACAAAATTCTGTAAAAGTATAGTGATCATGTGAACAATACAGGAATGAGAGAAACTTCTTTATCCAAGCTGGAGACTCAGAAGCAATTAAATTAAAAAATCAATATATTTGCCTATAAAATTTTTAAAAATTATATGGCATAACTACAATAAAGTCAATTAAACAGCTATGGTGAGATTCAGAGCCAGTACCAGATTGTTAACTAATATACTGCTTTCTTCATTAAGAAAATTTTGTTACAAAAAAAAAATCTATTTACATTCTGATGGAAGCTCCTTCTTATTTTAGACTGATAATGGTTTGCTGACCAGCACTGGCCTACTGACCACACTTAGTGTATTACTGCTCTGGGAAAGGAGTCAGCAAACTGTTTCTGCAAAGGGCCAGATAGTGAATATTTTAGGCTTTGTGGGCCATATGGTCTCTGTTGCATCTACTCAACTCTGCCATTGTCCTGTGAAAGCAACACAGACAAATGAAAAATGAGTAAGCAAGGCTATATTAAAATAAAACTTTATTTACAAAAAAGAGGTGGCCAGCCAGATTTGACCCTTGGGCTGTAGTTTTTGCTCTAGGGGATACCAATATAAGGAAGGTATAATACTTAGCCTCAAAAACTAAAGTTTAGAAGACATCTAGATGGCTAACAGGTACATGAAAAGGTGCTCAACATCTCTAATTATTAGAGGAATGCAAATCACAACTACGTTGAGGTATCACCTCGCACCAGTCAGAATGGTCATCATCAAAAAATCTACAAGTAATAAATGCTGGAGAAGGTGTGGTGAAAAGGGAACCCTCCTGCACTGTTGGTGGGAATCTGAGTTGGTGCAGCCACTGTGGAGAACAGCATGGAAGTTCCTTAACTATAATAGAGCTACCATATGATCCAGCAATCCCACTCCTGGGCATGTATCCAGAAAAGATGAAAACTTTAATTTGAAAAGATACATGCACTCCAACGTTCATAACAGCACTATTTACAATAGCCAAGACATGGAAGCAACCCTAAGTTTCCATCTACAGATGAATGGATAAAGAAGATGTGGTGTGTGTGTTTTTATTTATATATATATATATATATATATATATATATATACACACACATACATGCACAATGGAATACTACTCAGCCATAAAAAAGAATGAAATAATGCCATTTGCAGCAACATGGATGACCTAGAGATTATCATACTAAATGAAGTAAGTCAGACAGAGAAAGACAAATATATCACTTATGTGTGGAATCTAAAAAAATGATACAAATGAACTTATTTACAAAACAAACACACTCATAGACCTAGAAAACAAACTTATGGTTACCAAAGGGGAAAGAGGAGGAGGGATAAATTAGAAGCTTGGGATTAAAAAGAAATTAAAATTTAAAGTTTTACATGGGCTTATAGGAGAGGGAATGAAGGAAGCCTTACCATTTTTAGCTTGAAAGTGTTGGTCATGCACTATCCAATAAGGCAGCCACTTGGGCACTTCAAATATGGAGTATACAAATTGAGATGTGTTCTAAGTGTAAAATGCATATCAGATTTTGAAGATTTAATATGCAAAAATGTAAAGTATCTCAATTTTTATACTGTTTACATTACTACATGAAATGGTAGTATTTTCGACATGAAGAGTTCAATAAAACATTATTAAAATGAATTTCACCTGTTTCTTTCCAATTTGAATATGACTACTAGGAAATTTAGATATGTAGCTTGTCAATATATCTCTGTTGGACAGCACTGAACTAGAAGTGCTAGATGTTTAAATTAAGTGCTATGGGACCAAGGGAGAGAACTCATGTAGCTGGGGAGTTTGGAAAGGTCATGCAGACAGAACTGACCTTGGAGAATGACAGGATTTTGGCAAGTGGTGCCCTGGGAGGATAATGAAGTCTATCAGATGGAGGAAGTGGCATAAACAGAGGTTTGGAGACAACAGAATGGTTTCTGTGTTGGGACAGGAGTGAGTTTAGCTGTAATAAGGGACAAAGCACGTGATGAGTCTAGGCAAGTAGGTATAGGCCTTATTGTGGGTTGTGTGCATGGGTTAGGGTTTGGACCTATTCTGGCTGGGAGTGGGGGAGGGGGGATAACTAGGCCATAGCTTTGAGCAGGGAGTGGTAACTTTGAAAGCTGTTTATACGTCTAATCTAGGAAAGAATAAGTTGATTGGGTTGGAATAAGAAAGGCAATAAACGGTGAAACCAGGTTAACTAGGAAAGACCGAAGGTCTAATATAGGGTGACAATGGGAATGGAGAATAGAAGACAGTGGAAAGCCACTTTATATTGTGGCAAGGGTATGTGTGAATGAGTGAGAACCCCAGTGTTGTGTGCTTGACGAACCTGGATAATGGTGGAAATGCAGACCTTAGAAGTTGGTTTGAGACTAATACGATGTGTTTAGTTTTAGACACCAGTAGATTTAAAAGACAGGCCAGCTCTCAGAAGCTTGCTCGCTTTAGTCTTTTGCTGGCAAAAGTGGCCCTGGGCAGTTCTTTACTTTTGGTTGTCTCTGTACTTCCTGACCCTGCCCACCAGCCACCATGGTCACAGTTAATTGATCAGGGGAAAGGATCTGACCCTTGGATATTTGCTTGTTGCCTGGTCAGTGGAACTTGATGATCAGGCTTGTAAGATCTGAATGGAGCAGTTCGTTTTTAGGCATTTGAACTTGAGATGCAAGAGAGAGAGCTGGCATAGGGACAGGAGAAAGAAGCTCAGGGAGAAATCTCAGGGAAAGGGGAAAGCTAAGTCAGTGGGAGTGGTGGAGAGGTGAGTGGGACCAGTGAACTCCTGGCCACTAGACTATGTAGGTTCCTGGACAGATCTACAGCTGCCCGTGCTTTTCCCTTCTGGCTTGAAAGAGTGGCTTTTCTTGGCTCTGGTGAGGCATGATCAAGTGGCCATGATTCCTTTCCTCCTTATTCCGTCCTTTTTCCTAACAGTAAAGCTCCACGGCTAACCATGAAGGGTGATTAGGTGGATGTTCGAAGTTGTAAGAAAGGTAGGTTTGGAATTTAAAGAGGAGGTTGGTGTGGAGATGAAAAGTTGAGAAAAGCCCAATTTGTTCATGCAAGAGGCATGAGATTGTAAACAGTATTCTTTCCAGCTGCCCAGGAAGCCCAGCGTTCTAAATGCAGTTGATGCTAAATCGCTTGCTGATAATAGGTGTAATAGGTGTAGCAAAGCATTCAGCCGGCAGCACCTAATGGAAGCCTGAGTTTCCAGTAAGACTTGTTTATAGGATGAAGGTTCTGCTATAGGGTAGGAGCAAGTTATTCAAGCAAGTTACTTATTAATCTCCTTAACAGCAGCTTCTCTGTTTGTGAAGTAAGGTTGGCAGTTGTTTTAGTTTATATCCTTCAGGGATGTTTTAAGGACAAACAAGTAACAGCTTTGTATGTTGTAGTTTTCATTAGATAGTCCTGGTCTACAGAGGTGGTAGCTAGCCTGACAATTTTTATAAACAGCTTAGAACAGGCAGCTCTGAGTGGTGCCTCAGTGAGGGCTTTGGGGGAGCTTCGATTTGGTCTCAATGCCACTTTGGTGGCAACTCGGATCAAAGTCTTTTAAGCTAAGATGTCAGGAGTGAACCCTGTGTATATAGCATGCAGATTATTTTGAGATAAAAATAAAGGAAAAGGGAGGTGCATAAATGAGTATTCAAATAAAAAAGCTGTTCAAATAAGCTGTCTGCAAAACAATATGTACATGTGGTATACCATTTTTGTAAGCTAAAAAATGCACATAACAAATCGTAGAGAGTGACCCACATCAGAATGTTAATAGTTATGGTTGGGTGATAGGATAATTCATGGGTTACATTTTTATTTTTGTTTGTCTTTATTTTCCAAGGTTTTTCTTCTCTCCTTACACATAGCCATGAATTACTTCGTAATTAAGAAAACAGTGAATGCTGTTTTAAAAACAATTTTCTGTAGGCATTTTATAATACATAGTTTTCTTTTGTTTCTCAAAGATCGAGTGCCTGTTTTTACCACCTCGTCTCATTTATAATATAGCAGTTCTTTAGCCCAGTCTAGTTTAGCTATTAGATTAAATGAATGCAGAGCAAAAACGTATTTAACTTGATTTTTAAGCCTTGTCTCCTCAAAATAAAGGGAAACGCATGTTTCTATTGAATACTTAAAAAGAAAATTTTGAGATGTGTTTCAAATATAATACTAAGACAGGGAATAATGTACTAATTATCTGTGTATCTACCACCCAGCTTTATTAGATCTTGGCATTATGCCTTATTTGCTTTGGGTTTGGATATCTGGATTTTAAAGAAATGTAAACAAATTACAGTTGATTCTCCTACATCTTCTGTCTGTCATGAATTCAGAGTTTATCACTTGAGCCTATTTTTACACACTTACTAATATGTACATATCCACAATTATTATACAGTATTGCCTTCAGATTTTTAAACTTTGTGTAAATGAAGCATGCCGTGCATATTGTTTTGAAACTTGCATTTCTGGCTCAACATCGCTTGACATGTTTCCATGTTGGTGGATGTGGATCAAGTTCAGGGGTTAACAAACTACGGCCTGTGGGCCAAATCTAGCCAGCCACCTCTTTTTGTAAATAAACTTTATGTATTTTCGATGGCCACTTTCACACCAGATAGCAGAGTTGAGTAGCTGTGACAGAGACTGTAGGGCCTGGAAAGCCTAAAATATTTACCATCTGCCTCTTTACAGAAAAAGTTTGCTGACCTCTGATCTAGTCCATTCTTTGTATGGATATATCATTATTTATCCATTTTCCTGTCCGTGGACACTTATTTCCTGATTACTTGTAAGAAATGGTGTTTTGGTGAACATTGGTATATATATCTCCTTACCAGAATTGAGAGGGTTTCTAGTGTAGCAAATGGATCATGAAACAACTAAGCTTTTAATATATTTTGGTGTGTTTTTCATACTTAGCAAAAAAAAAAAAATCTAAGGCAGACTTGGGCCCTGTTAGCTGATAGGTGTGTTATTTAGTAGTTTGAGATAGAGAAGATATTTTTATTCTTGATTTAAATAGTTTTTCTCAAAGTGAATTTTTATTGCTGGAAGAGAGAAAAGCGCTGAGTGGTCCACATGGAGCAAAGCAAGAGTTACATATGGTCCTTCCAGCCATCACAGTAGAGTTGACCCGCTCCCATTTCACCCTCCCACCACCTCTCTTCCCCTCTGGTTTTCACTCGTATGTGGAGTGTTAAAAAAATAAAACAAAATAAACAAACCAAACCAAACAAAATATACTGTTTTTAAAAGTGGTTGTAAGTTGGTGAGAAGAGGCAGCTGAGATGCAGAGCTTAGCCCAAGGTCATGTTTAAGTGAGGCTTCAGTTTGGACCTCTCCACCTGCTCTGGCCTGATATTCAATGTCCAGGAGCACAGTTCTAGGTGGTAGACCTTGGTAGATGGGTTAGAGAGTACTTTTTGAGACTCCTCACTGCCGTGAAGCAGAGTCCTCATTGGTTCCAGCCTTGGCTCCTATAAGCTGGTCACGGCTTCATACACTAAGGTTTTCCAGAAAGGTCAAAGTTTACAACTTCAGTGGGAGTAATTACCCCACATGGCACTTTTGTAGAAAACAGAAACCAGGGCCATCTTTTCACATTTTTTCCTGTCCTCCCACCTTAGAACTCCAGTTTCCCAAGCAAGAGTTATACTGCTTCAAAGACAGTGGTTGCTCAAGACTGTCTAAGGGATCCTAATGTCAGGCTCAGAGTTGGTCCTGAACGCCTGGGCAGCTGCCCATTCACTTCCAAAGGTTTGAATCTGTAAATGTCTTTTCTCCTTTTCAGTTTGTGGCTCGTGTGGGCAAGACATAAGAAATCCTGAGAGTCTTTCCACTCTCATTTAAAAAAATCATATGCCTGAAAGTCTCCAAATTACTGGCTCAAACTGCATGGGTATTATTTCTCCGGAAGCTGTTAAATGTGGTAAGGACATGAACTTGTCTCTTACAGCTATAAGCTCCCAACCACTTTGAACAAGATAGAAGCCAGGGCACTAAAAACTGTTGGAGACAAATGGGACCTAATGAAACTTAAAAGCTTTTGCACAGCAAAGGAAACCATAAACAAGATGAAAAGACAACCCTCAGAATGGGAGAAAATATCTGCAAATGAAGCAACTGACAAAGGATTAATCTGCAAGATTTACAAGCAGCTCATGCAGCTCAATAACAAAAAAACAAAGAACCCAGTCCAAAAATGGGCAGAAGACCTAAATAGACATTTCTCCAAAGAAGATATACAGATTGCCAACAAACACATGAAAAGATGCTCAACATCACTAATCATTAGAGAAATGCAAATCAAAACTACAATGAGATATCACCTCACACCAGTCAGAATGGCCATCATCAAAAAATCTACAAACAATAAATGCTGGAGAGGGTGTGGAGAAAAGGGAGCCCTCTTGCACTCTTGGTGGGAATGTAAATTGGTACAGCCACTCTGGAGAACAGTATGGAGGTTCCTTAAAAAACTAAAAATAGAACTACCATACGACCCAGCAATCCCACTACTGGGCATATACCCTGAGAAAACCATAATTCAAAAAGAGTCATGTACCACAATGTTCATTGCAGCTCTATTTATAATAGCCAGGACATGGAAGCAATCTAAGTGTCCATCGACAGATGAATGGATAAAGAAGATGTGGCACATATATACAATGGAATATTACTCAGCCATAAAAAGAAAAGAAATTGAGTTACTTGTAGTGAGGTGGATGGACCTAGAGTCTGTCACACAGAGTGAAGTAAGTCAGAAAGAGAAAAACAAATACCATACGCTAACATGTATATATGGAATCTAAAAAAAAAAATGGTTCTGATGAACCTAAGGGTAGGACAGGAATAAAGACACAGACATAGAGAATGGGCTTGAGGACACGGGGAGGGGGAAGGGTAAGCTGGGATGAAGTAAGAGAGTAGCATTGACATATATACACTACCAGATGTAAAATAAATAACTAGTGGGAAGCAGCCACATAGCACAGGGAGATCAGCTTGGTGCTTTGTGACCACCTAGAGGGGTGGGATAAGGAGGGTGGGAGGGAGATGCAAGAGGGAGGGGATATGGGGATATACGTATGCTTATAGCTGATTTACTTTGTTATACAGCAGAAACTAACACAACACTGTAAAGCAATTATACTCCAATAAAGATGTTAAAAAAAAAAAAACTGTTGGAGATGCAGTTTTTTCTTTGCTTTAAAGAAACAAAGCTGAAAGCAGTGGAAATCATCAAGCATTTTCCTATGGAGCTGACACTAGCTTAAATACAGTTATCTAATCCACAGGTGGACACACAGATAAGGCTCACTGGCACAATTGCCAAGTAAAAGTTTGTCAGCTAGAGTGATCTTGCTTCCACCCTGAACTTGCTTTCAGACAATAATCTGACCAGTTATTTATATTCCCTATGGATGGCAAAAGGAATTCTTGTCTATATCAGGGTAATTAGCTATCTTAGCTCTGATGAAAAGAATTTTTTTATAGATTTTTTTTCATTTTTATTTATTTATTTGTTTTTGGCTGCGTTGTGTCTTCGTTGCTGCGCGCGGGCTTTCTCTAGTTGCGGTGCACGGGCTTCTCATTGCAGTGGCTTCTCTTGTTGCAGAGCGTGGGCTCTAGGCACGCGGGCTTCCTTAATTGTGGCCCATGGGCTCAATAGTTGTGGCTCGCGGCTCTAGAGCTCAGGCTCAGTAGTTTTGGTGCATGGGCCTAGTAGCTCCGCGGCATGTGGGATCTTTCCAGACCAGGTATCGAATCCGTGTCCCCTGCATTGGTAGGCGGATTCTTAACCACTGCACCACCAGGGAAGTCCCTGATGAAAAGAATTTAAGACGCTGGAGTGCCCTGGAAAAGGTCTAGTTTTAAAATTGAAGTCCCTTCCAGGCTGCTAAAATCACATTCAATAGATGGGCCTTCTTTTCTTCTTGTATGATCAACCATACACAAACAATACATACATTACAAAGATCATTAACATAAATTATTCCTTAAACTATATTAGTTAATGCCCATGTTTCCTACTTCTACCATCATCCAAACTGGGATACTGTTCTCCTGTCCCAGATCAATCAGGTGGCAGAAGGAAGTGATTTGAACCTTGCGGCCTGTTGACTTGGGGCATAGCTTCAAGGGACCTGTCTTAAATGTAGTGTTCCTGTGTATCCATGGCAACATTTTGTAACCCTGCTCTGGGGCCTCTGACTTCCCTCCACATCAGGTCCCTATAATTGTAAAGTTCATGAAAGATTTTAGAGAATTTTTTAAAATCTATTTGTAGATGAGGCCATTGGTCAGAGAGACAGAAAAAGTTGCATTCAGATCAAGTCCAGGTTGAGCAGAATGTGCAGTTATGTTGTCTTTTGTATGTGAGCCGCCAGCACCCCCCTGCCCCAGCAATGAATTAATGGAGTTAGT
Source organism: Tursiops truncatus (assembly GCF_011762595.2). Taxonomy (NCBI): domain Eukaryota; kingdom Metazoa; phylum Chordata; class Mammalia; order Artiodactyla; family Delphinidae; genus Tursiops; species Tursiops truncatus. The sequence continues at coordinate 95,558,433 of NC_047055.1, read as the reverse complement.
CTCTTTTTTTCCCCTTTCATTCCTGCTGCCCCCCACATCTCCTTTCCTCATATATGGATTTGTTATATCCAGTTTCCTAAGTTATAAATGCTGGAGTTTTGCTTGGCCTCACCTTCACTCTTATCCCATGAATCAGCACGCTCTGTTGATTCTAATTCTCAGATAGCTTACACGTCACTTTCCTTTTCTCCGTCTCACTGCCACTGTCTTTTCTCTCACTTCTCTCACCATTACAGCATTTTCCTAACAGTTTTTCCTACCTCCTCATTTCATCCCATCTATTCCGTTGAAGCAATTGTTCTGAAACAAAGCAATCTGATAAAAACTGGGGGTTCTTTCATGTTACCTACAAAGCTAAGTTAGATTTGTGTGTCTGTGTGCTGATAGTACTCGTATGGTAATCATTTACCTGCTTATTTATTCATTGCATTTGCTCAAGGAATTTCCTAGGAATACGAGTGCCTGTTCTATGTCAGTTTCTGGGATTTAACAGTGAAGAGAATGAACAAGATGCTCTGTTAGGAAGGGGGGAAAGTAGACAGTAAAAAGAAAACAAATCTGACACTTTCCGTGATAAGTTCTGTGAAGAACAGAGTTCCTGGAACAGTGGCATGGGGCTTACCTGGTACAGTGATCGCAGAAAGCCTCCCTGAGCAGGTGACATTTGAGCTGAGACCCGAAGAAAAAGGAGAACCCAGGAGTTTGAATTTGAATGATGCAGAATTCAGTGTGCTATTTGCTGTTTGCTGACTATTGTTAATCTGATCATTCCAGTTATCTGTGCTGAAGTAGGTAACTTAGAAGCCAGTGGACAGCAGCACCAGATTTGCCTTCCTAAGTATTCTTTTAGCATGAAAAAACACAAACCTGATTTTTAAAATTTATTTTTTAAGGGAGGTATATAAACCGTGGAGTAGAAATGGAAAAGGACTGTCTTGGTTAATTTGCCTAGGGGTGATTAAGAGATGGCCATGATATAAAGCACTCTGGCGTTAAATATAATTGTGACTGGAATGAGCAAATGAAATTAGGGTGGGCCATTCTGCCATTTCCTGAAACTTGCCTGATCCTTTCTTTCTCTCTCATTTTCCTTACATCTAACCTTGAAAATTTCTCCACTCATTTCCTTTATCCAAGCTGATGTGGCTTCATGGCTTATTCACACATATAATCACTCTCTTTACTTTTATGATTATATCACCACTAATTTAAAAAATACAGCACCCTGCTTTGTAGTGACAATAAAATTTTTTTTGCCATGAAATATAATTGTCAACCAAAAAATTTCCATTGTAGAATATCAGTTGTAGAATCAGCCAACATCTAGACTTGGGTACACAGTCCACCTTGTATGTTTGCCTTCTGAAAATGCCTATTAAACGTCAATTCGGAGACTTGTGGTTATTCTAAACCCATTGTCAATTGGGTTGACAATGGGTCTCTTTTTGCATATTGATTTTTTTTGACACCACCAGCTCTAGATTTAATCTGTTGTGTGACATCAAATAGGTTTGAAATTATGAACCCAAGCACTCCTACCAGAAAAGCCCCAATGAGCATGACTTTATCTCATCACTTCCAACTAGCCTGTGGTCTTTGTTGTATCTTTATATCTATGCCAACGGTCCCCAACCTTTTTGGCACTGGGAACCAGTTTCATGGAAGACAGTTTTTCCACAGACGGTGGCGGGAGGATGATGGTTCAGGCGGTAATGTGAGCAATGGGGAGCAGCAGATGAAGCTTCGCTTGCTCACCCACCACTCACCTCCTGCTGTGCGGCCCGGGGGGGCTAGGGGGTGTGGGGGACCCCTGATCTATGCAATTGTAATCATCTTAAACACACTGAGTCCACTTTTTCCAGTTAATGTTATTCAGATGTGGACTTGCATATGTCAAAATTGTTGTGTGTATTGCTTTGTGTTTGAAAACTAAAGCCTTTACATTGTGAGAGAAACATAAAGGACTATGAAAATACTTATGTACAGTTTAGAGTCATTAAAAAGCAGATACTCATTGTAGTTAACCTCCCAGGTTAAGAAATAGAACATTGTCAGTATCCCCAAAAGCCTCTTGAGGGACCCTCTTTATTATTGATATGTCTTCCTCTGTCCCCCTCACCTCTGTAGGGAAACTCTATACAGACGTATTTACCACCACCTTGCTTTTCTTTCTTTCTTCCTTCCTCCCTCCCTCCCTCCCTCCCTTCCTTCTTCTCTCTCTCTCTCTCTCTCTGTCTGTGCCAGGTCTTAGTTGCGGCATGCAGGATCTTAGTTGCTGCGTGCGGGCTCTTAGTTGTGGCCTGAGGGATCTAGTTCACTGAGCAGGGATTGAACCCAGGCCCCCTGCATTGGGAGTGCAGAGTCTTAACCACTGGACCACCAGGGAAGTCCCCTCTTGCTTTTCTCAATAGCTTTACCACCTGTCTTCTCTTTCTTTTGTTTTTGCCTGTCTTTAAACATTATGTAAATTGAATAATACTCTGTATTCTGTGACTTCTTTCACTTAATGTTGTATGAGATCCATCCATGTTGCAGCTTTGGGGTTACGTTTGTTCTTTTTCATTGCTGTATAGTATTTCACTGTGTGACTATACCATATATACCACTATATGACATTTGGGTGGTCCCCACTTTGCTTTTATGAATAATGCTGCTATGAATACTCTCTTTCCTGTTAAACATTTGTGAAGATGTAGGTGCATCTTTAGCTTAAAAGATACTGCTAACTTTAAAAAAAATTGAAGTAACATTGGTTTATAAATTTGTATTTCAACTTTGGTATATACTTCAGTGTACTCACCACTAAAAGCTTAGCTTCCAGCCATCACAGTAGAGTTGACCCGCTCCCATTTCACCCTCCCACCGCCCCTCTTCCCCTCTGGTTTTCACTCATATGTGGAGTGTAAAAAAATAAACCAAACAAAACAAAATAAACTGTTTTTAAAAGTGGTTGTAAGTTGGTGAGAATTCTAAGTATTTCGCCTCTTCTCCAGCACTTGATCTTATTAAACTTCTCAAAAATTTTCCAATCTGCTGGATATTTAATAATATCATGGTGCTTTAATTTGTGTTCCCTTGGCTAATAATGAGAAAGTGTATAGTTCAATATGTTTGTTGCACATCCTTATATCAATTCTGGGGCCGTATTTCATTTCCCCATAAAAAGGCATCTTATTTTTTTCCCTAACTTCTGTGATCTGAAAGATTTTTTGACTAACAAATTATACTTTTAAGAATGTTTTTATAAATGTAATTGCTCGCATTTATATACAATATGTTTATATATAGTATTTGCATACAAATAATAATTTGTATGCAATACAAAAATATGTAATGGTTAACCAGGTCATTTCTTCATCTGACTGTGCTTGTTTCTTTGTTTTTCTGAGCCTTGCAGCTTAGCAGCACTACCTGGAGCCTTGGCCTAGGCACTTTTTAAAAAAAGTTCTGAAAATGCCCAGTGAGCCCTCTTTACTACCTTCAGGGGACTCCCCTCAGTGCTTTGGAGAGCAGGCATTGGACTAGAAACTCAGCTTTCTTTCAACCATCATCTATGTGTCTGATAAAGCATTATGTCTATTTCTTTGCCTTAGTTTGCAGCATCGGGAGTTGTGCAATAACTGATATCAGCAATGCTTTGAATACTTGTGATCTAACTTCTTTTGGGAGTTATTTCCTTCCAATATATTTCCAAATGTGGAATTATTAAACAGTTTATTTCTTTTAAGCTGTTATCTCATGTGTTAGGAGGTGAACAGATCAAACTAGCTATTTACTCACAGTCTGTCTCACATATGGCCATTTAATATGCATATGTGACTAAGTGTTGAATTTAAGGACTTGAGTTTTAAAACGTCAATTTATTAAAAGTCTGGGGCTTATTTGCATTCTGTCCTCAGAGTGTATAATCAGTTCTTTTAATTCCTTCATGTTCCACTAGAACAAATGACCAATTTATGAAGTTATTGAGAGAGTTGGTCTATGGTGATGATTTATGGCTATGAAACCTAACATGTAAGTTTAACAACAACTCCTGGAAAAATGTACTTGAGGTGTTTCCAGATTTACCTGAGTTCATTAGCTGTGGAGGAAGGCATTGATTGTATTGATTTCCTGTATTTGAAAGTGTCCTGTATAACTCCTAAATCATCAACATTCTCCATTTTTTTTCTTTCTCTGGGATTGTTACTTTTCACCACTGGCTTTAGCTGAATTTACATAATAGATCTTGTTATAAGGACCTAATGCAGAGGTTCTCAACCAGGGGGTGGTTTTGCTCCCAGGGGCATTTGGCAATGTCTGGAAACGTTTTCGGTTGTCACAATCAAAGGGGGAAGATGCAACTGGCATCCATTGGGTGGAGGCCAGTAATGACGTTAAACATCCTACAAAATGCCCAGGATTACTCCCCCATAACAAAGAAGCATCTGGCCCAAAATGTCAGTAGTGGTGAGGCTGAGAAATCCTGCTGTAGTATAAATAAGTTTTTTTCTTTCCCTCTGTTTCTTCCCCAGTCACTGTCATTTCCATGTTTTAGGAGTGAATTATCAGTTCACATTCATGTTCCATGGAGCTCTAATATGATTGATATTGTGATATGGTTGGAAAGATTATATATATATATGCAATAAAATTCGCCGATTTTAAGTGTAAGACTTGGTGAATTTTGCCTAATGTGTACAGTTGTACAGTTGTGATTAATGTGTATAGTTGCAACTACCACTATAATCATGTTTAAATTTTAATTCTGTAGCTTCAAATATACACTTATCAAATGATATTATGCTCCAGGGCAGAAGGAGACAAAGTAATTCAAGTACTAATGGGTAGCTTGTGACTGATAGGTAGAATGTATATGGTAATTCATGAAGGATAATGCCCGTGGGCTGAGTTCTGAATTTCACTCTATTTAATACGAATCTAGTGGATGCTTTATTTTTACTGGTGGCAGGGTGGGGGGGCGGGTCACTTTTAGACATCTGAAAGACTGGCTTAGAGGATAGTTGCTGCATCATAAAACAGAAAACCTGTGTTAGCCTCTATCCTAAAGTACCGAGTTTTATTGTCTACAAATTTCTGGATTCCCTTTGCACTTTCTAGGGCATTTCTTTTGGTTCATGCAGGTTAAAATAAAACTGGGTATTTGAAGGCAGACACAGAATATGTACTTCTCTCCTAGAGGATAATTTCCAGGATGTTGGTTACTTTGGTGGTTGAATTTAACCTCGGTAAGCAGTAGCAGTTTTCTGTGGTCAAGTGAATGGAAAACCCTTGCTTATTTTGCTGAACCACATCCTTAGAGGGGGAGCTTTCCCTTGACCACTAATTGCTGTAATTGGAATTTGGGAAATGATTTGAGATGCGACTTGGAGTGATAAATGAGTGGGAGTGCTTGACTGGTGTTTTCTCTTTTCCCCTTTAGTTCCCTTTCTAGTAAAGGTGGTATTCATATTCCAGGTTTCATGGGGAGTTTATCAATGTGTCTTAAAGAGAAGCACGGAAAGTTAGGTGGAAAGGTGGTATGAGCAGTTACTCTTGATTTATGTTCATATTTTTGTGCTATAATGAGAATGTAACAATTCTTGTATAATAACAAAAAATGAGGTAAGGATTGGAGCATTGCAACATTTAACTATATTTTAATACTATAGACTATGGCTCAGAATGACCATAGGAATCTTGCTGGTTTTATGTGTGGGTTTGTTTTAGGCAAACTATCAACAGTACTGAAATGATACTCTGTGAAAAGGAAAAAAAAATGTACCCACAAATTTAAAATGCTGTGTTTGCTGGTTTTCCTTTCTTGGTCTTATGCGCCAATCAAGAATTGCTGGAGAAAGAAGTCATGTTGAATAATTCTGCCAATTCCACCATGTAATCTTGGGATCATTTGTGTCATCTCTTATGGTAACCTTAGTATTTCAGAACGCTAGGGATGAAAACAGTCTTCCAACTTGAGAAAATCAGGACTCTTTGGGAACAACATTTCAAATGCTAAGAAAAGAAGATTTTTCTGTGGGGACGTTTGTCCTCAGTCCCTTCTTCCTTGGCCTCTTAGCCCAAGGTGCCATCTTATCCACTGGTAATTGAGTTCCAAGAGTGAGTGTCTTGTCCAAAAGAAGTGATATTTTGGAATGACCTTATCTTTGTTTGAAAGAAGGCATTAATAGAATGGTCCCAGATTATTCTTTTTTTTCCTTTTTAAAATAAATTTATTTATTTGTTTGTTTTATTTTTGGCTGCGTTGGGTCTTCGTTGCTGCACGCGGACTTTCTTTTAGTTGTGGCAAGCAGGGGCTGCCCTTCATTGCAGTGCATGGGCTTCTCATTGCTGTGGCTTCTCTTACTGCAGAGCACGGGCTCTAGGCGCGCGGGCTTCAGTAGTTGTGGCTCGCGGGCTTAGTTACTGTGCGGCATTTGGGATCTTCCCGGACCAGGGATCAAACCTGTGTCCCCTGCATTGGCAGGCGGATTCTTAATCACTGCGCCACCAGGGAAGTCCCCCAGATTATTCTTTTTTTTTTGTTGTTGTTGTTGTTGTTTTGCGGTACGCGGGCCTCTCCCTGCTGTGGCCTCTCCCGCCGTGCAGCACAGGCTCCGGATGCGCAGGCTCATCGGCCATGGCTCACGGGATCCTCCCGGAACGGGGCACGAACCCGCGTCCCCTGCATCGGCAGGCGGACCCTCAACCACTGCGCCACCAGGGAAGCCCCCCCGCCCCAGTGAGATTCTTCTTCTTTTTTTTTTTTTTTTTTTCTGTACGCGGGCCTCTCACGTTGCGGAGCACAGGCTCCGGACGCGCAGGCCCAGCGGCCATGGCTCACGGGCCCAGCCGCTCCACGGCATGTGGGATCCTCCCGGACCGGGGCATGAACCCGTGTCCCCTGCATCGGCAGGTGGACTCTCGACCACTGCGCCACCAGGGAAGCCCCCCAGATTATTCCTGATAATGGACTAGAGTATGGACAAAAATCTTGAGCATTTGAATTCCCCATTTGCCCCTACTTTTCTTCACTGTTTGTTTATTTACTCTTCTCTACCCTCAACGGATTTGTGGTTATTTAACCCCCAGGCTGACTCCAGGTTAGCATTAGAAGGATGGATTGGATTTTCTGAGTTCAGAAGTTTCGTTTGATGATGCTCAGGCCTTTAGTTGGTTAGCCATATGATTGGCAATGAGCCACTAAGAGATCACAATTTGGTGAAAATACTTAAAGAGCAGTGCCAAACTTTCAAAATCTGGAGGCGTGAGACAGATTTGGAGTCATGCTGTTCTAAACAGATTTGTGTCCTAATATTTTTCGTTCAATCAGAATTTTCCCATGTTTTAAAAAATCCTTTAAAAATAGCTTTCAATGGCCATGAATTTTTCCATCCTGAGGTTCATTTATTTAGCAGTTCCCTGCTGTTGAATTTATAGGTTGTTTCTAGTTTTTCACTAATAGAAGATTGTGATTAGTAGCTTTGCATTTACGTCCTTTGCTTTACATTTCATTACTTGCTTAAGCTAATTTACTTATGGTAGAATTAAGTATGAATGTTTTTAAATATTGAAAACTTTTGCTAGAAGAGCTTTCAGAAAGGGTGTTTGCCAATATCCCCCTGCTAATTGTATAAGAAAATGTGAATTACAGCACACTCTTGCCATTGACAGAGATTTTTAAAAAGTTGGAATTCATAGATTTAAAAAATGGTAAATTATATATAGATTTAATTATAAGGTGGCACTTTAAAGATCTATTTGTATTTCATGAATTGTCCTTTTATCTGGCCTTTTTTCTGTTAGTGGTGTTTTATTGTTTTATAAGAGTGTTTATAGAGTAAAGCTATCCATCCATTTTGTTATTGTTGTTGCAGATTACCTAATTTGTCATTCCTTTCTAATTTATGAGGTAGGAGCCATATAAATTATGAATTTGATCAAATAAAAAGTAAATTCATATATGGCTATAATGCTATAGAGTATGTTGGCATAAATGTCCATTTACTTCTCTGTGCCCCAACTGGTCATAGTCCGAAGGCATTATGGCTGAGAACTTCTGGTCTGGTCTGGATTCTCCTTTTCTCCAGCACTTTCATGACCCCCTCACCCCTTTTTTTCCTAATTGTCTCACACTTCCTGAGCTGAGTTAAAATGTTACTTTATTGTATTAAGGGCATCACTGTTAATTGCATAAAGTTGTTAGTCTTTGCTACTTGAGTCATTGATCAAAGTTTCCTAATAAATACTGTCTTTTAATTTCAAAGGAAATTTCTCCTTAGTTTTACAATGTCATGGGCATTGGGAATGGTTCGTGTCTGTTAGCCTGGACATGAATGTCTGACATACTCATTGCTCTTAAAGGAGTTTATATTCCATTGGTGGGTGGCATGAAATAAATATGGAAATAAAAAGTAGGATTTTGTTTGCTTGATTGTTTTTAACAGTTTTATTGAGATATAATTGACATATAGTAAACTGAACATAGTTAAAGAGTACAATTTAAACATTGGCATATGCATAAAAAGGAACGAAATTGGGTCATTTGTAGTGACGTGGATGGACCTAGAGACTGTCATACAGAGTGAAGTAAGACAGAAAGAGAAAAACAAGTATCCTGTATTAACACGTATATGCGGAATCTAGAAAAATGGTACAGATGAACCTGTTTGCAAAGCAGGAATAGAGACACAGACGTAGAGAACAAACGTATGGACACCAAGGGGGGTTGGGGGGTGGGATGAATTGGGAGATAGGGATTGACATATATACACCAATATGTATAAAATAGGTAACTAATGAGAACCTGCTATATACCACAGGGAACTCTACTCAGTGCTCTGTGGTGACCTAAATGGGAAGGAAATCCAAAAAAGAGGGGATATATGTATACATATAGCTGATTCACTTGTCTGTACAGTAGAAGCTAACACAGCATTGTGAAACAACTATACCCCAATTAAAAAAATATAAAAATAAACAAATGTTGGCATATGTATATACCTGGGAAACTATAACTGCAATTAAGAAAGTGAGCATATTTATCATGCCACTTCCCATTCCCTATTCCCAGGCAACTACTCATCTGTTTTCCATTACTATAATTTGCATTTTCCAGAATTTTATATTCTTGGAACATACAGTATATATTTTTTTTGTCTGGCTTTTTTCACTCAGCAAAATTATTTTGAGATTTATCTATATTGTAATGTGCATTTATTTCCTTTCATTTCATTTCATATTTCATTTCAAATTTATTTATTTTTATTCCTGAGTAGTTTTTCGTTAAAAGGTTGTATCCCAGTTTGTTTACTCATTTGTTTGTTGATGGACAGATATTTGTGTTTTTTCCAATTTTTGGCAGTTAGCAGTAAAGCTGCTATGTATATTTATGTACAAGTGTTTCTGTGGACATATGCTTTCATTTCTCTTGGGTAAATACCTAGGAGTGGAATTGCTGGATCATATGGTAGCTATCTGTTTAACTTTTCTAGAAACTGCCAAACTGGTCTCCAAATTGGTTGTAGTGTTTTACATTCACACCTATAGTTCCAGTTTCTCCATATCCTCACCAACACTTGGCATGGTAAGTTTTAAAACTTGTGTATATTTTAATAGATGTGTAGTGGTATCTCATTGCAGTTTTAATTTGTATTTCCCTAGTGATTAATAATGTTGAGCATTTTTTCATGTGCTTATTTGCATCTACATATATTCTTTGGTGAAGTGTCTATTCAAATATTTTCCCCATTATTTTTTGAAGCGTTATTTTCTTAAAATTGAATGTTGCGAGCTCTTTATATTTTTTGGATACAAGTCCTTTATTAGATAATGTGAATTACAAATATTTTCTCCCAGTCTGTGGCTTATTTTTCATTCTCTTAACAGTGTCTTTGAAAGAGCTTAAGTTTTTGATCTTGATGAAGTTCTATTTATCAGTTTATTCCTCTAAGGATCATGTGTTTGGTTTCATATCTAAGAAGTCTTTGCCTAACCCAAGGTCACAAAAGTTTTCTCCTGTGTTTTCTTCCAGATGATTTATACTTTCATGTTCTATATTCAGGTCTATAATCAACTTTGATTTTTTTGTATAATACAAAGTGTGGATCCAAGTTCATTTATATATATTTTTGCATATGGATATCCAACTGTTCCAACATCATTTATTGAAAAGACTCTTTTTTCTACTAAACTGACTTTGCACCCTTGTTGAAGATCAATTCTCTATATATGTATGGGTCTATGTCTATACTCTCTATTGTGATCCATCTGTTGGTCTATACTTACTCCAGCTGAAGCTTTATAATAATTCTTGAAATCCCATGGTATTAGTCCTCCTAGTTGTTCTTCCTTTTATTCCATTTTCTGTAAGTGATTGTACAGAATTGGTATTAATTCCTCCTTAAATATTTGATAGATTTCACCAGTGAGGCCATCTGGGCCTGGAGTTTTCTTTATGGGAAGGTTTTAAACTATAAATTCAATTTCTTTAAAAGATATAAATCTATTCAGGTTATGTAGTTTTTCTTGAGTGAGCTGTGATGGTTTGTATCTTTCAAGGAATTAGTCCATTTCATCTCGGTTATCTGATTTATTAGCATAAAGCTTTTAATAATATTCCCTGATTATGCTTTCAATATTTGTAGAATATGTAGTGATGTTTCCTTTTCCAGTCTTCATGTTGTAATTTGTATCTACTCTCTCTTTTTCCAGATCAGTCTGCTAGAGGTTTATCAACTTTATTGATCTTCTCAAGGGCAAGTTTTTTGTTTTATAGGTTTTTCTCTGTTGCTTTTTAAATTTTTCTTATTTTATTGATTTTGGCTCTGATCTTATTTCTTGTCTTCTACTGGCTTTGGGTTCAATTTTTTCCCAGTTTCTTAAGGTAGAAGATGAAGTCATGGATTTGAGGTCTTTCTTCCTTTCTAATATGGGCATTGAATGCTATAACTTTTCCCCTAAATACTGTTTTAGCTGCATTCCCAAATTTTTAATATGTTCTTTTCATCTTCATTCAGTTCAAAATTCTTTCTAACTTCTCTTTTGATTTTTTTCTTTAACCTATGGGTGATTTAGAAGTGTGTTATTTTGTTTCCAAATAGTTGGAATTTTTCCAGAGCTCTTTCTCTTATTGATTTCTAAATTAATTTCTTTGTGGGAAGAACATACTTGATATGACTTGAATCCATTTTAAATTTATTGAGAGTTGTTTATTATCCCAGAATGTGGTCTTGGCAAATGTTCCATGTGTGCTAGAAAATAATATGTATTTTTCTCTTGTGGGGAATGTTCTATGTACGTCAACATTGATAATGGTCAAATTTATCCTTAACTAGTTTTCTCAGTACTTGTTCTATCAATTGAAATATTCTTTTCGAAATCTCAATTCTGGATTTGTCTAATTCTTCTTGAAGGTCTATCAGTTTTGCTTCATGTATTTTGATGCTCTGTTCTTAAGTGTCCTCGTGATAAATTGAGCCCTTTTTCATTATGAGATGGACATTTTTTATCCCTAGTATTAGTCTTTGCTCTGAAATGTACTTTGTCTGATATTAATATAGCTACTCCAGTTCTCTCTTGACTAGTGTTTGTATGATATATATATTTCTCTTCTTTTAACCTATTTGTGCCTTTATATGTAAAGTGTGTATCTTGTATTCAGCATGTAGTTGGGTCTTGCTTTTTTATCCAAATGGACAATCTCTCCCTTTTTATTGGGGTGTTTAGACTACTTACATTTAGTATGATTATTCATATGATTAGGTTTAAATCTATTATATTGCAGGGTTTCCTATTTGTCCCACCTCTTCTTTATTCCCCCATTTTGCCTTACTTTTGATTATTTCTTATGATTCTGTCCTATCTCATCTGTTGGCTTATTAGCTATAGTTCTTTGTTTTGTGATTTTATTGGCTGCTTTAGGGCTCATAGTATACATCTTTAACTTATCATGGTATACCTTCAAGTGATAGTTTACCACCTCACTTATAAGAACTTTGCAGTCGTATACAGTACTTCCATTTCTCCATTTCTAGCCTTTCTTCTATTATTTTATACATTTTACTTTATGTATGTTTTAAACACCACACTACATTATTTTTGTTTAAACAATCATGTTTTAAAGAAATTTAAATAAGAAGAGAAATCTTATATTTACCCAAGCGTTTATTTCTGTTATGTTTCATTCCTTAACGTAGATCCATATTTCCTTCTGGTATCATTTTCTTTCTTCCTGAAGTACTTATTCCAGCATTTTTCATGGTACAGATTTGCCGGTGATGAATTCTTTCAGCTTTTGTATGTCTGAAAAATTACTTATTTAACCTTTGTGGGTTTTTGTTGTTGTTGTTGTTGTTGTTTTTTGTTTTTGCGGTACGCGGGCCTCTCACCATTGCGGCCTCTCCCGCTGCGGAGCACAGGCTCCGGACGCTCAGGCCCAGCGGCCATGGCTCACGGGCCCAGCCGCTCCGTGGCATGTGGGATCTTCCCGGACCGGAGCACGAACCCGCGTCCCCTGCATCGGCAGGCGGACTCTCAACCACTGCGCCACCAGGGAAGCCCTAACCTTTGTTTTTGAAAGGTATCTTCACTGGTATAGAATTCTATGTTAATAGCTTTAAAATTTCTGTATTTTAAAGATGTTGCTCATCTGTTGTCCTGCTTGTATTATTTCTAATAAGAAATATGTCATTCTTATCTTTGTTCCTTTATATGTAATATTTCTGTTTTCTCTGGCAGTTTTTAAGATTTTTTTCTTTATTGTTTTGAGCAATTTGATTTGGTGTACTTTTCTTCATGTTTTGCTTGGGGTTTGTTGAGCGTCTTGAATATGCAGGCATATTGTTTGCACAACACTTGGAAAGTTCTGGCCAATACTTCTGTAAATCCTTTTTCTGTCCCCACCCTTTCTTGTTTCCTTTTATTGCAGAATGGTATTTAGAAGTTAGGGCCTGGGTCCTAGGTGTACTCCTATGGTACTGGAATGTTATTGCTTCTAAGCCCTGCCAGGGGTTAGGACATATATGTAAATATACTAACCATGCAAACACATGTGTCTGTGTCTGTCTCCTTTCATTCTTTTGTCTGTCTGTTCTCTCTCTCTCTCTATCTATCTATTATCAAATCATGAGCTCATACTCATACCTCTGATTCTAATCCATGGTTCATTCTAGCCTTCTTTCTCTGATGATGAGAAACCTGGCTCTCATTATCTATAATATATGTAAATATATTTACTGACTTCCTTAATCCTAGTATAAACAAAAGTAGTTTGAGAATTTCTAACCCAAACCCTTGTGGGAAACACATTTACTAGCTAGAGTATAATTCTAGGTACCGTTCTTTTTTGTCTTAATTTACAGTTTCAAGTGAAGATACTCTTTTCCAGTTACTAAGGCTAATTATTTTTTTCCTCTTCCTCTTCAGTGTGGTTACATTATTCACTTGTGATACAATTGGGTTCTATTGTTAGTGTTTGTATTCCATTTTGCTCTCTTCCCCTAAAACACACACATCCTGCTTGATTTTAATTATCTATTTATATTTTTGGTATGTTAAACATTACCATGGTTCTCAAAATCGGGGCTACACAAAAAGGGTGAACTCACAAGCGTTAGTCCGTCCTCATCCCTTCTCTCCCCTCCCATTGCCCCCTTTTCCATCCCTTCCCTTCCACCCCATTAGATAACCAATTTCTTTAATTTCTGGTTTACCCTTACTGCATTTCTTTTGCACAAATGAGAAGCTACACGAGTGTTTTCTTATATCCCTTTTTCTTACATGAAGGGTAGCATACCATAGATACATTTTTTTTGCATTTTGCCTTTTTGCTTAATAGTTTATCCTGAAAACCATTCCATATCAGTTCATAGAGATCTCCCTGGTTCTTTTCTGTGGTAGCATAGTACTCTGCTGCATGGCTGTATCATAGTTTATTTAACTCCTCACCAGTATATTGATATTTAGGTTGTTTCCAATATGTTATAATTGCAGCAATTTGCAGTGAGTAATCCTGTGCATAATTATTTTTGTATTGGAGATGTCTCCTTAGTGTAGATTCCTAGAAGTGGGATTCATGGGACAAATAGACCTTTTTGTCGCTCTGTTTGCTTGAAGAATTTCTGGTTAATATCAGAAAATAGTAGCCTTTCCTTGCATTTCCTTCGTACCATGGTTTTGAGTGAAGCAAAAATAAATTTGTATGGGAATATAGATGAGGACTTTTTCTAACATGTCTGGTATTTCAAATACACTCCTCGTAATATCTACATCCCTCGCGCATTAGCTTCCTATAGTCATTCCCCCCCTTTCTTTATTTTATTTTATTTTATTTTATTTTATTTTATTTTTGCGGTACGCGGGCCTCTCACTGTCGCGGCCTCTCCCGTTGCGGAGCACAGGCTCCGGACGCGCAGGCTCAGCGGTCATGGCTCACGGGCCCAGCGCTCCGCGGCATGTGGGATCTTCCCGGACCGGGGCATGAACCCGTGTCCCCTGCATCAGCAGGCGGAATCTCAACCACTGCGCCACCAGGGAAGCCCCCCCCCATTTTCTTTAAATATCAACTTTCATAGAACTGTCTTATGTATGTTCTGAAATGTCCTTAATTCATAGCTTGAGCTGAGATTTACTCATTGAAGTATAATTATCTGCATTTTGTCTTTGTCTTGTCAAGTTTAAAAATACAGCAAAACCGGTCTTCCCTGGTGGCGCAGTGGTTGAGAGTCCGCCTGCCGATGCAGGGGACACGGGTTCGTGCCCCGGTCCGGGAAGATCCCACATGCCGCGGAGCGGCTGGGCCCGTGAGCCATGGCCGCTGAGCCTGCGCGTCCGGAGCCTGTGCTCCGCAACGGGAGAGGCCACAACAGTGAGAGGCCCCCGTACCGGAAAAAAAAAAAACAAACAGCAAAACCGGTGTTATATTAGTGATACATAGTCAATTGAAGACAGTAATTTTTCTTCTTAGCTGCAAGTGTTGCCATGTGTGCTGAAAGAAACTTGCTTAAAGAAAAAAGACGACTGGATAGTTTTCAAGTGACATGGAAAATCAGACTTGCTTAATGGTGGAGAACCCTATGCTTGGTCTCAAATGGAACTTTGAATTTTTAACTTGTTAAACACAAACTATCAAGCCGGAATCAGTAGCCTGGAAGGATCAGTCTTGAGCCTCCCAAAGGCATTTCGTTTTTTTTTGTTTTATTTTGTTCTTTGTGGTACGCGGGCCTCTCACCGCTGTGGCCTCTCCCGTTGCGGAGCACAGGCTCCGGACGCGCAGGCTCAGCGGCCATGGCTCACGGGCCCAGCCGCTCCGTGGCATGTGGGATCCTCCCGGACCGGGGCACAAGCCCGTGTCCCCTGCATCGGCAGGCGGACTCTCAACCACTGCGCCACCAGGGAAGCCCCCCAAGGGCATTTCTTACTCTCTGCCTTCCACAAATGTCTGCCCCTCTGAAGCACCAGTGAACACACTCTTCTTTTTATCTGCTTTGTTGTTATTTTTGCAGCTCTGCAAATCTCTGTGGGAGACAAATGTTCCTCTGAATTCTATCTTGGAAGCCAAATTTCCACTGGGGCTTTTGCATCAAACTGCTCTCCTCACAGGTTCTTTGGTGCCAGATTTCCTTCCACGATGACAGGTCACCGGATATGCACTTCTACTGCCCTTTATTTCACAAAGTCATCTTTGATTGATAGTGTGTATCTGGGGGTAAGAGCTCAAAGGCAAGGAGAAGCAAATGCCTTTATCTGCAGATAACAGCTTCCTAATAATCCTAGCCCTTATCTGCCTGTTAAAATGGTCGAGTGGTGCTTTGCCCACTTATGTCAGCTGACAGCAGATGAAGCATTCTGTACCTTTCAGATGATTGTTCCTTTACTTCCTTAATGCTGCTAATGGTCCATTGGAAGAAGAGAAAAATACTCCCAAATCTGAAGTCTTATTTGGAAAGCAATATTGAGATCGTAACATACTCTGTTTTAATTTCTCTACAACACTGATAGACTTAGGTAGGAAATTGAATGGCATTGTTTAGACCATTTGACATGTGGAACTGTTTATATTCTGAAAGCTTAGTTACTTTTTAGTATCTAATACATAATCTTAAACTGAAGTGCTTGTTTCTTCTTTTTAATCTAAGTAATAATCATCTATTGGAGGTAGGTCCATGTTGGGGCTGATGAATTTGAGTAGAAAGGAATTTTGCTGCTCAAAGTATGTGCAGCCTTGGCATAGTCTGGGAGTTGTTAGAAATGAAGAATTCAGACCTCCTGAATCAAATTTTACATTATCCACAAGAGTCCCAGGGGATTCATAAGCACAGTAAAGTTCAAGAAGCACTAACGTAGAAGACGAACAATTTGTTGAGGAATCAGGGCATCTAGAACTTATTCCTGGTTCTTCTCATTTTTCTTTTTCTGAAACAAGAACATCTTTCTTAATTCTCCAAAGCTTTGATTTTTCTCACGTTTAAAAACTGATTTATGGGCTTCCCTGGTGGCGCAGTGGTTAAGAATCCGCCTGCCAATGCAGGGGACACGGGTTCAAGCCCTGGTCTGGGAAGATCCCACATGCTGTGGAGCAGCTAAGCCCGTACGCCACAACTACTGAGCCTGTGCTCTAGAGCCCGTGTGCCACAGCTACTGAAGCCCATGTGCCTAGAGCCCGTGCTCCGCAACAAGAGAAGCCATCGCAATGAGAAGCCTGTGCACTGCAACGAAGAGTAGCCCCCGCTCACCGCAACTAGAGAAAGCCCGTGCACAGCAACAAAAGACCCAACACAGCCTAAAAAAAAAAAAAAATAATAAAATAAATAAAATTATTAAAAAAAAAAATTGATTTATAACTGGGGTTTTCCAGGCTCACAGGAGATGAACAAAGGGGTCCTTTTGATATGATGTCTAAAGAGACACTTTTGAACTCACTGGGGGAAAGCACATAACTAAAGATTTTGCATTGTTACTGACTCCTTCTGCCTGCCTACTAAAGTACCTGTTGATGCCTTAAGGCAGAGAATGATCTCTTGGAGATACAGTCAACCCTCATTTTTCATGGATTCTGTATTTTCGAATCTTTGCTAAAATCCATTTGTAACCCCAAAATCAGTACTCGCAGTGCCTTTACAGTCATTCACAGACATGCAGAGTTGCAAAAAGTTTGAGTCACC
Organism: Tursiops truncatus; assembly: GCF_011762595.2. Taxonomy (NCBI): domain Eukaryota; kingdom Metazoa; phylum Chordata; class Mammalia; order Artiodactyla; family Delphinidae; genus Tursiops; species Tursiops truncatus. The sequence continues at coordinate 95,541,292 of NC_047055.1, read as the reverse complement.
AGACACACATATTCCCATTGGTGGCTGAAGGAACCAAAGCTCTGCCTTGTTTCAGCTCTCATAGTATAAACAAGTGTCCTGTCCACAGTCTACTAAGTGCCACTTTGTTCTCATTTTTGTGCTTTTTGTTGGTGACTTTACTGTTTAAAAGTGGCCCCCAAGTGTAGTGCTGAAGTGCTGACTAGAGTTGCCGAAGTGTAAAAAGGCTGTGATGTGCCTTAAAGAGAAAATATGTGTGTTAGATAAGCTTCCTTCAGGCATGAGCTGTAGTGATTTTGGCGATGAGTTAATGTTAGTGTACCAACAGTATATATTAAATAAGTGTCTTTGAATAGAAATACACATAAAACGAGGTTATGTGTTGATTGGTTATTAAAATTGTTATGACCCAAAGTTCTCAGGAACTGAACTCTGTATTTCCACTAGGAGCAGTAGGTCAGTATTTGTTAAATTCAGTGTTTGTGGAGACTTAACAGAACATAACTGCTGAAAATGACGAGCATCAACTGTATGTTGAAAAATCAGGCTAGGCTTCCAACTGGGCATCATTTTCTCTTTTATGGATGGTGGCAAGACTTACGTGTTATAAGAAATTTTCAGTTGTGTTCTGTGAGCATAACTTCAAATAAAGATACCTGGTAATTTACAAAAACCCACTTCACCAACATTTGGAGGCTTTCTTGGGACTGAAGCAATATGATAAGGAGGTTTTTAATGTCTTCCTGTGAGTGTGGTTGCATTCTTTTAGGCATGGCATGTGAAACAGTTGTACTACAGTTGCTTTTGGACCACTAATTTGTGTGTTAAGCTCATTTTCTTTTGTGTCTGTGTTTTTGTTTTTCTTTTCAAAATCCATGTCTTCCCTTCCTGCATCCATGATCTATGTGGCTGCCTCAGTCCAGATCCACATCATTTATTGCCTGGATCCTAGACTAATTTCCAAATGCGTTTACCTACAGCCCAGTCCCCAATGCAGCCTCCTTTCTGCTATAGTAAATCTGATCCTCTCCCTCCTCTGCGTGAAATCTCTCAGTGGCTCCCAGTTACCTTGGGATAAGGCTCAAGATTCTCTGAGATTTGACCTCTGACTTCCTTGCCACTGTGCTTAAAGGTCCCTGATCACGTGATACTCTCCCACCTCTGTGCCTTTGCGTGATCTGTCCCTCTACTTCCCTTTCTTCTTCATCTACCAGGAAGTCGCCTCTGGGTCTAAGATGCTGAAAAGTACTTCTTGTATTGGGATTGTAGAATTAAAAGAAAATTTCCCCCCTCTGTTAGAGCCTTGATGGAAAGGAATGTTCAGCTTGGTGTCACTCTTCCTTTTATAGGAGTATCTGGCCGTGAGGTCTCTCGAAGTATTGAATAAATGAGAATTTAGGAGTGAGTCTGATCTGATTAGTATCATAATAGACTAGTTTTGTATCAACAGCCCTGATCTGAACCAGTTCTCATAGCACTAATCTTCAAGGAAACCCAGTGTAGAATAAATACACCATGAGCATTCAATCCTGGAAGATACAAAAAAAAAAAGAAAAAGAAAAAGAAACGAGGGTGAAGAGATTAGCTATGAAGCACAATTAAAACAGTAGCAACTTGTTCTACATGGTCAGTTGTTTTAAAACATCTGATGCTTAGAGTAGCATTTGTTCAAGGAGTAGAGAACATAGAGTAAATTAATGCAACAGAGCATCGATACTCTAGATTTAATTCCTTCTCTCCCTGATTCACACAATGAGTAACATATAGCAGTCAAAATGAATGAACTACTGCAATATAGAACACTGTGGATGAATCTTATAAATATAATAAATGAAAGTAAGTCCCTGAAGATTACATGATAGAAATATATCAACGTTCAACATGAGATTGCAGATAGTGGTTACCTTGCGGGGAGGGAGGCGCGGGGAGGGGGCAGGGATGGCCACGTAGAAAGATATGTTATTGTCCATGTTCTAGTTTCCGTGTTAAGTAGTGGGTTTGTGTGCATGTGTGTGTGTGCACGCGCGCACGTGCATGTTAATGTAATAAATACAAATAAACAAGAAGGCCATGATGAGTGGTCAGGAACCGAGGATTTTGATTAATGACTTACCCAATTCTCTTTACCTGAGCTCTACGCTGAAAAAAATCCCTGTTTGGAAATGTTAGGGGAGCCTCCACCTTTTTACCCTCTCTTGGAGGTGAATCAAGCACATATATAAGAATTTTAAGTATTCCATATGGGGAAGAAGGTGAATAAAGTGACCACATATAAAATGGAATATTAATGGTGAATTCAATGACAGTAAGCATTATGAAAATGAGTAAGTAATGGGAACAAGGCACAGATAGCCTGTCTCGTTTGAGTCAATCAAGTACTGGAGATGTGGAGATGAATTGCAATCAGCTTTAATGGTGTCCCTCATTTTGTGGTGCTCGTTATTAGCTTGTCCTACATTTTCTTGGAAGCAGGAAGCAAGCAAAGGGGACTCTTCAAAGAAAAGCAACTGCGTGAGGCTAGTAAGAAAAACATGCATCGTATCTTTTCCACGTTGCATACCACAGAAAAAGAGCTTTGTCTTCCAATTTTCTGAGAAATGCCCTTCATTTGAAAATGATTTGGTTTTACATTTCTGCCACCAGCGCTCGCTCTCACGCTCCATGTCTCATCAGTCCTACATTCCCTTTTCTGCTAGAATCCTTGAAATCTCTTTCTAGTAGCAGTTGGTGCAAGACAATGTGCATTTATTTTGGTGGCAGCCTTCTCTAGTTTTCATGCCAGAATGTCTGCCTTCACAACGAGCTCGTTTTAAGGCACTTTAGATTTCAGCTGATTCCCAGTATCAGATGCGAACAGGCAAATTTCTCTCTGAATTCTCTCTCTCTTTAGGCAAGAGCTTTCATTACCCTCTTGGCAGGGTCCAGAGAGAGGAACTGAGCGTTGCTTGGCTTCCAAAATCATTTTAAAAACTATATCATGAGTGTCTTCCTGTCTCCTTGGTGACATGTGACCATTTTCCTCCTGGAAGAGCTATTCCATGTATTTTTAGTAACAGCAGGAGAGGATAGATATTTGGGTGAGCTGTGTACCCAGCTGGGAAGCCTAAGCGGACAAAGGGTCTTAAGTTCCCTTGATCTTGTTTTTCTCCCCAACCCCCTACCTTCTCTTTTTGTAAAGCACAGAAATGGAAGGCCCACTTGTGAAAAGCACCTCACTTAAGGCTTACTGGCTTCCCTTCTCTTCTTTGGCCCTTTGTTCTGTTTCTTCTCTCTTGTAAGGGAAGCTCTTAAGGTCTGCCAGCTGTTTGTCACTTCCAGAGATATTATGCTCTTTCTGTCATGTCTGTCCAGCCCGGCTAAGAGTGGAGTCTTACTTTTTGCCGACCTATAAATAGGAAGCTCAAGAAAGTATAATTTAGCGATGTTTTTGTGTTTTCCAAACCTCATTTCTCCTGTCTGTGCAGCCAGCGTCATAGATTTATTGCCTGATTGAATTTGGCTAATTTCTAACTAAAAGGGATGTTCTTTTTTTCTAATTAGCACGAAAGCTGCTGTGTTCTTTCTAATAACAATAGGCATTATCTCCATATTCTCTCCCATCCTCCAGGAGGTCAGCCCAAGCTTTTTCATATCTTAGCCGTAGAGTTCCCAGCAATAACGCACCTGCACTCTTCACACCTCGATCTACATAACGTTTGCCAGAGTCGCACTAACCGCAGCAAATCACATCGCCAAGCCCAGAGGCATTGTGGGAGGAGGGGACCCTACACAAGGGAGGTGTGACTTGTTGGGGGTATGAGTGTAATCGTCTCCCACAGTAGAGTTTTGAAAGCATTTTGAGCCGAATGCTTTCAGTGAAACGAAAGCAGATCTTCTGGTTGCTGGGATGAAGGATGAGAGCTGAGGAGAGAGGAAAACCAAGTTTCTTGAGTGGTTGGTGTGATGAACATGCTTCCTGAATGAGAAATGATAGGAGGGTCTGGCAAAGGGATTTATATGAAAAGTAGCTGAAATATAAAACCTAATCACTTTTGCTTATTCTTGAGAAATAAGGCACCAAAAGCAATGAATAAATGTAAAGACTAGTAGACTGCCTACATAAAAATGAAGAACTCTTATATGGCAAACGCTGTGAATAAATAAGGAAAATACAGCTGGGAAAATTATAGACAGTAGACAAAGGGGTAATATTCCTAAAAATGAACAAGAAAGACAAATCTGTCCATAGAAAAATCAGCAAAAGTCATGAAGAGGATGTTTACAAAAGAAGAAATATAAATATATATATGGCTGGCAATAAACGTTTACGAAAACATTCGTGTTAACCAGTAATCAAAGAAAGGCAAACAAATACAAGGTTCTGACAAACAAATATCAATTCCTGATATATTTTCATAGCACTTATGTAAAGGAGGGGTAAGGAAATAGAGAGGGAGGTGGGGGAGTGGCAATTTGGGGAAGGCCTCTCTGAGGTGGTCCCTTGGAGCAGGGGACTGAATGAAGTGAGGGCCCAGGCCATGTGTTCTAGACGCATTTCAGGCTGAGGTGAGAGCATGGTAAGGTCCTGAGTTGAGACCAAGCAATGGGAAAGCCGGCTGCACTACTTGAGCTGGGGAGTAGTAGAGAATACAATGATATATGTATCTAATGATGCAATCAGACACAGTGTGATAAGTCAAAAAGCAGGTTGTCATAGCCCACGGAATGGGAGAAATATTTGCAAATCATATATCTGAAAAGGGACTTGTACCAAGTATATATGAATAACTCTTACAAGTTAATAACAAAAAAGGCAAATAATACAATTTAAAAATGGGCAAGGCTCCCAAGCAGATATCGAAAAGGCCAATAAGTACATGGAAAGGGCTTGAGATCACTAATCATTAGGAAAATTCAAATCAAAATTACACTAAGATACCACTTCACACCCGCTAGAATGTCTATAATTAAAAAAACAGAAATACGAAGTGTTGGCAAGTATGTGGAAAAATTGGAACCCTCATACATTGCTGGTGGGAATGTAAAATGGTGCAGTCGCTTTGGAAACCAGTCTGGCAGTTCCTTAAACACTAAACATAGAGTTACCGTGTGATCAGGCAATTCCACTCATATACATATACCCAGGAGAAAGGAAAACGTACTTCCACACAAAAACTTGTACACAGGAGTTCATAGCAGCATTATTCATAATAGCCAAATAGTAGAAACAACCTAAATGTCCATCAGCTGATGAACGGATAAATAAAATATTACACACACACACACGGGAATATTATTTGGCAGTTAAAAGGAATCCAGTACCGATTCAAGCTACAACATGGACAAACCTTGAAAACATTATGCTAAGTGAAAGAAAAGCCAGTAATCAAAGACCATGCATTGTATTATTCTATAAAATGTCCAGAATAGGCAAATCTATAAAGACAGAAAGTAGATTCGTATTTGCTTAGAGTTGAGGGGGAACTTGGGGACTTGGGAGCAACAGCTAAGGGGTATGGGGTTTTGATAATGTTACTTAAAAATATCAGTATCTTATTATGTGTTTAAACTTTTTAAAAAGGAAATATAGGAATGGTTTAGAAAAATCAGTAATAAATGGAGAATTAATTACAAAGAAGCAGCACCTAGCCCAACTGAGGAGCAGAAGGGGTAGCAGGAAAATGGGCAAGATAAAGCATCATTTGACTTTGCTCCTGGTACCTACAAGAGCCAGAGCTACAACCTTCTTCAAGGTATTCATTCAAAGTTTTCAAGTGTAGTAGCTGATGTGTTAAAGTGAGGTCTTTGGGCCCTGGGATTCTGAATCAGAAGGTCATAATATTGGCAGTCCGCAACCTGGAGGTGATGAATGCAACAAAAGATATCTGCCCCCAACCTTTGTGCCACACCAGAAGCTACTGCTGTGACTCCACACTCAGGGGAGCCACTGTCACTAGAGAAGCTCCCTTTGTGAAGATGCACCTAAATTGGAGCTTGAAACTTTTTTTTTTTGCTTTGTGGAAGCATTTTTAAATGATTAGCGTTTTTATAGTATCATTTTTATTGTAAATCTATTGTACTTAGACATCTAAGACCATTTATAACATTGTTTGTATGAGGAAATGTGTCCAGGTTTCAAATGACTTAGAAATGATCTTTTGGGAACCCAGCTTTTTTCGTGAGATAGAACCGCCTACCGTTCAGAACTCCTCTCTGAGTCTTGGTGTGGATACAGAGTAGGACAGCCTGAGAAAATAAGATAAGGAGATGCAGTTCTTCTCATAGATTTATGCACAGTCAAATTCCTATTCTACTGTTTGCTGCTCCGATGTTCTGGGAGCTAATGTAGAAGTCGGCTCTCTAGCTTGTTAAATGTGATTTGCATGCAGTCGACATCCCTGAACTCCTGCGTATGATGAATTTCATTAATGCAGTGATTTGTAAAAAGGGTTTGAATTAAATGCTTCTTCATGCTCCAGAGACTGCATTGGGCTGCTCTGTCTTGGTTGCTGCAGTTTCTCGAAGTATAGTGATGGAAAAAGGAAAAGATCGCTAGGAGTGAAAGATAATCCAGAGACCTGTGGGTACAATATTTGTAGATCTTGAAATGGGAAAATAATGTAGCTTTATTTGGACGTCTCACTTAGAACAACTGCCTTTCCCTCTCTAGTTTTGCGAAGAGAAACAATTATACCCTCACTGTGCTTCGGTTTCTTACTCTGTAATAATAGTTTTCCCCTAGGTTAGCCTTAAGAACATGGAGAGCTTGTAAGCGTGCAGATGCCCGGACTCCCACCCCAAAGCTTCTGGTTCAGAAGGTCCATAGTGGGGCCCAAGAATTTGTACCCAAGCAATGCTGCTGAGGTATCACACTTTCAGTAACATTTACCCGTAAAACTGAGAAGGCCACATTCAACTCTCCAATTCTGTAAGTTCATGTTCCAACACATGAGGCATGAACACTGATCATTGAACTGCTCAACAGTCTTTAGGGTTCGCTTGCTGACCCTGCAGAAGCCAAACCATGACCATGCTTAGTGTCTACAGACAGACTGGTTTCCGGTCTAATTTTAGCCTTGAGAGAAAAAGAGAAAGAGGAGAAGGAAAATCTGAATTGGAATTAAGATTACCATGTGACTCTTGAATGACTTCAAAGCTCTATCTTTTTGCTTCCCCGGCACCCCAAATTCTGGCATTACCTGAATCTTCCCTGACTTAGCCTCCTGGTCCCTGGTGAGGAAGGATCCCAGCCTGTAGGAAAATATGGGAGAACTGGAGAAATAAAGCAAAGGGGAAGAAGATGGAGAGGACAGAGAGTTGTAAGAAATAAGTCAAAGTGCGGGGGGGACAAATTGGGAGATTGGGACTGACATATACACGCTACTATGTATATAAAATAGATAACTAATAAGAACCTACCGAATAGCACAGGGAACTCTACTCAGTACTCTGGAATGGCCTATATGGGAAAAGAATCTAAAAAAGAGTGGATACGTGTATATGTGTAACTGAATCACTTTGCTGTACACCTGAATCTAACACAACACTGTAAATCAACTAGACTCCAATAAAAATGAAAAAAAAAAAGAAATATGTCAAAGTAAGTTGAGGACACTAAGCTTTTAGTTCCTTTAAACATATGTTTCTTTTTTTTACATCTTTATTGGAGTCTAATTGCTTTACAGTGGTGTGCTAGTTTCTGCTGTATAACAAAGTGATCAGTGATACATATACATATGTTCCCATATCTCTTCCCTCTTGCGTCTCCCTCCCACCCTCCCTATCCCCCGCCAGGAGAGTTCTTGAGATGCCATTTAAAGAGAACAAAGCGAGGGTAACTGAATTGTTAGCATTTATCACAGTTAGGGTCTTGAGAACCTAACATTCCAGAAAAACTTGACTGCTGAGCACCCCAACAGCAGAATCCAGTGTGAGGGCCCAGGCCATGTGTTCTAGAAGCATTTCAGGCTGAGGTGAGAGCATGGTAAGGTCCTGAGTTGAGACCAAGCAGTGGGAAAGCCAGCTGCACTTCTTGAGCTGGGGAGTAGTAGAGAATACAATGATATATGTATCTAATGATGCAATCAGACACAGTGTGATAAGTCAAAAAGCAGGTTGTCATAGCCCACAGAATGGGAGAAATTTTTGCAAATCATATATCTGAAAAGGGACTTGTTTCAAGTATATAATGTTAGAAGATAGTATTTGGTTTGAAATGTTCAGTCCAGCCGCCTTTCTTTTCTGGCCATTTCGTAGTGGATAAGAGCCATGTGATATTTTCCTTTCCTAGGTATTTTTCCTCAGGCTTGTCATATAGAGCTCTTGTGAAATGGGGGAAAAGTGGTCTGCTCTCTTCTCTATTATATGTATTTTATTTAATACGTCTTTATTACATTTTATTTCTTCATAATCTATTCATTTATTTAATTGTAAAGCCATACATAATGAAATGATTAGAAATTACTCCCCCGAAGAAAAATTCCCACAATCCCATTAATCAGAGATAACTTCCTTCAACATTTTGGTGTGCAGCCTTTCATACTGTTTTTTTTTTTTGAACTTGCAGAGAATTGCTTTTTTTTTAAAATTTTACTGAAGTATAGTTGATTTACAATGTTGTATTAATTTCTGCTGTACAGCAAAGGGACTCAGTTGTTATACATATATATATTCTTTTTCATATTCTTTTCCATTATGGTTTATCCCAGGATATTGAATATAGTTCCCTGTGCTGTACAGTAGGACCTTGTTGTTTATCCATCCTGTATATGCTAGTTTGCATCTGCTAACCCCAAACTCCCAATCCTTCCCTCCCCCACCCACCTTACCCCTTGGCAACCGCAAGTCTGTTCTCTATGTGTGTGAGTCTGTTTCTATTTCATAGGTAAGTTCATTTGTGTCATATTTTAGATTCCACATGTAAGTGATATCATATGGTATTTGTCTTTCTGACTTACTTCACTTAGTATGATAATCTCTAGGTACATCCATGTTTTTTCCTATGATTTGTTTATTTTCTACAAAAATGCAGTCCTGCTACTCAAATAATTTAACCACCTCCTTTTGCTAACTTTATTGCAGATATTTTTCCGTTTAGCTCAATACATTTCTGTGCCCCAAGAGTCCATTGTATGAGTAAACCATTCTGTAGATAACCAGTGCTCTATGATACTTTTGCATGCTTTTCTGCTATTGAGCAATGTGATAACCTTCCTTGCAAGTGCATTTTTACACGTGTGTCCAGTTAATTCCCAAGGACAAATCCTTAGAAGCTGAATCCTGGGTCAGAGGATATACAGTCTGTCAATGCTTTTGATTCCCAGTGCCAAATTGCCCTGTAGAAATGTTGGTCCCGTTTACACACACTCTCAGCAGTGTCTGGTTAATAATCTGCATGTTTCAAAATGAGTTTTTATTATTTTTAAGAAGCTACTTCATGGCATTAGAGAATTTAAGTATTGGTTCTTGAATGAAAGCATTAGCGAATGTGTTTGGAGTGTTGCTGGTGAATATTATTTCGAGCTTCCTCTTCACACAACCTTTCTGCAGCATTTTTGCACTGCCTCGATGAACCAGTTTTATTATTAGTGGAAGACAGTGGGCGAGACTCAAATGTTTACCATCGGGCTTCCTCTGTATTTAGGAGCTGCATGTATGAAAATATCTTTCCTCAAATACTATTTCGTATTTATTTGTGTAGTTGAAAAGCTGGTGCAGCCCGGTGTCTGTTCACACATACATTTGAAGACTGTATTCAGTCTTAATCTCCTGTTTTAAATAAAATTTAAATCTTTTAGAAGTAATGGATTTCTGTTCATGGTGCTTGGCATACAGCTTAAAAAAAAATTAAAGTTAGCAGAATTCAGGGACCTCTGTTTCCTACAACAGTGCAGAGGACCCTTTGAAAAAATACTCCGTTATCTTCTGAGCGAGGCAGGGACGTATTCCTTTTGAAAAGAAAAACTTGGAATTCTAAAGCCGTTCTTGCCAGTTCCTGCAAATACAGTGCTCAGATTTCACACCAGTTTATTAACAAAGACATGGATGTCTGAAATGATGAAGAGAAGGGTGGACACGGCAAGAAAGAATGTTGCCATGTTATGTGAAAGTTCCCTCTCGGACCTCAAAAATGCCCCTTTTGCCAGAGCTGCATAAAGTTCCATTATAAAAAAGTAAGAGGTAGTACAGAAAACTTGAGGAATTTTTGTCCCCTAAATGTGCAGTTGGCATCCCGAGGAAAGTTTTATCTGATTCCAAATTATTTCAGTTAACAGACAGTTTCTATTTTAGTTTCCCTTGGGGCCTTTTTTTTTTAATTTTAAAATTTTAATTTATTTTTTTATACAGCAGGTTCTTATTAGTTATCCATTTTATACATATTAGTGTATATATGTCAGTCCCAATCTCCCAATTCATCCCACCACCACCCCTACCCCACCACTTTCCCCCCTTGCTGTTCATACGTTTGTTCTCTACATCTGTGTCTCTGTTTCTGTCCTGCAAACTGGTTCATCTGTACCATTTTTCTAGGTTCCACATATGTGCATTAATATACGATATTTGTTTTTCTCTTTCTGACTTACTTCACTCTCTTGGGGCCTTGACAGAAACTGACTGGATGTTTTATTTAACCAACATTTCTAAGGCATGTTCTGTGTCACAACTAGCATTGTAAGCATTCTGTAAACATCAACTAATTTAATACCCACCATCATGTGAGGTCTGGGTACTAATATCAGCCCATTTCACAAATGAGGAAACTGAGGCACAGGGCAGTTATATAAATTGCCCAAGAGTACTCAGCCAGTAAGTGACACAGCCAGTAAAACCCAGGTAGCCTGACACCTGGTCCCTTAGCTGTGCTACCTGGCAGGTAAAAGCATCCACACTTTGTTACAGCAGCGATGGGTTTTAGGAAATGTTAGCTTCTATTTTTGACGGGAAGAAACTGGTCACCATTATATTCTCTAACAGACCCGTAGTTCTCACCCTTGACTGCACATTACAATCACCTGTGGAGCTTTTCAAACTCGAGGCGCCCAGGCCACACCCCTGACCCGGTACATCAGTGGGACTCCAGGCCCAGTAGTTTTAAAGTTCCAGGTGATTCCAATGTGCAGCCACGGTTGGGAAGCTGGGTCTAGGAGAAGACACATTACTGATGGCCGTGACTTTATCTGAAACAGCTGATGAAAAGGAACACTGCTGGCCACATCTCGATTCACTCTGGAGGTGAGCTTATTCACAAAGGAGCGATCTTGTTTCAAGCGGAGGCGGTTTGAGCGTGGGAAAGGATGATTCCTTCTGAAGATTCTGGTTCTGACAATCTTTGAGACAAGTCGGAGGTGTGAATCCGTTTGTGGTCGTATAATTTAGCCAGCTGTTTCGCTTTATTACCTGGGAGAGTGGAATCGATGCCCTTACTTGAATCAGAGCCCGGTTGGTTTTGATCTTCTCCATCTGTACCTCCAGGTGAATCTCACAAGAAGGAACAAAATCAGTGGCAGTCGGGAAGGAAGGCCATGTCTCAGACAGATGGCTGAACGGCGAGAGGCTTGGGCTGCGGCCTCTTTTGTCCTCTGTGAAAGCTGGAGTACTCTGTTTCTTTCTTTGACTGGACAGAGAAGGGAAGGTGAGAATTTGGAAAGAGTTTTTCTGTTGGAGTAGCATTGTGAAATTGAATAGCCAAATGCCTTTCTAGAATAATGACTTCTAGTCATGGCGGGGTGAGCAGGGCATCTGTAGCATTTAAGGAAATCTACCAAACCTGGGTCAGTAGCTAATGGTAAACCTCCCGGCCGTTTCATCTGAATCATGCTGGGAAAGTGAACCTGTTGGTGGGGGCATTTATTTTGGAATTGGCAGCCTGTTCAAACAAGACTGAAACGTGTCGGGGAAACGGGGAGCACAGTCGCTTCTGTTAGGCACTTGAGTTTGTCTCAGAAGCCCGTCGGGCGCGCGGGGATCCCACTGGTGTAGGAGCACTAGGGCATTTCTCATTATGGCTGTACATGAAAGCTAATTACAGAGGGTCCTGTTTCTGTTTGTTCCTGTTGGCAGAGTGTCTCCTAGAATTGCATTTCTGTGACTGCTGTCTCGGGGCACATGAAAGGGATGGTGATGACTGGAATAGACTCTGTCTACCGCTGTTTAGGGGGACAGCAGAGACAAATGGTACAGATTCAGTGGGATTTGTAATATAATCTGTGACCCAGATCATTTTTTAAATGGCAAGATGTATGCTAAATACAGAAGAAGGTTTAGTAGCTGGAATAGAGTACAGAGAATAATAACCGCCCACATGCCCAGCCCCCAGTTTAAGAAATGGGACAATAGCAGCTCCGTAGGGACCTCTCCCCTCCGCCCTCCCCCAGCTGCCTGGTACTCCTTCCCTCTAGAGATAACCACCGCCCTGCCTGTGTTGCTCGTCTTCCTACTTTTTGTTTGGTTTTGAAAACCAAGCAGCAAGCACAAAGTGGGCTGACGGCAGCCCTGCTCTGCCGCCTACATCAGCAGAGGACTCATTTCACTCCCCGGCAGCATTCTGCTTTGACCTATTCCTGCGCACTGGGGACAGGCCCCAGTGAGCTGAAAAGAAGGAAATGCAGAGGTGCCTGTGCCCCCCCCGCCGCCTCCAACTTTCCCGCTGGGCACCTAGTACGTGGCTGTACACCACAGCACCATCAGAGGTCCCGAGGGGGAGGACCCCCATTTCTCCTTGGATTCACTCGTGGCCTTGCCCATCAACTTCCCCAGAAAAACCTCATGGAACCTAAAGCCAGACTTCTGGAGACGTGGCTCAACTTACCTTCCCTTGGGACGTTCATTGACTAGAAGTGCTGTCTCCCTTTCGTTACACAGCTACGTTTGTGCTTCCTGCTTGGTTTTCAAAACCAAACAATACAGTGTATAGGGACACATACATACATGAGGATACTAAAAAGTAGGAAAACAAGCAACACAAGGCAGGGCGGTGGTTATCTCGAGAGGGAAGGAGTACCACGCAGCTGGGGGAGGGTGGAAGGGAGAGGTCTCTACAGAGCCGTCAGCCCGTGGTCAGGAAAAGCAACACAGGAAGGATCTGGGCCCTGCTGACCCGGTCACTCTGTCCTCAGGTTTAATGGCAGCAAGTGTCTAGTGATGACAGCCCTCAGTGTGCCCCTCTCCGGAGTCACCTTGCTCCCGTCTGGACTGGTTGCCCTCTTCTTTCGGTGCCCAGCTATCCTCCTGGACTCATCCTTCACTCTCATCCCGGGTTCCCTTGACCTCTCCTGGGTTAGAGTTGCTTTTCCTTCCCTCTTGTCTTCCTCTTATTTTGGTGATGCACAACCTCCAGTAACTTTGTGAGGAAAGGTACGTGGGAAGTAAATTTTTTGGAAGCCTGGCTTGCCTAAAAATGTCTATTCTACCATCACACTTGATTGGCAGTTTGGGAATAGCATTCCAAGTTAGAAACCCAAGTTCCGAAGGGAAATGAACACATTGTTCCTTTGTCTTCTTTTTCTACCGTTGCTCTTACGAAGTGGGAAGCCATTCTGATTCCTGATAGGCTACTGGTGACCTGATTTTTTTTCCTCTGGAAGCTTATAATGTCCTTGTGTCCCCAAGGATCTGAAATGTCACACTGATGGGCCAAGGCATGGGTTTCTTTTCATCCACTGTGCTAGATGGGCTGTGACATCCTATGTGCCATTTCATTCGGACACCTCAGTTCCTTCAGTTTTGGAAATTTTTCTTGAATATTCTTTTTTTTTAAATTGAAGTATAGTTGATTTACAATGCTGTATTGAATATTCTTTTTGTTCTCCATTTTTCTCTTCTCATCCTGCAGGTAAGCATCCAGGGGCTGGACTCTCTGGAGCTGTTATTTGATTTTTCATTTTCTCCTATTTTTTTTTGTATTCGAATTTTTGGAAGATATCGTCTAACACTTCTATTTTTAAATTTCTCATAATATTTTAAAATTCTGAGACGCTCTTGACTTCTTAATTATCTGCGTTTTGTTGTTTATCATCTTTTTATTTCATGGATACACGATCTTATCTCTCCAAGGATATCGTTGATATACATTTGCTGCAAGCTCAGTCGTCTCTGTTCCCTCCAGCTTGCTCTGTCCCGTTTGCTTGTTTTGATCTCTGTCATCTTTGTAGGGGCTTTTCACAGGTGTCTGGTAATCCGTGGTTGCTTGGGACTAGAAAACTGTTGTGGAGTTCTGCTCAGTTGGGTGGACCTTGTCAAATTTGTCTCCCCATAGGGTGATCCAGGGGTAATTGATGGAAAACCCCAATGTTGGTATCTTTAGGTCTTTCCCTTTGGGTTACATAGATGTCCTAGAGAAGCCTTCCAGTCTCCCACTGGGAGGGGTCGATCTGGAGTTCAGCCTGGCAGCTCCTGGGGGAAGAGGCCTGGGGTGGGGGCTGTCTCTGTATTCAGGGTTCAGTGTGCCATCTGTCTGGTCACTTAACGCCCCTGTTTTCACCAGAGTACCCATGGCCCAGTGATGCCTCCCAGGCCAGATGCCCTGTATTTTATCCTCTTCAGGAAATAAACATCTCTGGATGTTTGCCTGGGTGGGGAAGGGGCAGTCACTCAGTGGAATGGAACAAGAAGCTAGAAATAACAGCTTCTAAAACAGCTTTTTTTCCAGCCTTTTGCACTTTTGCTATCCTTTGTATCCCCAGTTCCAAAGGAGCCTGGCGCCCATTTTCAGCTTTTCTCCCTGATGGCTTGAGCTCATTTTCTCCCCTCGCCTCCTGAATTGGTTACCCCTCATCTCTGCTTTTCACATTCCAAAACTTTGTTGCTGTTTACCCCTCTTTTCTCCTAGGCTTGTATTTTAAAAAACCAGTTCCTTTATGTGGTCTTAATGGGGTTACAAGAGAGTGAAATTAGATGCGTGTGTTTACCAACTTAACCTGGAGGCTGGAACTTCTTGTCTTTTTTTTTTTTTTTACATCATTGGATCTAGTACACATCTTACTATTTGAAGCCAAACGCCAAGTCCATTAACAAGGTTTCTGACCATTCATCCAACACCTTTGTGTCAGGTGCTGTCCAGCCCTTGGCATGTGTAGACATGCAAGTAGGAATGGATGTCATCCTTAGTTTACAAAAGACAAAATTGATACTCAGCTTCAGCCGTGCATCCAAGATCACTGCTAAAAAGTGGCAGTGTTGGGATCTGAATCCAGTCCAAGATCTGCGTTTTGAAACCCTGTGAAAGTTTTTAACAAGCCCAGTGCTTTCCTTATCCCAGGAGCTGATTTGAACGGATGCCTGTGAATTCTATGAGGATCTCTGAGTTAATTGGACTTTGAAGGAGCAAAAGATTCTGACATGTATGGGGTTGAGTAAGCTTGCCTGGGCTTTTGAAAAGTGAATGGGGTACCCACAAAGCGTGAGAAGCACCTGCCTTCCACAGCTGCAGCGCCCCGCGCCTCCCGGCTAGCTTGGTGTGTGACTGAAGGTCATTCGTCGGCACTGTTGTGCCGTCTGTCTGTAGAACAAAGCACGCATGGTTTTCTGGCCCACCCAGTAGAATGTGTGTCCTACTGGTGAGACTGTGCTGTGATGAAGGGCTTATTTGCTGTCTGGCCACAAGGCTGGGTAACTCATTGCCCATTCACTGTCCCGAGCACCAGCATCTCATTTCCCTATTGACAGTTTTGCTTCTGCTCTGCAACAGTTTGAAGGCATTGATTTGCAAAAGAAATGCAGCCAGAAATGGGAGCTTTAGAGTCTTTACAGATTTAATTATTTATTATGGTTTTTTGCAAACCTTTTTGCAACCAAAATTTTCAGACCAAATTATGTGTCCCCAAAAAGTGTATTTCAGAGCTAAAATGTTGCCTTAGCTTTAAGGAGAGACTAGATAGGTTTGAATATTAGAGTATTAGAAATATTGGTAAACACCGAGACCTTTTTTTCCAAATGTTGAGAACGTTATTGTTCTTACAACAGGTTTCAGCTTCCGTGAGCTTTCTAAACACGGCTGCTTGCTTGTTAAGAATAAGATTCTGTTTGTATTCTTTCCGGTAACTATAGCTAGTCCTTTGCCTAGAAGAATGTAATATAAAACACTTAAAATAGTTGGAAATAGGTTTTCGAAAAAATGCAAAGTACTATTAACCTGCCTCTGCCTATGAACCCTTGAAATTAGCCGGGGTTCCATTTGAATACAGCATTTCAAGCCAAATTATTTTTAGTCTCTGTGGAGAGAACCCTTTTCATTTAAAGGGATTAAAAGAGTGCTGGACCAATTTCAGCTGCTTTAAAATGCACATTTGGGGCCTTTTTATGTTCCCGCAAGTTCTAAAGAAAAGAACATTTAGGACACTCTGTAAACTGCTTCACAGTATTGGCTTTCAAATTTAAGTAGATCTTTACCTAGGAGAGAAATGATAGATAACATAGGCCTTGAGTATTTTCTTTGGGAGTAATAAAGTGTTTTACCTTTATATTTTAACTTATTTTTTAACATTTTTCATCATGAGGATATCATCTCCTCTGTTCTTATTACCCAAAGGAAAATATCTAGGTGTCTCATATCAGAAAAATCTATACCAAAGCCAAATTTTGAATCAGAAGAGAAATTTAGAAGACCTTGTCAACACAGACCTGCAATCCTGAGGTCACTCTCCCTTTAGACCTTGCACGAGGGGACTTATACTGGAAAAAGCCTGGACTTTGGAATTGGATGTAGGTTTCAGTTCTGCCCACACCTTGCATTCTGGGAAATGTCATCTGACCTCTCTGGGCTTGTTTCTGCAGCAGTAAAGTACTTTGCAACTTTCATGGTTATTGTACGGTTTAGAGAGAATGCACGTGGGGGGGTCCACTTATAGCAGCTGGTGTGTAATTGGGGGCTCTAATTATAACAGCCCTAATTGACAGCGTTTACTGCCTATTAGCCTCTGTTCTAAGGGTTTTATGTGTAACTCATTGAAGCCTCGTGAGACTTTACAGTATGTACTATATTAATATCCCCATTTTACAGATGAGAAAACCAAGGCACAGAGAGTTTAGTGTGCTCTGGGTTATACAGCTAGTAAGTGGTAGAGCCAGACTTTAAACCCAGTCAGTCTGACTCCAGAGATTTCATCTTAACCCCTGTATGTCTTAACTGCTCCACAGTAGTGGCTGATGATGCCGTGTTGGGTTGTGGTCATCTGTAGGGCAGAGTTCCTGCTTTTCGCCTGCACAGCACATAGTGCATGCTGTTCCCAGTAGCAGGTGCTCCATAAGTGCTTGCTGAATGAGTATGTGAAGGAATTTCCATAACTTACCGAGATGGGAAGTTTTTGTGGAGGCCCACTCTTCCTCCACAAAATGTGTTTTTCTTCAGAGCCCCCCAACTCAATTTCCCTGAGCCCCTATGCACCTCCTTTCACCTTAGAGCGCTGGTGCCAGACCCTGCGTCAGTATTTCTACTGAGCTTTGTGTAGCATGGCTGATCCCCGGAGCTGACCTGGCTCTAATTGCATCAAAGGGACTCTGAAAGATTCGCTTGGTAAATACGATCTTTGAAAGCTATTCCCCTAGAGCGGGAGTTGGCACAGCATTTCTATAAAGGGCCAGACAGTAAAGGTTTTAGACTTTGCAGACGATAGGGTCTCTGTCACAACTTCCCTATTGTAGCTTGAAAGCAGCCGTAGACAATAAATAGATGGATGGGTGCGGATGTGTTCCAAGAAGACTTTATTTACAGAAAGACGCTGGCTGGCCATGTTTGGCGGGAGAGCTGTCTTTTGTCAACCCTGCCACACAGCGCTGCTTTTCCCACTTTGCAGTGCTGAAGGATCACCTAGGGCATACCTTCTTACGTAGAGATGCCTGGGTGCTACCCCTGTTAAAGACTGATGTTCAGAAAAAGTAAAATTATTCCTTTCACGCAGATATAAAAATGAGCACGGGTTAACGATTCTATTTTACTCGGATTAGGGAACCTAGCGGATGCTATAAGCAGTTCAAAGGGAAAAAGTCAAAAAGCACACATTTATATTGAGTGAAGGGGTTGAATTGCATATGGCGACACAACTAATTTTTTGCCTGCAGAGGGGGCGGGAGGTCAATCACAACTGAACAATGGCCATTGTAATGTCTACCAGTCACCTATAATTTAAAGAGTTGCAGAAGAGCTCAAGGGCAGTGAAAGCTTGAAACCTGATGACCTGGAGGGATGTGCCGTATGTAGACAATGCAGAACTTTCCTTTGAAACACGTATTTCATACACCCCCGAGGGACTGGTCCTGTAGGTCTGATGTTATGCTCAGAAATCTGCATTTGGAACAGATCTCCAAAGCTTTGGTCCAGCGGGAAGGCTTCATACCACGCTTTGAGGAACATCATATGAAGGTTAATTATTTGTCTGCCCTTCTTTTTCCTCCTTTCTGCTCCGCGCTCCTCTCCCCCGATTTAGGGAAATCAACCCCATCTTGTAAGGTTCACGCGTACATTTGACCAGACAGGTCACACATAGTTTCTTCGTTGTCGGGTGCAGTGGGGACAGGGGAAGTTTGGATATTGGGCAACACTCGTCCTCATCTTCTCTCTTTACTATTTGTTTGCTCATGTCAGGGAGAAGGACCAAAAGGATGGAGGGGAGACTTAACCCGAATTAATGATAAAAATAGTTTAGAGGAACCAAGGAAAGGATGCTTGCAACAGAGGATGCGTGAACCTTGAAAGCTCTCGGTGCAGTTGTAGGAAGGTGGAGGGAGACTGGGAGAATTAGGCCAGTGCTGGGAGGGGCTGTAGGGTGGGCACAGACCGGGAAAGCAGGAAGCATGAATTTTAATCAGGAGTACAAAGACTTCAATAAACACAATAGGGAACTCAGAACTCATTAAGTTGGCAATCCATTATACATTTACCTTCCTGCACATCTTTAACTGCCAGCCCGTGTCCTGGTCCATCAGACGCTGTTCCTCTTTGGACAGAACAGCAAACCTGTCTTGTGCGTTTCCAGAGGATGGGGAAGTTCAGAAAAACCCCAGACTGTCAGCAAGCTGACTTCCTCTTTGCTAAGTTTTCTCTCTGTCTGAAAAAGCAAAGGGATGGATGGGTGGGTGTCCTTGATACAGAGTATCTGGAAATTATCTTCAAGTCAGGGTGGCTGAGATGGAATTTCCCTCTGATTTGCTTTCCAGTGGGAGCAGTCCTTTGTATCTGAGACTGAGGGTGGGAGAGTGAAGAGAGTTCATTCCTCCATAAGTCTTTCATCCAAATAGTTCCAGCTTCTCAGACTGGATCCCTACTCGCAGAGCTACCTTGAAAATGGTACCATTTCATGCTAGCGGGAGAGCCTTCATGTGAATTCCCTAGCGCAGTGAGTTCAGCATTTAAAGGGCAGACGTGTTTCCATCACCTAATTATCTGAAAGATGCTATGCAGGGGCTTTCAGGGAAAATGGATGCAGGGACACCAGGGGAAACAAGGGAAAATGACTGTGTGGAAATGGGAGTGGGTGGTGGGAGGTGGGAGGTATGCCTGATGGCAGAGACTGTGGACAAGAAATTGGTGATACTGAAAGCTGGATGGCTTTGCTTCCTGGCAGCGAAATGTTGGCTTTGAGCACCTTGTGCTCCTTGGACGCCTGCATCTTACTAAGGATTCCATCCTTATCTTGTCTTTTCCTTGAGAGTATATCTCAGAACCTGCCTGTTTTGCTGCCAATGTCAAGTTACCACTCATTCTGAAGCCTTAGGCAGAAATGCTAGTGTCAAGAGCCTAAGTGATGAAAATGCCCCGGCAGTAGGCACTGCTGCCCCTGGGCTATCCCAGGCCTCCTGCTTGAGCAGGAGGCAGAGGTGGCAGCAGCCACGGCAGCCGTTTGGGCCCCACTTTCACTAGAAATGTAGCCCCAGTGCCTGCCCTGCTGGGATCGGGGATGCCCATGTGTGCACCTCAGGCTGCTGCCCAGCCCCTGCTGTGTTCACTCTGCTCAGAGTATTTGGCGCCTCCTGAAAGAACCCAGCAAGTGTGCTGTTCTCTTTTTGCAGGAGGTATTCTTCCTACCCTCACCTTGTTTATACTCCAGAGGGCCCCTGGGATGGGGAAGGTGATCAGTGTTAATCAGCTAAGTAAGGCATGCTCTCAGCCTTGAGTCCCTCTCGGGAAGCTACCCAAAAGGTCTTTGGGTTGTTTCTGAAATGATTCTTTGCTGCTTAATTTTAGAGTTAACCACAAAAGCCTTGAGGGGGCTGATAGCTGTGTGAAAGGCAGGAGCCTGTTTCCAGGCAGGACAGGTTGTCCTTTGAGACTCATAACCCTTAGTTTCCAGTTTGGACTGGAAATCCGAGCAGCTCTGTAACTTCTGCCATGTTGACCTTGTCTGTTTTGTATTCAGGGATTGCCAGCTCAGCATACTGACACTCAACTGCAAAGTGTATACGGTTGAAGAATGGAGTTTTAGGATTGTTTGGGGTTCTCCTGCGTTATGTACGTCATCTTTTTATTGCAGGGTTGTAGATATCAATAGATACAGAGGCTTAAAAAAACCTACAGTGGGAGACGTAACGAAAAAGAAAAAGAACTAGAGCAGTGAGCCACCCAACCCCAAAATGAAGCTAGTCAGATTTTCCTAATTTAAAGATAGTATATCTTCCCGTCCTTTCCTCTAAGACAGTGGTATCTTCTGTGTGAGGGAAATGAGTGTGATGTATTTATTGTTATGCAGACCCACTTGGAGGTTTCTGGGGGACGTGGTAAGGGTAGGCGAACTTGTCTGCCTGCGTGCAAAGCAGAGGCTGTGTTTTAGGACAGAAATGATGAGACGTGGAGGAGAAGCAGGTAGGGGAGCCGTGAGAGGGGTAGGCTCACTTCTGCAAAAACACAATTCTGACATTCTCCTTGCCTTTCAGTTGCAGCTGTAACCCATCAGTGATGACAGGCCACCCGAAAATCCCCTTCCTGGGTTTCAGTACCCTGACCACCACCAAGTAAAGAATTCCCCTTCTTATGGAAGCAGATGGGACGGCAGACCTAACTCCTGTCTCTTGTTGTCAAGCAAGGCCCTGCCTTGGCCTTTGCCTCCTTTCCTGGGTGACAGGCCCTGAATCTGCCACACAGGAGAACACTTGGCATTTGAAAGCCCCTCTCTTAGAGTCCTTGGTTTGGAAATCGCTTGCCTTTTCTGTTTGCGATCGACAGCCAGATTTTTTAAAATTCTGTGTCCCAGTTGAAGCAAGGACATTGTCACCATGGACCTACAGTGTCTGTCTAGAGAAAAGTTATGAAAGCAGTCAGAGGCCTTCCTGCCCAGCTCTGGCAGTGGCCTGGCCTGTGGGGACTTGGCTGTGAGGTGCAGACAGTTCCTCTTGCTGTTCACCGTCAGCCTTCCAGGGGACAACCCCAGCTCGGAAATCCACAATCTCTCAGGGCAGTGAAGAGACCTACCATCAGGCAGAGCGCTGGACCTAGGGCAGGTGTGGGCTGAGTATGTCTTGGCATGCCATTTGGGAAGGAATAAAGAGTGTGGGAAAACTTGTGACTGGCCTCTGCCCCTCGGTGTCCTGAAATTGCTGACTCATGGAGGGGGACAAGACCTAGGTTTTTATTGCTCTTTCTGACATTTAGCAGGACGCCTGGCACCCAGAAGCCCAGTCGATGTGTACTTAGAGCCTGCCGTTATGAGGGATGCTTTCCCTTCTGGATAGATTGGGACAGCCTATGGGATCCGGGAGGCATGACATGGACAACTAAGGGTGTTGAACTCTGTGGCAGTGAAGTACCAAAAAGTTACTGCCTATATTCCAAGAAACAGGTCTGATGTGAGAAGGGTTAAGATTAGGAGGACTGGATATCAGCAAGGATAGCGTCGGTTGAGAAAGACATTTAGACATTTTAATTTACCCTTAGAACAGACTACTTTGCTGGTTTTAAAGCAAGATCGGCCCATCATATAAAATTTTATTTTTTTTCAAGACAATAATTTTTTTAACCTTCATTTCTGTCATTAGCAGTCTTTTTAACTTTTAGGAAATAATCCTAGTAAACCACACCAGAGCCTCTGAATAGGATATTGTCTGCCATTGTAGCTATAGGAGAGGAGTTGGTAGGACCTAGCTTTTCACGGTGTTTTTTTGAAGAGCTTTCATCTCTTAAATGAACAACACAACAAGACCCCAGCCAGCCAAAGGACAAAGGCTAAAGTAATAAGGTCTAAACAATAAGGAGAAGAGTGGGAGATCAGAGGAATTTTCATCAAGATATTTTATACAGGGCTTCCCTGGTGGCGCAGTGGTTGAGAGTCCGCCTGCCGATGCAGGGGACGCGGGTTCGTGCCCTGGTCTGGGAGGATCCCACATGCCGCGGAGCGGCTGGGCCCGTGGGCCATGGCTGCTGGGCCTGCGCGTTCGGAGCCTGCGCTCCGCGGCGGGAGAGGCCACAACAGTGAGAGGCCCATGTACCGCAAAAAAAAAAAAAAAAAAAAAAGATATTTTATACAGTCCCCTGAACACACAACTGGTGGCTGGCTCCAGGAAAGAGAACTGGGAGGTTAGGGTTTCTGGGTGGAAGGCAGGTCCTCTTCACCATCCAATTCCTTTGTGTCTTTTAAATTTTGTATTACATTCATTTATGGTCTTTCAGAAATTAATTAGTTAAAAACGAAACCACAGCTTCCTGATGGGACAGAGGGAATAATTGTTTTGTCACTCATCTCTCAGGCACGTAGCATCCAAACTCTGATGGTGATTGTTTTGACCCATACTGCTTGGTTTTGCTGATGTAATTTCCAACAAGGCTTATTTCACAAACAAATGCAGATGCAGAATTTTAATGCAGGGTATGCTGTATAGATAAGTAACTTCTGCATTTACAATCAACCGCTTGGCTTTTTATAGCCCGTAGTCCATAAACATCTCATTTTTATAAAGCCAAAAAGAACCGATTTAATGCAGTACTCTGCTTCTGGATCCCTGAAGTAAGTCCAAAAATTTTCAGGCTGCCAGACCTTGGCCAGACCACAGTATATTGATTATCGGTCTTGAAATTAGTTCTTTAAAAAGAATTTGAAATTTTTCATGCTTAGTTCTAGGATCTAAGCTTTCTTTGATTTGCCTGGGATTGAAAGGCTCCAAGTAACTGAATTTCCTTGGCACTAAATAAAAAGCTATAACTTCGGTTCAGACTCTGACTGGTCCGTGCTATCTTGCATTAGATCAGGATTAAGTTCTACTTGGAAATACAGAGGAATTGATTAATCATGTTGGCAGTTCACCTTCAGTAGAGTGTAATGGAAGACGGTGGTGAGGCAAAGAAAAAGATGCCTATTTCTTACGCCTGTGTTTAATTTTGGCTTCAATAACTCATTTAGTTCAAACTTGGTTCTTTTCTTTCTTTCCCTTGTGATGAGCATGTGATAGCATGATATTAGTTGTGCACTTATTTCTCTGTGTTTGGGAGAGCCCTGCCAACTGAGGATTAGAAGAAGCTCGTTTTTTCCTCATTTACATAACAAGCAATATGGTGTCAGAGACAGAATCAAAGATCTGAGGTCAGAAGAGCCAAATTCTCATCTAGCTTTTCTACAACCTTAGATGGCTGGCTTTGAACGAGTCTCAGCTGAGCTGAAACTTGTGTTTTTTTAAATTTCAACCTGCACATTTGGGGACCACCCCTCCTCACGTCACAGGGAGGTTGTGGAGTTCTATGGAGAGCCCGTGTGAGGCAATGCTTTCGTGAACGCTGAAGTGTGATCGTGGTCAGTTTTGTTTTGGTTTGGTTTTTTGATTTTACTTTTTGAAATTAATTTTCAATTGCAGTATGGTACAAGTTTCAGGTGTCCAACACAGCGTTTCACAATCTCTCAAGGTTATATTCCATTTATCATCATTATAAAATATTGGCGAAATTCCCTGTGTTGTACAAAATCATGGTCAGTTTTATTTATTCCCCTTCATAAGTGTGACTGGCAGACCCTATGATTTCTGAGAAGCTTGGCTTTCGTTGGAATGACGAGATAAGCTACTGAAGCTAAGGCCATGTGGTAAGATCAAAGGGCTCCCTGGAGCTCAGCTTCCATTCCTCCAATTAAGCAAGAAGAGGATTGAACTTGAATCGCTGAGAATTTTAAAGCTCACCATACATTCTAAGAATTTCTCTTGACTTGGCTTCCAAAGCACCCCGTTCTCTTGGTTTTCCTGATAACTCACTGGTTTGCTCTGCTTCCTTTACTAGGTCTTCTCCTCAATCTCTTAATATAGGCGGGCCCCAGGTCTCAGTCTGTGCCTCTTTTCTCCAAAGTACCTCGCTCGGTGACCTCATTCCATCTCACGACCTTTTAAATACCAACTAAATCCTGAAAACTCCCAGACTTTCTCCTGAAATCCAAACTCATATCCCGCTGCCTTCTCTACTTTGATATCTCCAACTCAACGTGTCCCCAATCTGAATCGATCCTCTCCTTTAAAAAAAAAAAAAAAATCGGGCTTCCCTGGTGGCGCAGTGGTTGACATTCCGCCTGCCGAAGCAGGGGACACGGGTTCGTGCCCCGGTCCGGGAAGATCCCACATGCCGCGGAGCGGCTGGGCCCGTGAGCCATGGCCGCTGGGCCTGCACGTCCGGAGCCTGTGGTCCGCAACGGGAGAGGCCACAGCAGTGAGAGGCCCGTGTACCGCAAAAAAAAAAAAAAAAAAAAAAAAAATCCCACCAAGAAACAGTTCCACCTGAAGCTGTACCCTTCCTTAAGCTCCCACTTCTTTCTCTCCCAAATTATGTTCTAGGTATTCCTCCAGGCTCTTGCCCCTCCTCACCAAGTGCCCATGGTAGGGTCCCATGAAGGAGAAATAAGTATCCCAGTGTTAGAACTGAAACACGTTGTCATCCACTTATTTGAAGGCTGAGGCCACAGGGCCATGGCCTCCCAGCCAGGTGTCATGGATTCTCGTTTTCTTGGCAAACAGCTGTGTGAACTTTCGCGTGGTACTTTTCGGAGCCATCCCAGTGGAATCATTTATAAAGTCGGAATAGCCCAGGCTGGCTCCAGGCAAGAGGTGTAACCAAATAATATATTAGCCATACTTTTCCATTCAGCGTTTCCATTTTCTACCCAGTCAGCCACAATCCTCAGCCCTCAAGAGTGCTGTTATTTCAACCTGGGAATCATACAGCTGTGTCAAGCCTACCAGCTAGAGGAAATGTTGCTGCCGGATTGTTTCTGACCGCGCACATCTCTTGAGACCCTTCAAACCAGATTCATGATGAAAGGTGCTTTGGAAATGCAAATTATTGTGTTTATTTTCAGGCTATTAAATTATTTATGTATGCTAGCAGTGGAGGAACTTCTCTGCCTTTCGACTAATAAATATTGACTGCTCTTCGTAGGGTCTTAAATAGGGCTGAGTCAGCTCACAGGCCCTTAGAAATAGGTTTCAGTATTAATGGCCTCTAAACTAAGAAACATCACCTAGAAATATTTTCTAGAGCCTAAAAGATTAAGGCGGGAAGAAACAAACGATCAAGGCAGAATCTGGCCTGATTATAAGTAGTATATTTAATCTTTCTGTAGCTTGCTCACTGGAATTTAAAAGTAGAAAAAATATAATATCGAGCATCCGGTCATCGAAGGTGGTGGCTCTCAACCTTGGCTACACACTGGCGTCACCTGGGTGCCTAAGAAACCCTGCTGCCTAGGTTCCACCCCCCAGAGAGTCTGATTTGCTTGGTTTTAGGTGGGGCCCAGGCGTCAGGAATTTTGAAAGCTCCCCCATGTGATTCTAATGTGCAACAAAGGGTTGAGGATTCTCATAACAGGGACTTGAAAATACTTCGTGGGCTTCTGTCCTAAGTTTTTGTTTTCTGGAAGAGACCTTGGAATTTTCCATATCTTTTACTTATTTGTGGGAGATATGAAAATGAAAACCAGTTCCCCTTCGCCTTTAAACATTATACTTTTGTAGAATCCGGAGCACTAGGCTACATGTACATAGCCAGTTCCCAGGGAACGGAGCAGATACACTTCACGCCCTGTTCAATGTAGGAGATTCTTACTAGCGTCTCCCTTAAAGCGTGTAAGCCCCGAGACTAGCTCAACATCGCGTAGCCAGTAAGTTGCAGGACTGACATTTGAACCCGGATCCCAGATCATCTTCCATTCTTTTCCCATCTGCTGGCTACAAGGGAGGACCGTCTTTGGATGGCTACCTGCCAAATACCCACAGTATAATTCTACAAGAACGAGAAAAATAATGTTAAAGGGAGATTTGGGGGAGTGGGTTAACTGAGCAGCTAGGCCTGCATGAAGATAACTGCTGTGCGTGAATGACTCAGTGGAGGGTGAAAGGCTGAAGATTAAGTGGAGAGGGGGAAAGAATGGAGTAGAGATCCTGGGACGGGGGATCCAGAGCACAGGTGGAAGTGTTAGTCTTGAACGGGTGGAAGGACACATCTTTGATTGGGAGGGAGGACGGAGCAGTGTGGATACAGGTACATTTGGAGGTCTGGCAGGAAGTTAAGGTGAGCTTTTTTCCCGATGGCTTCCATTTTCTTTGTGATGTATTAAGAAATAAGTCATCTGTGGGAACTTCATGAGGCAGGGTAGGTGGTCTGAGGGGATAATGTTTGAAAAAGCCTTTGTGGAGAGTGGGAAAGAGATACCAGGGAGATAATAGCACTCAGTGTCAAGAATTCATGAAGGATGGGAATCATGTGAATTTGTCACTGCAAAGACTATGTTTCTTGTTCGTTGCCATTTTTTTTTTCAGTGCTCAGCATTGTGCCTGAGACACGGCAGGTTTTGAATAAATGGTTGACTTATCGAAGAATAAATATAGTAACACTAAGGAAGTGAGCGCTGGAAAAATGGAAGGGTATGGGCACAGAGCGGGATATATATATATTTTTTGGCGGAGCCATGCGGCTTGCAAGATCGTAGTTCCCCAACCGGGGATTGAACCGGGCCCTGGCAGTGAAGGCGCCGAGTCCTAACCACTGGACTGCCAGGGAATTCTCCACAGAGTGGGATTTTAATTTACTATTCTGGAGGTAGAGTGTTAGGTGCTGACAAATTTTGGGTTGTGGCCCCGGGAGTAGATGGCAGCAGTGGAATGGAGGTGAAGACCATTGCCATTGGGGAATACCTCAGGACTGTGATGCTAAAGACAAGAGGTCACCATGGATGATAGAACATGGAGTAGAGGATAAAACTATCAGCCACCTGTCAATCTTTAAAAACATAAATGGATTGGTACTTTAGTAGGAAGAAGTAGAGTGTGGTATATGCTATAGCCAGATGGTCTGAGCATCAGGGGAGAAGGGATAGCTGTTTAAGAGTGGAAGGACAATGACCTGGAAGTGGCATTGGGTCATAAGAAAAATTCTAGCATGCTTCGTGGCCCTGAGTGTGTTGGGCATAGGAGAAAAGGCCACAGAAGACATGGTATCCTCAGAGGAGAGCTGGGTTCTGCAGAGGGCCAGGAGTTGAAAGGGACATTCCAAGGAGAGGAGCTTATTCCTCAACAAAGGAACTGAGTTTCAATGGGAAGACTTTGGAGGGAGTTTGCAGTGTGTTTCAATTATCTCTGCCATATTAATGCTGCTTACCAATCAACCACAAAACCTCAGGGGGCATACAACGGTACGTATTTATTGCACATGTTTCTAGACTCAGATGGGAATCACCTCGGTGGCTGTCATGATCTTGGTTGGGTTTATGTCTGGGGGTTAGCTAGCTGTCAGCTGATCTAGACTGGGGTAACTTGGCTCTGTTCCGTGTATCTCTCATCTTCCTCCTGGGACCAGTAGATTAGCCTGGGCACAGCCTTATCATAGTGATAACAGTGGCTAAGAACGCAAGCAAGCACCATTGCTCAGGTGCTTTCCAAGTCTCTGCTTGGGTCATATTTGCTAACATCCTATTGGTCCAAGCAAGTCACATAGCTAAGCTCAGAATAAGTCATAAAAGCGTATGGCAAGGGGTATGGATGTAAGGAGGGATTAAAAATTGGAGCCAGTTTTGTAATCTGCCACACTTTGGGGAAATGGATAAGGAGAGGGATTGAAGAGGCTGTGACTGGAAGGGTGTACATCTAGGGGTGAGCAAGGATGACCTGTAGGTAAAGCACGTATGGTATGTGGCTGGTAGAAGCATTAGTTCCAGCAGACCTCTGATGGATTGGGGGTGGGCAATAGCCCTCTCAGGAAAAGTATGACCCACTTACCCTCTTGGCCTTAGTTTCCCCAACTATAAATGTGAATATTAACATTTTTCAGATTGTTAAAATCACAATGAGGTCATACAGTTGAAGACAATCTTGTGAATGATGAACTTACGACGTGGGGATAGGGACACGTAGGTCAGCTGACAGCCAGCTAACCCCTTGCATGTGAGTAAACCCAGCCAAGATCATCAGAGCCTTATCGAGGAATGTCAGGGCCAGATTATCATGTAAAGCCTGTACAGACATCTCAAACCCCTACCAGTGCTTCAGTGACTCCAACTGCAGGTCTCCTGGGGAAAAAAAGTATTCTTCCTTTGTCATTAGGAGAATATCAAACTGAGTAACTTTTGCCCCTGGTGGATGGCATGGATGACTCTCCAATATCAGATAGCACAGAGGAATACAGACCCTGAATCAGGAATAATGCATGGCTCCTCTAGAGGGCAGTGTCCTCTACCCGGGCCCTGCTAAGTCCTGTGGTGGCCGCAGTAGGACTTCATAGCTCTTTGACAGAACCTGCTCAGAGCCCTCCGCACTGGAATCCGGGAAACAAACTTGCTTGACTCCAAGAGTGGCTTCCTCTGACCTCCCCTTGGCTAAAGGTTAACTTCCCTACTGATCAGGGGAGGCTTCTCAGATGCAGGGGTCTAGACCCTGTTGCCCCCTCCTGGGCTGTGTCCAGAAAGAGGGGTCTGTTGGCATTAATCCCAAGGACTCTTCCCATGCCCTGCCTCAGTGCCCACCATGGGGCAAGGGGGCCTGTATTGGTAAATGGACTCTCAAGAGTGACCTGTGGGTCCCAAGCCAGGTATGCAAATGACTCCTGGAGTGATTCTGATCACATCTATGAGGACCCGTTTGTGACTCTGAGCATGGCTTCAGAGGGATCGCACCAAACATGGCCTTTTCATCCTGGGGGCACTTGCAGTGGAAATTCTGTTTTGTTTGTTTGTTTGTAATCTGCAGTCCTCTTTTACTGAACAAGGGAACAGCCCTTATCTGTATGTGGTGTGGCCGGGTGCATAGTGCCTGTCCGTGGAGGCTTCCAAAGATGGACGTCACGAATCTTAAGTTGCACAGGAAAAATCTCTGCGTGCAACGTTTCATAATCGGTCTTATTCCTCTTTGCTTTCTCTCAAGTCAGTATTAGAGCTGAATGTCAAAGCTTCTTGTTTTATATTCAGCTGTCAGCTAACTGTTCTCATCGTTTTTAACACCTCTGCTCTCTTGGCCATTCCTTGGTGAATTTGGAAAGCTGGGCTCTTCTAAGCACTTACATTTGTCCATTTATTGACTTGATTCTCATCTCACATGTAATGAATATTTGTTTTTTGTTTTGTTTCTGTATTTGATGGCATCATCATCGAAAGTGACTCCTTCACAAGGGTATATTTAGGTTCGTTTTCTAAAACCGACACATGGGATATGTCTAAAAACTGAGATCGGTATTGAGAAATTACTGCCCATTTATTTTAGGAATCATTGATGGAGCCTTGGATTGGCCCAGCGTTGACAACGTGGATTCCTACCATGAGGTTTTAAATCTTGCCCGGAGGCCAACTTGCTTACAAATTTACTTGAACACAGATATATTACAGAAACTTGGCACACAGTTGCAGAAGCTCAAAAATTATAACCGGCTTGTTCTCTGCCCACTTAAGGAAAATGCCTCTGCCGCCAAGCACCGGTGCCTGGTGCAGGATTTATCAGAATCCAGGCGAGGACTGTCATTTTAGTGCTCTGAGGGGTTGCGAACAATGATCACAGCTCTGGGGAGACACTGAAACCGTGTCCCCGGCTCCTCTGGTTGGGGCTTTTATAGCTCAGAATAGGGAGTCAGTCCTCTTGTCTCCTGCCACCATCCTCTGCTGAGATTGATAACTCTGACCTAGTTTGACTTGGACCCAGGGTGGTTTCTTCTCCTAAATGCTGCACCCCATCGCTTGCCCCTGCCTGCCTTTCTAGACCACCTGCCTAAGGGGCTTTCTTGGGAGGCAGGGCTTGCAGCAGGGAGAGGGGCGTTATAATAGTCATAAAGAGAGAGATCCAGAGCACCTGTTGCATGTTGCCTAATAAAAATGAGAACCTCTGATGTTTTGCATTTTTATAGCTATTTTTAATGGCCATTACGTTTTAGGAATTAGATAATCTTTGGCTCGGGCTAAGTAGCACAAATATAGACAAGAACTATCCCGTGTATTTCAAATGCTTTTTCTCCTTTAATATTCTTGTCTTATTAAAGTTTACAACAGTTTTGTTCAATAGAAATATAACGTGAAAATAGATAACCAACAAGGGCCTACTGTATAGCCCATGGAACTATACTCAATATTTTCTGATAACCTATAAGGGAAAAGGATCTGGAAAAGATATAGATAGATAGATAGATAGATAGATACAGATATATCTGAATCACTGTGCTGTATACCTGAAACTAACACAACCTTGTAAATCAACTATACTTCAATTTTAAAGAAGTCAAAAAAAAAAAGGAATATAGCGTGAGCCTCACATGTAAGTTAAAATTTTCTGGTGCCCACATTGAAAAGTAAAAAGAAAGAGGTAAAATGCATGAAATATTTTCCATTCTTATTTTGCAGGCTAAGTCTTTGAAATTCAGTGTGTAGCTGACACTTGTGACACATCTCAGTTTGCACTAGCTACGATTCAATGGCCACTGTGGCTGGTGGTTCCTATGATGGATAGCACAGACCTGACAGCGTTAAGAGGGTTGGTGTGATGTGGTGTGGAGAACTTTTCGCCACAATCCTCACATTTTGTTGTTGTTAGCTGCATCATTTTGATTAAATTTGGGGCGATACATTTGCAGGGTCTAAATTGCATCCATAATCATCACACTGTTCACTTGATTATCCTTCAGCACCTTGTTGCTTTTTGAATAGGCCTGGGGGAGACCTTGTGGAGAACCACTGCTGTTTCTGAGAGAGCCTGGGGATTGGCAAAGCTAAGCAGAAATAATTCAGCCTGACTGTGATGCAAGACCCAGTTCATGTGGGCGCGTATACATGATTAAAGACTCAAGGCTGGGCTTCCCTGGTGGCGCAGTGGTTGAGAGTCCGCCTGCCGATGCAGGGGACGCGGGTTCGAGCCCCGGTCTGGAAAGATCCCACATGCCGCGGAACGGCTGGGCCTGTGAGCCTTGGCCGCTGAGCCTGCGCGTCCGGAGCCTGTGCTCCGCAACGGGAGGGGCCACAACAGTGAGAGGCCCGCGTACCGCAAAAAAAAAAAAAAAGACTCAAGGCTACAGTCACTCCTCTTAGGAAACTGGATGGGAGGTGTGATACTCAGCATGAAAATATCTAAGAGCGTTAGAGCTTGTTGCAGCTTAATGCCTCTCTGACCTGAGGGCCTGCAATGCCCTGAAGCTAGCACTACATGTGCAGGTAGGACTTTCAGAAATCTGGCCCTTCTCATGATCATTTTTTCCCCAGACTTGTTTCATCCTTTGGTCTCGCTCAATTTAGTATTTGTTGTTCTACAATGATAGAGTGCCTTTATAGCTGGAAACCAGGTCATTCTCATCTAAATGGCATTGGCGGGGAATAAATTAGGAGTTTGGGATTAACATATACACACTATTACATATAAAATAAACAACAGAGACCTGTTGGATAGCACAGGGAACTATAAACAAAAAATAACTGGCATGGGCTTTTTTTTTTTGCACAGGAAGCGGGGGCAGAGGGACTCAAGAATTGGCCTAATCATATAGTTATGGCCAAATGAGTCTGGCTTCCAGCTTTTACAATATTGTACTGTGGTAGGTTTAGGATTCTTGTGGTGGTGCTTGAGAAGGAGAATGCGGCATTTTCAAACTTTGGAATGTTACAAAGGAGAAAAGAACAAAACATCATTTTAATTTAGTTATTTTATGCTTAGTTACAATCCAAAGTGTCCAAGTCAATTTAGAAAATGGTCGTCCTTCATGTAGTTTAAGAAGTGTTGCCATGCCTTGTTACATTTATGATTTTAATTTATTGCCAAACGTGTACTTGTTTCTACGAGAAAATAGGTAACAGATATACCTCTCTGGTCTACAGCTGTCTTTATATTAATGATTTTTGAAAATCAATAAGCCTTGGGTTTAAAGGGTGGTAAATACACAGGCCTCCCCTAACAAATATTATAATAAATGGGTTTGGATCTTTTAATTTTTTGAGTTTATGTTTCCATTTCCCACAGTGGGACTGGACTTGCTCGCATTTAGACTCAAAGTTGGGCCCAGTGATGAGAATTATGCCACAGTGGTATGCCCACGTAAAGCCTGTTTCTGGATATAGCAATATCCTTAATATAACATGATTTAAAATCCAAACATGTCTACAAATGGCGGCCCAATATCTGTAGGGCAGTTTTGGTGCATAGCTCCACTATTCTGATTTAATGATTATCTTATGTTTATCATATACCTTTAGACCATTTAGGGGGCCAGCATTTCTTCCTTAATTGATTCATTCATCCCCTTTATTTTTTCTTCTACTTTTACAGCTTGCTTTTTGGTGTTGTCTAGGATAGATGCAGATGATCTCTTTTCATTCCCGAGTCATCTGGAGAAGACCCCTACGGTACAGCACCACAGTCGTGCAGAAATGCCCCATCTGTGACAAGTGAGCACTGCTCCTGTCCACATCTGCACAGTGCAAGAGCAGGAGAACCGAGAACTGGATACATCTTTAATACTAGCCTTTTAGCCTGTGCTGCGGCCCATTTACACGTTTCTTTGGGGCAAAGTAAGATGGGTAGATCCCCCCCTTTTTTTTTGCTTCTGAATTTTAAGATTTTTTTCCATTTAAGTTAGACAATAAGTGATCAGTTTGCTGGAATTCTTCATTATTCATAGGTGTAAGAACTTTTTGAACATGAACTGCTTTAAATTGTCTTATTTTTTAATCTACCAACCTTGAAAGTAACTATCTTCCATCTGAATCTTTAAACATTATTTATGAGTTTATTTTTTATTCTGGCCTCCTAATGGTGGTGGTCTCAGTGCATTTTATGGCAGGAAGTTTGGGGACCACTTAAAGGAGAACTGGTGAGGATCAGCAGGGATGTGTCTATCAGTCCTTTTGGGAATTTCAGTTCCCCACCTGTTTGCATGGAGACCGTTTGAATAAGCATTGTCTCACTCTTTGTATCGAAGCTTCTCCAGAATCCCAAGTTTGAAATGGAGAAATTGCTATAGTTTCAAGATACCTCCTCTATTGCTCCCCTAACTTGGGAGGTGTGGATTGAAGAAAGAACAGTTACTTCTTGGCTGTGTGATCTACTATACCTTAGTGTAAAGTTGAATGTACTTACCTAAGCTCTCAGCTTTCAATGGTGTTGTGACATTACTTCTCCAGGACAGCGCTTTCAACAGGTGTTAAGCTTCCACAGGTTTATTCAGCTCTGGTAAATCTTTGCTATACCTTAAGCAATGATATCTGTAGGTCTTAGGACTGTAGAGAAGACACATCATTTAGAGAAGATTCTCTAGTAAATTGGTTCTAAGATTACACCTGCCTTAATTGGAGTAAACTGCTTGCCTTCTAATTGTGCTAATGCCGTTAAGGTTTCAACAGTCTGGCACTGTGAAGTCACCCCAGACAATTGATCTTCATTTTGTACCTGTAGCAATGATGATGCTAATTGGTAAAATTCCACTGCACAGAGTTGTAGGATTCCAGGTTAGTATTTCTTTGGTCGGTTTGTGTAAAATTTTCCTTTTGCACCCAACTGCTCCCAAATCAGTGGCTATTAACCCTTTTTAGATCATTTTATTTCTCTGCAACCCTGTTATAAGATAATCTAAAGAGTAGAATCATTAAAATATTAAGTTTGAGATGGGGGCAAAGGAAATTGTGTTAACGAGCAGAGCCAAAGTTAATTTCAGCTACTAATTCTGTTGAGCTACTGTAGTTTGAAGAGTTCACTTCCATTTGCCCGCTGGCAGCCAGAAGGAAGGTTTGAAATGGTTGGCCTTCTGGCATGTAACTAATCTTGGAAAAGGTTGAAGTCTAGTTTGATTTCATGACTTAATGTCATAATATTCATTGCCTGTCATTTGTCAGCATTACACTGTCAGGAAGGTATCTCTACCAAGTGTGGCACGTGAATATCTACAAAATGGTTCTTATCAGAGAGGGAACACTTTAAAAACTTGAATATTGAGTGATGATTTCATTATTGTTATCACTAGTAATAAGAAAACAATTTGCTCTACTATTCAAGAATATAAACCAGATCATTAACTGATAAAGAGGAAGAAAGATAATCTGTAGGAGGGCAAACCTTAGGGGGATATGCAGCCTCATAGGGAAAGAAGACTAGAGGTCACTGGGTCTAGATTTTCTTTTAACTGAAGTCTCTTCCGCTGTTTCCTGGATCAAAGAACATCCAGCCTCCAGAGGTCGGGCACATACAACCCCACCAAACAGTCTAAGGCGATGTGGTTTATGTACATATGGTTTATGTACAAAAACATTTTCTTTTTTCTTTAATTTTATTGAAGTATATAGTTGATTTACAGTGTTGTGTTAATTTCTGCTGTGTGGCAAAGTGATTCAGTTATACACATATATATATTCTTTTTTTAATTTTTTAACTTTTTAAAATTAATTTTATTGATTTATTTATTGGGCTGCGTTGGGTTTTCGTTGTGCGCAGGCATTCTCTAGTTGCGGTGGCGAGCAGGGGCTACTCTTTGTTGCGGTGCGCAGGCTTCTCATTGCGGTGGCTTCTCTTGTTGCGGAGCATGGGCTCTAGGCATGTGGGCTTCCAGTAGTTATGGCATGTGGGCTCAGTAGTTGTGGCCATGGGCTCAGTAGTTGTGGCTCATAGGCTCTAGAGTGCAGGGTCAGTAGTTGTGGTGCACGGGCTTAGTTGCTCCACGGCATGTGGGATCTTCCCGGACCAGGGCTCGAACCCATGTCCCCTGCATTGGCAGGCGGATTCTTAACCACTGTGCCACCAGGGAAGTCCTATATATTCTTTTTCATATTCTTTTCCATTATGGATTATCATAGGATATTGTATATAGTTCCCTGTGCTATACAGTAGGACCTTGTTGTTTATCCATCCTATATATAATAGCTTGCATCTGCTAATCCCAAACTCCCAATCCTTCCTCCCCCATCTCCTTGGCAACCACAAGTCTGTTCTCTGTATCTGTGAGTCTGTTTCTGTTTCATAGATATGTTCATTTGTGTCGTATTTTAGATTCTACATATAAGTGATATCATATGGTATTTGTCTTTCTCTTTCTGACTTAGTATAATAATCTGTAGGTCCATCCATGTTGTTGCAAATGGCATCATTTCATTCTTCTTTATGGCTGAGTAATATTCCATTGTATATATGTATCACATCTTCTATATCCATTCCTCTGTTGATGGACATTTAGGTTGTTTCCATGTCTTGGCTATTGTAAATAGTGCTGCTATGAACATAGGGGTGCGTGTATCTTTTCGAATTAGAGTTTTGCAAAGACTTTTTTAAAATATGCCTTTTTTTTTTTTTTTTTTGAGGTACGCGGGCCTCTCACTGTTGTGTCCTCTCCCGTTGTGGAGCACAGGCTCTGGACGCGCAGGCTCAGCGGCCATGGCTCACGGGCCCAGCCGCTCCGCGGCATGTGGGCTCTTCCCGGACTGGGGCAGGAACCCGTGTCCCCTGCATCGGCAGGTGGACTCTCAACCACTGCGCCACCAGGGAAGCCCTCAATATGCCTTCTTGAAACATTTATCCTTTTGGTCTTGGTTTTGCTTTGGGGAGCAAAGCAGAATAAGTCCACTTGTACTTGCAGGTGATAAACCTTAAATTTTAAAAATAGATCCTTAATGCTTTCCTGATGCTAAAGCCAACTCAGTTTAAACTGTTTGTCAGGGAGAAGATTTACTTTAGTTTTTCTAAGAAGCCAGTCATCCTCATTCATTCAACCATCAGATCGTTATTGAGTACATACTTTGTAGGCCTTACTACGAAGTTAGGTAATGCCTGAATTTGGCCTTAAGGGCAGTAGTGCAATAATAGAAGCTGTGTGTGCAAATGATAGTTACAAAGTTGACCAGCACTGCTTATAGATGGTAATAAATTTAAATTTTAAACGTACTTCTAATTTTTTTCAGCAAAATAATTGTTACATCAGAAAACTTTTTTTTGTTAACTGGTTAGTATAGAATTTACAGTGTTGGCTGAGGTAGAGATATAGCTACTTCTCCAGGTAAATCTAGCTGGTCAATTTCATCATGAGAAATTTCTTCAATATATGCATTCACGAAGAAAGTACTTTCTCTGACTTTTAAAAAATTTTTTCTCTTTTTATCCATTTGTTATGGGATTTGAAGTTTTGATATTTTGTTCATGTCAGTGTGAACTAATTATTGGGTCATATAGCTAACTGAGCATTTCTTATTTATGGGTTAGTGCCATTTGGTTTCTTAGTTTTCAATTTCCTTTTACATTTCCAGATCCTTTCTCAATTTGCATAAAGTAGACCATAGAAAGCCTAATATTTGTAATACCTATAGATTGTATTGCTGTTTTGTTTTTAAAATGCTTATCATTTTAATGATCTTTTATACTGGGTTTTTAGATGATATCCACCACTTTGCTAATTTACTTTTCTTTAAAATTTTGTTACCTAACTCCTGCCCTCAAATTTTATTTTATTTGAGATGACTTCTAGATGCCTATGTCAGAACTAGTTCATTCATATTAGGAAAAGATTGATGTCAGAGAGAACTATTATCCTAGTTCATGGTGGTTAATACTTGAAAGTATGCAAATCAAAATGTTTAGAAGCAGTCATTCTCACTTTTAATTAAAATTGATTTGCATATTAAATATGTATGCAGATGTTCTTCATGCAAAGAAGTAACTGGCAGAAAGGTCCTTGAATTGAGTAGCTGATAGCAAAGGCTACTGGGGTATCCGAAGATTTGGGAGCGAGGAAAAGGCAAATTGGCACACACTCTTAGCACCTAAAAGCTCAGCAAGACCTGTGTAAGCCTGTATAAAATAAACACCATCCAGCACTCCTCTGTCATTCCACAACTCGTGTCCATACGTGAATAATTGTAGGATCTGGTAAAAGGTTTGTCCATATCATTTTAAAGATGATTTAAAACAGAACCAGTGTTTCTGGGACCTGGTGTTTGCCTTGTTCCGACGTTTGGGCTGTGACTCTCCTAGTCTGTGTTTTACCCGGCAAGTTTCCATCCAGTGAATCTGATCTAGCCCCTGGCTCTATCCCATCTCTCTCTCAGATTGGCTGTGTTATAGAAGTGGGCAGGAGAGAGTCGCCATGGTAGCAGCATTCCTGATTCCTCCGTCTACTTAGGGACTTTATTCTCAGCATCCAGACTTCTTTCCTTCTTGCCCCCTTCCCTTCGTGAGAGGACTCACATATATTGACACAGCTCTTCGCCGCACCCAGAGGGTCCTCGTAAAATTTCTTTCCAGGCTCTTGGTGCCTTGTGAAATAGGCCAGGGACATGACAAAATTGAGACCCAGAGCTTTAAGAACTAGTGCTTGAACCTCAGCTGCCTGATACCGCTAAACCTCGGCTGCCTGTGTGCACAGGCTGATAAGAAGCCATGGTCAGGAGGGGTCTGGGAAGTTAGCCCTTCCGCCGTGAACACATGTGAGGACACTTATCTAGGACAAAGGCCACAAGAGAAGCAGGATGTGGCCCAACAGGCAGGGCTATAGCCCTGGTTCTGACTCCACCGTGAACTTCCAGGCAGTGAACCCTGCCTGGTCCTGGAACTTCGCTATCTGCTGACTAGACTCCATGCAGACTTTATTACTGCCCTCTCAGATTCTCCTTGTTTGATAGCAGCCTTCCACAGACGTCTATTTGGGGTACTTCTATGATTTATGACTTCCACCGCAAAAATAAATGACAAAATCTTTACCCTGAACTCTGAAGGTTGGAATAGAAAAGAGCTAATTAGTCGAGTCAATGAAATCACTTAAATTAATTTTAAAGGAAACGTGCCCCAAGACCTAGTTTGAATTTTGTACTTTACCTTGGGTGGGGTTTTCTAGCAGAGGCTGAGATGCCTTTGAAGGAAGAAAACTGTTATGGAATGTCTCTTCTGTTACATTTTGGCAAAACTTTTGGGGGCAGAGGCAATGTCATAAAGGGATCTTGCTTCTGAACTATTTCCGTTTCCTGAGGAAGATGGTGTAGGTCTCTGGTTAAATCACTTATGAAATAGACACTATTTCCCATCCTTTGTTGATGAGGATTAATAATATTTCACTTTTAGAAATGTCCTTGCCAGAAAGAGAAGAAAAATAAAGCAAACTTTGGAAAAATCAAAAAAAGTGATGCTGATACTTAATGTTTGTTGAACACTTACTATATACTCCACACTGTGTTACCTCATTTAGTCCTTAGTAAAACCTTGTGTTGTATTGCCTTTTTAGGTAGTAATATTGTCTTCATTTAACAGATAAGGAAACTGAGGGAGAGAGTATGTAACTTGCCCAAAGTCCCACAGCAGTAAATTGTAGAGTGAGACTCTAACCTATTTTCCAAAACACTGTTAACACTACCTGTGTGATCCCTTCCAGGTGAGTGGGGCTGTGGGTCTGTGTGGCTACCCCACTGCAAACTCCAGACGACGGCCATGCAGGCCTTAGACGGTGACTAGTACCCCACAAAGTTCACAGCAAGCTTCCTATTTCTGGCAAAGGATTCAGTTACTCATTTCCAGACAAAACTTTTAAAATTCCTTACTGGCAGCCCCCCTAATTTATATCTACTTGCTAATTAGGGAGGTTCTTTTGCAAAACTTACATGGGTTGTATTCCAGCCTCAGACCACATTTGAGCCAAATAGTGCAAAAACGCCTCTTGCTGTTGATGATTAGAATAGCTAAGAATATCTGCCGTCTCCACTCTTGAATAAGTCAAACCACTTAGCCGTAAGACAGAAGCTCTTGTCTTTTATTATTTTCTTTTCCTCTTGCTCAAATCGTTTCATAGCCATTACTCTGACTTTGAGTGGATAACTATTATTCACCCTTTCCTCATAGAGAAATGTTTAAAATTGCAGATTACACTCTGTTCCAGAGAGTTGTCGCCATTCACAATCAAATGTCTTAACGCTCAGGATCAGTGAGGCCACCAAGCAAATCTCCAAGGTAATTCTTGGATGAGAATTAACACAAAGAGTAGAACATCATGGAAAAGTTGGAACTCTAGCCCCAAGGCCATTGTGTCGAGCAGAAGTGAAAGATGACACCAACAGTAAATACAGCGCTGAGGCACCTGCTGGGATGGGCCAGGCTGGGGAACCGCAGGCCTGTGCTCCTTGTGACTAACAGGATGAGGGCCAGGCAGGGGTTTTTTTCCCCCCATG
Source organism: Tursiops truncatus (assembly GCF_011762595.2). Classification (NCBI taxonomy): domain Eukaryota; kingdom Metazoa; phylum Chordata; class Mammalia; order Artiodactyla; family Delphinidae; genus Tursiops; species Tursiops truncatus. The sequence continues at coordinate 95,501,804 of NC_047055.1, read as the reverse complement.
CCTTCTCTCGTAAGACTACTGTCTTATTGAAGAAACATCACAGGGCAAATTGCCAAGCTGTCACAAAGCATGTGGCTGTAAGAAATTACCCCTTTATAATTCAGGTTCATTGTTGCCTCCTGACTTTCCGAGAGGTTTTTCCTTAGCTGGCCACACTGGAAGTTCCTGTGTCCTGGTTAGGATCTCAGCTTACTGCTGCTTTTGGTATCTGGCACATTGGCCTTTGGGTATTCTAACGGGCGGAATTCCTTCCTGTCAAATTCCAAAAGTGCTTATAAGTCTATTATACTTCAACTAAAAAAAAATATCAAAAGTGCAGTTTTCAATTCCTATGACCCACGAGTTCCCATGAAAACTGTTCTTCTGATGTTGCTTTAACCTTGTACACTACGGCACATATTTGCTTCCTCTAAGACTTCCCCAGTTGGCTTCCGTTTTACATGCCCAAGGCCATGTCTGTATCTAAGAGATATGTAACCTTGCGTCCTTGGTCCTAGACTTAGAAGTGTCATGGCGGTCATTGCTTTGGTTCCCTACCGGGTCCCTCGGGTGGCCCAGTTCAGTAGAGCTTGTTTTCCTTCCCGCACTGCTTAGTTATGGTTGGGGAGGCTGAACTCAGTTTTTCCTTCCCGGTTGACTCTTGAAACACAGCCATCTTTCCCCGCAGGAGAGCAAGCCCCTGCTGACAGGAAATCTCTCCGTGTGCACACGGCAGTTTGCCAGCATGGATGGCTGCCAGTGGTTTGCTCTAGTTGCAAGGAGTTGATTTTCCATGGACGGCGGTGCTGGGCTGCACAGGTGTCCCGCGGCACAGTAGGCTCTTCATTGATAGAAGCTTCTTTGTGGAGAAGCGCCTCTGGTGTGCTTGGGGTTCCCACAGATATTTGTGACAGTTGCGTGATGGAAAAAAAAAGTTTTCACATTGCTATGATTTGGGGCTTATTGAGAGGCAGAGGACATGTCAAGGTTAGGGTATGCTGCAGGCCCCTCAAGAGGTAATGGGTTGCCCCAGCCCCAGGTGGGCCAGCTGGCTGTTACATCAGACCTGGAGCCCCTCAGGAAACCCCCTCACTCTCTGTTGGCCTGTTGAAGGAAAGTATTAAGGATTCCCCACTATGTGACCCGACTTGGTAGGACATGGCATGGGGCCCTAGCTAATAACTTTGTGAAGAAAGGCCAGCTCCCTGGAACTGCACCTTCGGGAGATGGACCTCCCTCCCACCTAACTCCCCAATTCTGGCAAAATGCTGTAGCCTCTGATCTTCTGTTTTTTAAATTGAAATCGTATTGACTTATCGCCTTAACTCTATGTGGCACTTTCTCCAAAAACACAGGGCAGGAGGCCCTCTAGGGTACAATCTGAGGGCTACCTATAAAAAGGTTTTTCAGTAGGGTAGAAAACACTAGAATGCATGCTCGGAGTGAGGGTAAGTATTGCTTCAAGAAACCCTCATTTAAATTGTGTATACGAGGCTTCAGTATAAATCTTATTTCTTACGTAGATTGATGGTGGTCAAGTCTGAAGCCCTTGACTTTGAGGCTAGTCTCAAATTGTGTCCCACTCCCATCAACACGCTTTTCCAATTGGCCCAGCTTCTGCCCTGCAAAGCCTCCGTTGTGCGGAACCATCCTTAAGTATATGGACCTGGGGCACTGCTAGGTCTTAAGTCATCAAAGACGGATTAAATTATGGCCACACTGCACTGTCTGAGGCAAAGGATATACTCATGGATTTAAGATTTTTTTTTATGAGTTAAAACAAATCGCTTTTCTATTAATTCTCAGTTAATAAGAAAACTCACTGAGCCCCAGCACGACACTGTAAGCACTTTGGTTAATTGGCGCTTCTCCCTTGAATCCAGGAGGAGGGTAAAGCGGACAGCAGGCAGGGACCTTTTCTGGGGAAAGAGCAGGCTTTGGTGCCTTTTTTTTTTTTTAAACATCTTTATTGGAGTATAATTGCTTTACAATGGTGTGTTAGTTTCTGCTTTATCACAAAGTGAATCAGTTACACATATACATATGTTCCCATATCTCTTCTCTCTTGCGTCTCCCTCCCTCCCACCCTCCCTATCCCACCCCTCCAGGCGGTCACAAAGCACCGAGCTGATCTCCCTGTGCTATGCGGCTGCTTCCCACTAGCTATCTACCTTACATTTGGTAGTGTATATATGTCTATGCCTCTCTCTCGGTTTGTCACAGCTTACCCTTCCCTCTCCCCATATCCTCAAGTCCATTCTTTAGTAGGTCTGTGTCTTTATTCCTGTCTTACCCCTAGGTTCTTCATGACATTTTTTTTTTCTTAAATTCCATATATATGTGTTGGCATACAGTATTTGTCTTTCTCTTTCTGACTTACTTCACTCTATATGACAGACTCTAGGTCCATCCACCTCATTACAAATAGCTCAATTTCGTTTCTTTTTATGGCTGAGTAATATTCCATTGTATATATGTGCCACATCTTCTTTATCCATTCATCTGATGATGGACACTTAGGTTGTTTCCATCTCCGGGCTATTGTAAATAGAGCTGCAATGAACATTGTGGTACATGACTCTTTTGAATTATGGTTTTCTCAGGGTATATGCCCAGGTGCCTTTGTTTTTCATGCTGTAATAGGTGGGCCTGACTAGTGGGTGTGGAGAATGCATTTAGCTATCTGTACAGTACACTTGGCCTCTGACCCACAGCCTGGGTAAGGAATTGTTCTAGCAAGCTCCTCCGAGCCATGCCTAGAAAGTATCCTCTAAGATGTATTTATTTAGTCTTTAGAAGGAGAATGAAATGAGAACAGTGGCAGCCGCAGTTGATTGGGCATTGATTGTTAGGCATGGGCCTAAGTGATTTAGTTTACATCATCTTATCTGATCCGCTTAACAATCCTTCCAGGTGGCTATCATCATCCCCGTTTGAGGAAAAAGAAAACTGGGTCTTATGGAAATTAAGTAATTTATCCGAGGTTGCCCGTCTGAGTGGCAGAGAAGAGATACCTGTGAGCCCAGCACTCACATGCCATGGGGGGTGGGGGGTGGCCTCTTTACACTGATTGTCTAGTCCCTCCTGCCTGGAATGTTCTCTCCTGCCCATCCCCAGCCATCAGAATCTATTACATTTGGCAGGGCCCTAGTCTGAATGTTAAGTGTCGTGAAATGATTTCCTGTTCTCTGTACCCACATGGCACTTGGTTGTCCCTCTTGTGGCATGTCACATTCTGCTGTGTATTGGCTTATAGCTGTCAGATGTGAGTATTACCCGCTCTTAGGGTGCAGTTCTCAGTGGATGGTTCTATTGCTTCTTCTTTGGTTTCAGTAAGGAAGTACCCACTGTCTTCATCAGTGGGGTCTGCTTTGGCAGTTTCAAGTTCAGGCTCCACTTTTCCTTCTGTGCACAGTGATTCTTGTTCTTGAGGGATGAGAATATTTCCCTTCACAGGAATCACTATGAAGTAATTTTACATGACAGTCATTGATTTTCTGATTGTGACTGTATTTGTCAGAGCGATTCTTTTAGGAACTTCAGCCGTAATGGGATAGGCTTTTTGAAAATATATACACAAGCAAAAATGGACAACTTTTATTCTACAACAGATCTGTTCCATTTTTTGCTGTTACACACCTTCATGAGTCTTGAAAGGGGATGGGGAGGAAGCCAGGAAAAACAGAAGTAGGTTTAAAATATGCCAGCATCTTCAAAAGCTGGAGAAAACCAAAATTTCCATTAACAGATGAATGGATGAACAAATTGTGGTATGTCCATACAATGGAATTCTACTCAGCAGTAAATAATAACAAACTGAAATAAAATATGCTAGTATCAAAATTGGATTTTCTTTGCATTTCGAAAGTCTGAAGGTAATTGAAACTCCGTTCATGAGGATTGGATGTCTAGAGAGCTTTCCTTGTAGGGGAAGGAAAACTATCATTTCTTGAGCCCCTGCTCTGTGCTGGGCTCCACATTCAACATGCTTCTGCTCCCCCTGGCTTCCTCCCTGCTCCCTTTGAAAACTCATAAGTAGCATAACAGTACAATATGGGAACAAATGGGCAATTCCCAAGATTGCATCTTATCACTGTCTTTTTTTTAGAGATGGAAGCAGGCCCAGTGGGGTGGTGCTCAAGGATACAACAGTCCTGATCTGATAAAGCCGGAATTGACCCCAGGCCCAGCTTACCCCAAAGCTTTTTGTCCACAGCATTTACTGTTCAAGGAGAAACCCTGGAATTTTTGCCGTGCCATAAGAGAGAGACTCTTTCAGGGAGTGTCTCCTGAACGAGTTCTCCCCACCCCCTTGCCAAGGCCGACTTGATCAAATCACTTACACTTTGAGATGAATTGCTATTTTATTGCCTGTTAAGGGTAGTTTTTTCCTCTCTTAATGCCAAAATTTAACTATGAAGTATGCGTTTTAAAGTGACATTTCAGGGACTCTGACATTTATATGGGAAGGAAAGACTAGAGCAAGATCCCACCTCATGCTTCTCAAATAGGAGACATTTGCCCAGGAGTCGAGGCTGACTCTGCTTTGGAGGTTAAGTCACAACAGCGAGCAGTACATTTCTTGAGCACTTTCTAGGTTTTAGGCAGGGTCCTAAGCATGTGAGCTGTATTTCACATAATCCTCACTATCCCTCCATGAGGGAAGTCTGTGATCCCCATTTGACACATGAGAGAAAGGGGGCTTTGCCCAAGGCCACACATGAGGGAGTCACAGGAGCTGGGCTTTATGTCTGGTCAGATGCAAGGCAAAGCCCGTGCTCAGTCTTCATGTTCCAGGATTTGTGTGTCAGTTCCCGGCCTTGGAGACTAGTGCACAAGCTCCCAGGGAGAGGGCCCAGACTTGTTGGCAGCACAGTTGCTACTCAGAACACAGCCCCCATCAGTGAGCACTTTCTCTGCCTGCAGTTCTGAAGACAGGCTTCGAACTTTCTCAGGTGAAGGTTTGTTCCTTCCAGACGTTTGTTTGGAGTTGAAGAACAAAGAAAATTGGAAGAACCTAGTGAGGCAAGTGCCCTTGTGAAGGCCTGTACTTCATTGTTAACTTGCTTTATCCAGGTTCTGGCTTATTTTTACCTTCAGGGTGACATTGACAGAGTTAACTATGAGGAAAGGAGTCCAAAAACCCTCTCTGAAGGAGGCAGCAGCCCTCTGGCCAGCTCAACCCAACAGCAGAGCTCTCTCTGTGATGCCATCTCCTTGGTGGACTTTTCCATTTTGTTTCAGAGCGTTTCCCCATGGGGCAGATATTATCTCCATTTTATAGACCCCAAATGGCAGAGATAGGATGTGAAAGGAGAGGTTAAAAAGGGAATGGAAAAGCAAAGAAGAAATGCCTTTCCCCTGGATCCTCTCCTGTAGACTTTGGGAAAGTCCTCTTACCATTTTATCTTGGGATTTGTGAGGTCCATCTCCATGAGCCCACCTCATGGGCTACTGCCCCTTAATTTTCATTACAAAGTATAAGATACTGATTTCCACTGGATATGAAGAGTCCTCCTCCTATTACGGTAGAGATTTGTCCTATTTTGTTTCCTGAAAGCCATTAGCAGTTTCTTTTGTTCTCTCTCTGGCGTGCTCTGGTGTGTGCATTTGTTTTGCAAGAGTGAATTTGTAACTTGTCTTCAACCGTGTCTGCAGTGATGCCTGGGGATTAAAGGGAACACATCTCAAGGTTGTATAGGACTATTAAATTGGGCAGCTGTGGCAAGGACAGCCCAAGACTAGACTTAGGATTCATGGCAACCGATTAAAGAAGTCGGCAGAATGATGTTGAGTAAGAGCAAGTGGACAATCCCATCATGGGGGGGAAAAGCCACCCAGTCTCTCTCTGAATATTTACAGGACAATCAAGCTTTGCTCATCACTGTGCTGAGTACTGTGGTGGGAGGTTGTCTGTATTTTCTAGCTATCATCTATTTGGAGAGCTAAGACCTAAAACACAAAACAGATGAAGAAAGAAGGATCATCTCACTGTAAGTGCAACCAGCGTGGTCTTTGTGATCTAGGGTGTTGGCTTCAGTGCAGCAAACATTGAGAGTATAAAAGGTTCAATAAGATACCACCTCTAAGCTAAGGAAGCCTTCCTCTACTGAGAAAGTGTACCTGTAAATGATTAAGTTGTAGTGTAATCTTGTAATGGAAACAGATACAAGAGTAGGCAGCTGGAGGGAAGCCATGAAAGCTTAAACTGGAATGATGCTGCTTGGGCTCAAATCTTGACTCTGCCACTTACTGATCAGGCAATCTTGGGAAGCGTATTTAACCTCGCTGTGCCTCCATTTCTTCATCTGTAACACGAGTAGTAGTAATAGTATCTACCTCATGGGAGGTGGGATTGTTATCAGGATTAACCAGGCTGATACACACACACACACGAATAAGAGTTCCTGGTACATGGCAATGCTATGTGAGTGACGCTGAAGAGCAGTACAGAAGGGGAAGAGAACCTCTTCTAGAAAAGGGTAGAGTGCAGGTCGGGGAAAGTTGTACGATGTGATCCTTACCACAGGGTCTTTAAAATGTCCAGGGGATGTCTAGACAGAAAATGAGCAAAGACGCAAAATGGCATGATGGTTTGTAGGGAGCTGCAGTTGGTTGGGTATTTTTTGAAAGGTCAGATTTTTTTTTTTTTTTTTTGGTACGCGGGCCTCTCACTGTTGTGGCCTCTCCCGTTGCGGAGCACAGGCTCCGGACGCGCAGGCTCAGCGGCCATGGCTCACGGGCCCAGCCGCTCCGCGGCATGTGGAATCTTCGCGGACCGGGGCACGAACCCGTGTCCCCTGCATCGGCAGGTGGACTCTCAACCACTGCGCCACCAGGGAAGCCCGAAAGGTCAGATTTAAATGTAGGGGATTTAAATCCTAGGAGAAAACATGACCCAAGTTGGGCTTCAAAGGATGGGTAGAATATTGATAGGTGGGAAGGAGTGCTTTTCAGGTTGGAGAGAATGTAGGAGCAAAGGTATAGAGTTGAGGCTGTTTGCTCAAACAATTACAAAAGAACATGCAAAAAAGATCACGGTGGGGGGGCATTTTCAGCAATGTGGTTGATTGCTAAGACTCAGGAGAAAGGACTTCATACTAAAATGTGGGGTTGAGATTTAGCCCATACTAAACTAGAGTTTTCCCCGGTTTTACTAAGGAAAGAAAATTGTCAGGATGGAAGCCGTGTGTGAGAGCAAAGACAAGGGGACAAAGCGTAGGTTAAGGAGGGAAAATTGGGAATTTAAACCAGCTTTGCTTTTGTGGTAATGAATGAAAGATTAGAAGTAAGGGCAGAAAGGCTGGTATCTTTGCTGTCAGAGACCAGTGAGGTAACTCGCCAGAGTTCACAGCACCCCAGGAATGCTCTGTGCTTCTCTCGCTCCAGTGGTATGAGTTTTGCTCTCAGTGTAGGATGTATGGCTCCAGTGAGTGTGCTGACCTCAGTAAGCTATGCGCAGGAGAGAGATTTTGATTCAGTAGGGTGATGTATAGGTTAAAATTATTCTGAGTCACCTGTTTGGGGGATCACTTTGCTGAGAAGTGCTAATGCTTCCGACCTTGAGTTTAAGAAACAGCAGCACTGTTATTCTGGTGGTGTTCTGTGATGTATGATCTCTTTTTGCAACCTTCTGTGACTGCTCGACAGTGATTGGGAATGGGGAAAAGTCACACTAACATCGAAAGAAATCTTCATACGGTATGCCGTAGCTTGGTTTTTCAGTAATTTGACAAGTGGCCTTTTAAATTATGTCTTTTGCAATTTCTTACTGATTTTTGAGTTTCAGAGTAAATTAATTATTATCACTAGAAACAGTCCTGATAAATCTACCCATGTTCTCCAGAAACTCCTTTACGCCTCCCCACCCCCCGTAAAGGAAATTGTTGAGAGGCCATTAAAGGGGTCACTTTGAAGGTGTCCATGGATGAATGAATGACTTGCATTCTAGTCCTGGCTCTGTCTCTCAACTAGCTGTGTGATCTTGGGCAAATATTTTGCTTCTCTGGGCCTCATTCTCGTCTGTAAAATTGTGGGAGTTGCAGTAGGTGATGATGTTGATGAAGATAATGGCTAACATCGATTGAATACTTCTGATGCCCCAGGTAGTATGCCAAGTGCTTTACACATCTTAACTCACTTAATCCTCCCATCAGCCCTGCCAAGGAGGTACTGTCATCACTGATCCCACAGGTAACTTGCCACCCACTTGGGTAACTTGCGAAAGATCTCTCAGATGGTAAGTGGTGTAGACACGATTATTCTAACCTGGGAAGGCTGCCCCTGAGCCTGTTCTCGTGGCCACTGCTTCCTCCTGCCTCTCACTCTTTCCCTGCTGACAGTAGGTGACTTCTTTTTTTTTTAATATTTATTTATTTGGCCGCTTTGTGTCTTAGCTGCGGCATGCGGGATCTTTAGTTGTAGCATGTGGGATCTAGTTCCCCGACCAGGGCTCGAACCCGGGCCCCCTGCATTGGGGAGCATGGAGTCTTACCCACTGGACCGCCAGGGAAGTCACAGTAGGTGACTTCTAATGTGGTACCCAGTGGGGGTTTAGGAAACGTCACGACCTCAGTACTGTGCAGTGAACTCACCCCACTCATCTGCACTCATCCTCTGACAGTCCCAGGTTGAACCCATTCAGGCAGCTCATTGCTCCTGTGATGTGTGGAATCTCCTGAGGTGGCTGGGGGTGAGGAGGAGACAACCTTGGAGCCCTTGCTGGTTCCCAGGAGCTTTTAGTCCTGCTGCCCTAGAAGCCCCCTGCCGCCTGGCTGGGCCTCACCCCCTTGACCAGGGTCCCCACAGACGAATCCCAAGGCAGACCTGCAGGTGAAGGAGCTGCCAGGCTTCATGCCTCTTCCAAGAGTGCAGGTTAGAACAACTTGTTAGCACAGACTTGAAAATGAATGAAAACAAGCCTTTTGCACAGAAATGGCTGTGCAGAAAGTGAGGAGATGGGTATTCTTCAGCTGCAAAACCATATGGTTTATTTTTCCTAAAAGCCAGAGCAGGCTTCTGGGTTCATAACTGTCTAGCTGCTTAACAGAATGAAAGACTCTTCCAAGAGGCAATTCAGAACATAAAAGGATTCTAGGCAGTACAGGTTCTCGGTAGCGTTCATGGCTGCGGAAATATTTGGAAGAGCTTAATAATATCAATATTAATAGTAGAATAACAATGGGATAACCATGATTTTTGTCTAACATTTCCTGCTTATCAGGCCTGAATGGCTGCTGAGTACATTAGACATATTATCTATTTCAACCACTCATCAACCTTACAAAATAGTAGAGTAGAACCATTGTACACATGAAGAACTTGTAAGCATAGGATTGTATTTTTTGGTGTCTGCCCAATTTTTGTTCAAGTTAGAGTACTGTGTGTCAGTCACCTGGCAGCGAGTTGCTGGCCTGACAAGTTCCAGACTTTCATTGGTCAGACAGACTTAAAGCTATGGTCTTTTTAAAAAATTCTGTTTTATTTTAACTTTTTATTTTATACCAGAGTATAGTTGATTAACAATGTTGTATTAGTCTCAGGTGTACGGTAAAGTGATTCAGTTCTACATATACATGTATCTATTCTTTTTCAAATTCTTTTCTCATTTAGGTTGTTACATAACATTGAGCAGAGTTCCCTGTGCTGTGGAGTAGGTCCTTGTTGGTTATCTATTTTAAATGTAGCAGTGTGTACATGTCAATCCCAAACTCCCTAACTATCCCTTCCTGCCATCCTTCCCCCTCCCTGTAACCATAAGTTCCTTGTCTAAGTCTGTGAGTCTGTTTCTGTTTTGTAAATAAGTTCATTTGATTATTTATTTTAGATTCCACATATAAGCAATATCATACGATATTTCTCTTTGTCTGTCTGACTTCACTCAGTATGACAATCTCTAGGTCCAGCCATGCTGGTGCACATGGCAGTATTTCCTTCTTTTTTATGGCTGAGTAATATTCCAGTGTGTACATGTACCACATGTTGGCAGAACACTCTCTGACATAAATCGCAGCGATATCTTCTACGATCGCCTCCCAGAGCAATGGAAATAAAACCAAAAATAAACAAATGGGACATAATTAAACTCAAAAGCTTTTGCACAGCAAAGGATACCATAAACAAAACAAAATGACAGCCCACAGAATAGGAAAAAGTATTTGCAAATGATGTGACCAACAAGGGATTAGTCTCCAAAATTTACAAACAGCTCACGCGGCTTAAAACAATGATCTTTAATCTAGCCATAGATGGTGCATTTCAAATGAGGCCTGTAAGGGTATTAAAACTTTGGGGAAAGTCTTCTGGCAAAAAATATAGATACAGAACCGCAGAGCTGTTGCTATAATATCATTTGGATTGCATGTTTGCTGAGCAAAGGAGAAGTTGCAGGATTTGCGGCCAGTGGGATGTGGCTCTGGATTTCACTAGTAAATTGTTCGGCATTTGTTTTTACTCTTTCCCCGAGGTGGCAGTGGATTAGAGTGGAAGGTTTGGGAGGGATAGGTGTGTGAAAAATGGGAGTCCTCAACAGGAGATGTCCGAAACCGGATGAGAGAGACGGGTGGAGCTGGAGCAAAGGAGTTCACACTTACCATTGCTTGGAAGAGTTTTTGAAATTCCAGATCGTCTTAAAGGAGGGCATGAGCTTTTCTGTGCCTGCCAAAAGGAGTATAAGTTTAAAAGGTAAGAAGCTCCAGTGGCTTCACAGTTCGAGCACATAATGATGTGATTTATATGCTGTAATTGTATACATTTCTGTGGAGTGAAATGTCCCTAAATTTTAAAAATTGCATGGAAGCGATTTGGGGTGTTACTTGATTTTTAAAATTCCACCTTTCAGAGAGAGAGCAGGCACACACATTGCTTTCATCTTTACGTCTGGGATATTTGTATCTTCAGGTTGCTAGAGATGGGTACCCATGGGAGAGCAGGTTGTCGCAGCTTAGAGTCCTTCACTGAGGTCACTGACATTCCCCTGCGCCCCAGTTAGAAAGAACAGCACTGATGTGTATCTTAAAAATAACTCAGCCTGAGAGCCATCTGACCTTCGGAGAGAGTTAAGGGTGCTCCAGGGGAGAAGATAGGCATCGAAGTTTGGAAAGGGCTGTCCTGACTAGAGATTTTCTTCTAATGACACTCAGTTGGAAATGCAAACATTTGAAAAATTATCCTCACTGCTGTTCTTAACATAAGAGTTTCGACAGGTTGGTTTTGCTAGCTAGGGACCTTTGGTTATGCTGTATAAATTATTCCCCCACTTGGATGAAAGGGATAGAACACATGCAGTCAATCCACAAACCATCATAGTAAATTTGTCCTGAGTTTTACTGAAGTGCATTTCTGTGATACAGAATTTTGCGTCACAGGATTCTGTTTTTAACACTATTAAATCCCAGAAGGTACCAAATCTACTGAGAAAACAAGCATTGCTTCAATGGGTGCTGTAAGTAGGGCACCATACTGGGGGCTACTGGAAATGTAAAACACAGTGGTTCAGTTCCTGACCTCCACTGCTTTCATGCTATTAAGATGACAAGACGTTGGGATTGACATATACACACTATATAAAATAGATAACCGACAGGGACCTACTGTGTAGCACAGGGAACTCTACTCGATATTTTGTAATGACCTACAAGGGAAAAGAATCTGAAAAGGAATATATATATATATATATATATATATATATATATATATATAAAATATATATACATACATACACACGTATAACTGAATCACTGTACTGTACACCTGAAACTAACATGATATTGTAAATGGACTACACTTCAATATAAAAAAAGGAGAAAAAAAATTATGAGGAATGACGAAAAATGACAAGGTAGACACATAACGTTTCAAGGCAGATCAAAACCACAGTCTGTGAAGTGACATAACTGTAGCAGTGTTCACTGAATAGGTTTTCTTTTAACCCTTTAATTTGGGGTCTTTATTCTCAGGGTTTGATTACTGAAGAGCCCTAGACACTGGATTTCAGGCTCAGATGGAGTCCTGAGGTTTGCGGCAGATTGTCAACCTTGATTCCTGTACATTTGGGTGATGTTAACAAACTCACTTTTCAGGGGCGCTTAAAGTTTGGAGAAGCGGGTCAGGCACAAGTCAGATACACAAAATAAAATGAATTAAACTAAGTATCAGGCAAGCTAGTTTGTCAAAGTTCCTAACGTGGTATAATCCAAAGGACTCGGCCCGTGAGCCAGGGTATTAGCTTTTAGTTCTGTCTTGGTCACTTACAGAACGCGGGCCTTCGGTTAACATTTAATATTCTCTGAACCTGCTTCTTCATCTTGCAAACGCGCATGTGGATTGTGTGGACTTCACGGGGTTATTGTGAGTATTAAATGGAATTTTCTGAATGAAAATACTTTATAAACTATAAAGCACATTACAGATGTGAGATGATATTTTAATGTTACTTGTTATATAAAATCCAAGAGCCATTTTCTTCCTCCTGCTGTCTCTAATGATTAATTATATAATAACATTTCTTCACTCATTCTTTTTCTGCTTGTGTTTTCCGGTTCTCTCTCAAAACACACCTCAATCCAGATAAAGATCATCTCCATCACCCCCTTGTGCCTCCTCCTGTCAGCCTGTCCTCCATTATCCCCTCCATGGGTAATCACTCTATGATAACTATCACTGTAGGTTATTTTAGGTTCCTGAAATTTTTTTTTTTTTGTCCTCACCATTGTCATTTTTTTTAACATCTTTATTGGAGTATAATTGCTTTACAATGGTGTGTTAGTTTTTGCTTTACAACAAAATGAATCAGTTATATATATACATATGTTCCCATATCTCTTCCCGCTTGCGTCTCCCTCCCTCCCACCCTCCCTATCCCACCCCTCCAGGCGGTCACAGAGCACCGAGCTGATCTCCCTGTGCTATGCGGCTGCTTCCCGCTAGCTATCTACCTTATGTTTGGTAGTGTATATATGTCCATGTCTCTCTCTCACTTCATGCCAGCTTACACTTCCCCCTCCCCATATCCTCGTCCATTCTCTAGTAGGTCTGTGTCTTTATTCCTGTCTTACCCCTAGGTTCTTCATGACATTTTTTTTTCTTAAATTCCATATATATGTGTTAGCATACGGTATTTGTCTTTCTCTTTCTGACTTACTTCACTCTGTATGACAGACTCTAGGTCCATCCACCTCATTACAAATAGCTCAATTTCGTTTCTTTCTATGGCTGAGTAATATTCCATTGTATATATGTGCCACATCTTCTTTATCCATTCATCTGTTGATGGACACTTAGGTTGTTTCCATGTCCAGGCTATTGTAAATAGAGCTGCAATGAAAATTTTGGTACATGACTCTTTTTGAATTATGGTTTGCTCAGGGTATATGCCCAGTAGTGGGATTTCTGGGTCGTATGGTAGTTCTATTTGTAGTTTTTTAAGGAACCTCCATACTGTTCTCCAAGGTGGCTGTACCAATTCACATTCCCACCAACAGTGCAAGAGGGTTCCCTTTTCTCCATACCCTCTCCAGCATTTATTGTTTCCAGATTTTTTGATGATGGCCATTCTGACTGGTGTGAGATGATATCTCATTGTAGTTTTGACTTGCATTTCTCTAATGATTAATGATGTTGAGCATTCTTTCATGTGTTTGTTGACAATCTGTATATCTTCTTTGGAGAAATGTCTGCTTAGGTCTTCTGCCCATTTTTGGATTGGGTTGTTTGTTTTTTTGATATTGAGCTTCATGAGCTGCTTGTAAATCTTGGAGATTAATCCTTTGTCAGTTGCTTCATTTGCAAATATTTTCTCCCATTCTGAGGGTTGTCTTTTGGTCTTGTTTATGGTTTCCTTTGCTATGCAAAAGCTTTGAAGTTTCATTAGGTCCCATTTGTTTTTTTTGTTTTTATTTCCAATTCTCTAGGAGGTGGGTCAAAAAGGATCTTGCTGTGATTTATGTCATAGAGTGTTCTGCCTATGTTTTCCTCTAAGAGTTTGATAGTGTCTGGCCTTACATTTAGGTCTTTAATCCATTTTGTAGGCTCCTGAAATTTAAATGACTGAAGAATCAACAGATGCCAATATTATGTTATCCCTGTGGTGTAACGAGGGCCCCTGGTGCAATCCCAGACCTGTTTGCCTTTTTTTTTTTAAACTATATTATCCCCCCCTTCTTAGACCCCTGGAGCAGCGGAAGCCAACCCTTCCAGAACAGCGCCCAGACTGCATCACGGGCAGAACCCAGGGGCTCCCTGAGTCCTTGCCCTGACCCTCCCGGGACACTCAGGCAGCAGCCACAGAGGGCACGAGACCCCGTCCCTGTGGGCTCTTGTGGCCTACACCCTCGTCACCCCCAAAATGGCCACAGGGCCGGAATAAACAAGTGCCGAACTACCTATAAAGGAAAAAAGAGACTATATCATTAAATTTTTTTACTGTATCATTAAATTTTAAAAAATTAATACCCTCTAGCATTTTGGAAGGTGTTTGTTTCATATGTACGTGGTCCTCAGGCTCTTGCCCCTCCACAAATGGTTAACAGATTGTGACACAGTGGGACACCTCTTCTGTACCGTATTGTCCATAGTTTACCCATTTCTCTCCCAAGCCCTCATCCTCGTGTCGGTGGCATCCCTGCTGCAGTAGTAGAAGCCACTGTCCGCTGAGCTGGCAAGTCAGAGGGCTGGTGTTTAACCCGATGTGGCCAAAGGCACAGTGTGGAGCATGTTAATTTATTTGAGGTTGCTTGGTGCAGGGCCTCAGATGTGTTCAAGGGCCTGAGCCGCGTTTTGGGGGAGGAGCTGAGGGAAGGATCTGAGCTCCTGGGAGCTGCCAGTGCCTCACCCTGCCCCCCAGGCGCCCCAGTTAGGGGGCCAGGACTTCGGCTCCTGTAAGCTGGGTCTGGCCGCCCACCTGGGGTTCCCCCAGGGCCTCTTCTGGACAAAGGCTTGTATTGGTGACGGTGCTCTCAAGAGGCAGGGACTTGGTCTTCCCCCAGAATGTTCTGGTGCTGCACAGACTGTAGAGTGGTTGAAGTGAGACTGAGCAGGTAGCCCGCTTCACAGCCCCTCTCCTTTGTTCCAGGAGGAAAGGGAGGGCCGAGCCGATCAGCGCGTGGCCCTGCTTACAGCTTTTTCTGAGCTGTTCTCCTAGCTCTTGTGGATAAGATGAGGCATAGGGACTTGGTACTTCCCCCATCACAGCCAATTGTATCAGAGAGGTCACCTGACCTGACATGGGCCCCCCCCTCGGATCCTCTCCTCCGTGAATTTGAAGTCAGCGTCCAAGGCTGTCCGTCAGCCTCTGTTGGATGTTTGAATTGGCAGGTGCTCTCATGGGGGGGCTTTTGTCACTGTGTAGAGAGATCCAGACTGCGGCAAGTGTGCAAGGGAGGCACATCCCAGAGCCCTTGCTTCTAGGGGAGGGAAAGGGTACCCCCCCGGCACCTGTCCCTGGAGCTGCCAGCTACTTGTGCTGCCCCCTGCCAGGTGCCCATGACCCTCAGGAAACCCCCCTTTGGCTCCAGGTGGCTGATACGGCTCTTCCCTGCAGCCACGCTGTCCAGGGTCGCAATACTTTCTGGTTGAACAACCCAAGACCAAATGAGCTGGAAGAAGAGTTTAGCGAGAATAACGATAGCCGTTGATTTCAGAGATCAGAGTGTACCCGTGGTGCCTGCTGGGTCCACCCTGGCAGCAAGTCAGTCACTCACAGTGTGTGCCAGGACTTCGATGGCTCTTGCCGTGGAGTGCCAACATATGAGAAGGTCTGGCGGCTTCCCCCGTGCCCAGGAAAGCATGTTCTTGGTCATTAGCTTGTGTGGAATACAGGGGGGCTCGGCTCGTCTGGCCCCTTCACGTTCCTTGCAGTCACTTTCCGCCAATGCTGTCGTCAGTGGGGAAGAATTTCTGCTTTTTGCTGGGAAGACTATTTTTAAAAATAAGTAGATGGTGACTGTCAGGGAAGGAGGGGACTTACATTAGTGGCCCCTGAGTTGGAGGTGCCTGGTGACCAAGTTGTACTTTTCTGAACTTCTAATTTGCCAGAGCCCACAGCAGTCGTATTTGTTTCTAAGCACAACATGGAAGCAATGCAACAGCCTTTAATGCAGGTGCCACACCTGATTGTTGGTGTGTCTCCAGTCTGTCAAGCTCCCCCACCCATGTCGCCCATCCCAGGCCCGCTCAGCAACCTCAAGGGCCAAGGTCGGGTGCCTGTTGATGTGTCCTCCATGAGGCACATGCTATCAAAGCACTCTCTCCGATCGTGTTTAGTCATCAGAAGCAAGCGCTAGATGCCATGGGATTCATATAGCTAATAACAGAGTCCCACGAGGGACTCATCTATGGTTGGGCTAGAAACGGGGCTCCCTCAAGAGCCAGTGGCTCGGTCGCCAGCAGAATAGCCGGTGCTGCACAGTCCATAGTGTTTACAGTGAGGCTGACCAGCTGGCCTGCTCACAGCCCCTCCCCTTCAGCGGGAGGGGGTCCCCGGGGATGCAGTAAGGTGTTCACAAGGCTTAGGGTGCGAGCTAAAATGCCATTCATAAGACATAGGTGGCAAATCCTAAGCACGTTAAGGAAATGATTACTGTCTTGGAGCGCCAGGGAAGGCCTCTTGGTGGAAAGGGCAATTCAGTTGTGTTTGAAGGGCACGTAGGACCTGGCTGGACAGCAATGGGGCAGGGGGGCCGAGCAGATAGAAGCAGCGTGCGCCATGCAGGGGCGAGCTCAGCTGTGACAGCTGTGTCACCCTGGGGGTAAAAAGTGGAGCTGTATTTGTCTCCATAACCAAGTCCTAATCGCACAGTTCTTCTGAGGAGCTATGTACTTGTTTTAGAACTGATTTCTGGTGTAGTATACCGTTACTAATAGCACCTTATTAGACTCTTTTTTTAGTTTCAATGTATGTCAGGTTTTCAAAAGAATCTTTGTCTCTATGTGAAGAATATGAAGGTTGCCTTTGTAGCTTTTATACATTTATCTTTTTTACAGTTTTTTTTTAAGATTCTTTTTTTTTTTTTTTTTTTTTGCGGTACGCGGGCCTCTCACTGTTGTGGCCTCTCCCGTTGCGGAGCACAGGCTCCAGACGCGCAGGCTCAGCGGCCATGGCTCACGGGCCCAGCCGCTCCGAGGCACGTGGGATCTTCCCGGACCAGGGCACGAACCCGCGTCCCCTGCATCGGCAGGTGGACTCTCAACCACTGCGCCACCAGGGAAGCCCCTTTTAAGCATTTTTTTAAAATTAATTAATTTACTTCTTTTGGCTGCATTGGGTCTTCGTTGTTGCACGCGGGCTTTCTCTAGTTGCGGCGAGCGGGGGCTACTCTTTGTTGCGGTGCACGGGCTTCTCTTGTTGCGCAGCACGGGCTCTAGGCGCACGGGCTTCAGTAGTTGTGGCACGTGGGCTCAGTAGTTGTGGCTCGCGGGCTCTAGAGCGCAGGCTCAGTAGTTGTGGCGCACGGGCTTCGTGGCTCCGCAGCATGTGGAATCTTCCCGGACCAGGGCTCGAACCTGTGTCCCCTGCATTGGCAGGCGGATTCTTAACCACTGCGTCACCAGGGAAGCCCTGTACGTTTATCTTTAACCACGTTCACTGATGCTGAAAGCCAGCCCACCTTTCTGAGTCTAGCTGAGAAATGGTGGAGAGTGTACGCATTTGCCTGGGGAAAATGGAGGGATTAGAACGATAGAGCAAACATTCCTTCAAGTGCCATTTCCTCCTTTTAAAGAACACAGCTCGGGCTTTCCTGGTGGCGCAGTGGTTGAGAGTCCGCCTGCCGATGCAGGGGACGTTGGTTCGTGCCCCGGTCCGGGAAGATCCTACATGCCGCGGAGCGGCTGGGCCCGTGAGCCATGGCCGCTGAGCCTGCGCGTCCGGAGCCTGTGCTCCGCAACGGGAGAGGCCACAACAGTGAGAGGCCCGCGTACCGCAAAAAAAAAGAACACAGCTCATTTTAATTGTGACGTCATTTCACTGAGCAAGTATTTCTCTTGCTCTTCGTGTGACAAAAATTATGTGACCTAGCATTTCCTTTTGGAGATCAAAGGAAATGTTGCTTGGAGTCTGGGAAAATGGTTGCCCTGGTTTCTGCATTGCTGAAGGTCCTATTCATTCATGTATGAAAATCCAGAGAGATAATTGGCCGGGAAAAGCACGTGGCTTCCAGGGTACTAGTCAGGCTCAGAATGACTTTTCAGGCAATTCTGCCTTTCCTGCTGGCTTCCCATCCGTAGGACTTCTGCCTCATGCTTGCCTCCAGAGACCCTGCAGGAATGCCCAGAAAGCTGCTTACCCTCTGTTGTCACACGTTCATTTTAGGCAACGCCTACTATTAGAAAGTTCTTCCTTGTATCGAGACAACAGTCTGTTTCCCTATAACTTTCCCCATCACTGGCTTAAATATAGACCTTTGAGGACTGGCCTAGAAACACAGGCACCACGTCTAACACTGTTTCCAAAAGAAAATGCATTCTGAGTTCCACACCAGTGGTGTATCAATAATCTTCTGGAGTGCGACCCCATTCACCCACTGGAGCGTGCCCAGTAGGGGACACGGGGGAGAGGGGGGAGGGCCAGGGACTGGGTAATATTGGGCAAAGAAGACCCCAGCTCCAAGAGCTGCCCCACCTTGCTCACACTGCCACAGGAAGCAGAGATCATGATGGTGGGGAAACGGCCTTGGGGTAGGACAGAGATGAATTTATCTCCGGGCTGTACCATTTATTAGCTTTGTGGCTTTGAGCACGTTGCTGAACCTTTCAAAGCCTCAGTTTTCAAAGCCTGTTTTTCATCTGCAAAACAGATGAAGAATAAATGTGACAAAGCATATAGAGAGCCCAGTACTGCTCAGCAAATGCCGTTTATCAGGCCCGTACGCACAGTTAACTGTGTTTCCGGACTGTGCCCTTAGTTGGCGAAGGACTGATCGCATCCCCCTTCTGAGCTGTGGGGCAGGCAGATACGATGCCACTGCCTCAGCTGGTGACTCAGCCCATTGCTTTGGGTCAGACCTACTTTAAAAGTCAGATGACTCCACAGCTTCAGAGTGGGTTCTCCTCATATATATCAGCCATGGCCTCTCATCCCTCTTCTCAGGGCCAAACCCAGAGTTCCTTAGTTGCCTAAACTTTCCCCAGAACATGCTACAGTTTTCTGTTTGCACGTCAGGCTTTACTGATTCTTCAGATGGGTCCTCTTGTAGACTTGTGTCGGACGTTTGTGATAGTTAACACTTCTGGCCCATCCCAATATATACATCGGAATATTTATTCTCATTCCTGGTTCTTAAAGTATCAAGCTGTTGCCTGGAGCAGAACATGTGTCCATTTCTATAGATTTTCCTGCTGGAATCGGGAGAAATAATGGATAGCATTTTTAGATAAATAAATTAGAGACCATGCCTGCAGATTTTAGTTTTTAATTGTGGCAGCCCGCTTCTCAGGGTTGAGAAATCCAGCTTGCGTCCGTGCCAGAAACCAAGGCGGTGGTTGAGGGCTAGGGCCTTGAGTACCTCTTCTGCCGCTTAGTGGTGATGACCTCAGGCAAGTTTCGTAGGCTGATTAGGAGGATAGAGCTAGACAAAGCATTAAAGCACTTAGCATCGTGCCTAGCACAGAGCAAGTGCCCCCTGCCCCCTGCCCCCGCCCCCTGCCGTAGTACATTTTTTAAAAGAGAGAAAAATCTTGCTGGTATAAGCACTGCTCATTCTCTCAACTCCTAACCATCAATTATAGACCTCATGGAGTTACAGGATGTTAGAGCTTCGAATTACGTTTCCATTAGCGGTGATGGATTAGACGGAACTATTCCATCCTTTCGCATTTAGTCCCCCTTGTGGTCAGAAGCAGACACTTTATGAAGCAATGTGCTGGGTAAGAAGCGAATTGGCCAAAGACTAGGTTTTTATCTCAGTGCAACTGCCTGGGCCTTGCAAGAGTCAGGTCCACCATTTGGCTTCCTTAGTGCAGCGCTGGTGCTGATGGATCTCATGGCCTCTGAAGCTCACCCTTGCTCACCTGCCTGTCATCTGGTCCTCAGTCACTTAACGACTATTTACTGAGCATCTACTATGAGTGGGCATTTGTCTTGGCTCTGGGGCTACATCAGTAAAACAGGCCAAATTCTCCACCTCGCAGAGTTCACATTCATTTTGGGGAGACAGACTAAGAAAGTAAATTAAGGGACTTCCCTGGAGGTCCAACAGTTAAGACTCCGTGCTTCCACTGCAGGGGGACATGGGTTTGATCCCTGGTCAGGGAACTAAGATCCCGCATGCCACGTGTTGCAGCCAAAAAAAAGGAAAGTAAATTAAATAGTGTTCGAAGGTGATAAGTGCAGTGGAGGAAAATAAAGCAGGGAAGGGAGGGAGTAAGGAATGCTGCAGGGGCAGGGTTCAAGTTTTAAAGAGGGTCGTCAGGGAAGGGCCCATGGAGGAGCAGAGACTTGAAGAAATGAGAGATCTTTGAAGTCCGGGCAGAGGGAAGAGCAAGTGCAAAGTCCCTGAGGCAGAAACCAGGCCAAGAGTGGTTGCGGGGCTGCAAAGAGGCCTGTGAAGCTGGAGCCTGGTAAGCACGAGGGGAGCCAGTGGAGGGCCCATGAGAGGAACTAGCAAGGGATGCAGGTCAAGTAGGGCCTTGCAGGCCAGCGCGAGAACATTGGCTTTGGTCTGAAAGAGGGAATGTGTGGAAGAGTTCTGAGCAAAGGAGTACTGTTATTGGACCTATGTTTGAACAGATCGCCCTGACTGCTGGGTTGAGAAGAGAGCATGGGGTCAAAGGTGGAGGCAGAGAGAGATGACAAAGATGGCGGCTTAGCCTGAGTAATAGTGGTAGAGATGGCAAAGTGTCTTCTTTGTGCTTTTCTGAAATGACTTTTGTTTTTGTTTATTTGGCCAAGAACATGTGTTACCTAAAGTTAACGTTTTCCCCCACAATACCCTGCCAATATTAGCCTTCCGAAGTTTCCCTGTGTTTCTTATTTGGTGCCAGTATCACATATGTGTGCAGTGTAGATATTTGAATGTTGAAAGTTAATTGAATCGCTAATAGAAGTGGGTTTTTTCCCCCCATAAATCGTCTCAGGAGAAAGTTAGGACCACTGAAAGGACAACACCATCTCACTGTTCATGTAAGAATCTTGTTATCGAATACCGCATGCACGTTTCTTCCACAGATTATTTTTTTACTCATTTAATAATAGGTCCTCTGGCATGATGTCTTATCAGCTCCAATTTCACCTGCAAAGAGGCATGAGTTCCTCCAAACACCCCACCCCCTCATCCCCCATCAACACGTAGCCAGACAGAGCACCGGCTTTCAGGGATTTCTTCACCGTCTGAGTTCCAGCTTCTGTTTCCTTTACACATGTATGTATAAGGTATATGTATATATGTAGGTGTTTTGAAGATGATGATCCCATACAGAAATTATGCAAAGAACGTTTTCCCTTTTGAAAATAATGGAACTCCCAGAGCTAAATCTGTTCAACAACATAATCCTGAGAGACATGTGCTGCTCTGTCAGATTGGCATTCCAGGTCATGTTTATGGAGTCATTGTTAGGACTGGTTCATCCAGGTTCATTCCCATGCAGTAACTCCCAAGGCCACGGCCACTGTAAGGGAGCTGGCTTTAAAGAAGCGATCACCACTCAGGTCCATCGTGCGTCTCCTGAGCTCCCACTGTGTGCTCACCCTAGGCACAGTGACTGGCCTTCAAATTAAAAATTGGGGCTCATAGTCAGACAAGCGCTGATTCTACTTAAATAGGCGTCAGGACAGAATGTCTGAATGACATTTTGCCTGGGAAAATCAGGCACAGGATGTGGGTGAGGCTTTGGTGGAGACAAAGGAAGTAAAGGACCTTATTTCCTCCCACAAGACCCTTCAAATCTTGATGGACACACAGTTAACAATACAGGGCAAGATAAACGCGTGGTCAGCACAGACTGTCTGTCAACATGCATCAGTAATAGAGTTGTACCTCTTGTTTATAAGCTTACCCTGACTTGAACTTCTCTTAAAATATCTTTTCTTATTAACGTGGAATTTTTTGTGTGTGTGTGGTACGCGGGCCTCTCACTGTTGTGGCCTCTCCCGTTGAGGAGCACAGGCTCCGGACGCGCAGGCCCAGCGGCCATGGCTCACGGGCCCAGCCGCTCCGCGGCATGTGGCATCTTCCCGGACCAGGGCACGAACCCGTGTCCCCTGCATCTGCAGGCGGACTCTCAACCACTGCGCCACCAGGGAAGCCCATTAGCGTGGAATTTGATCCATCTTTTCAGAGCGCTGATCCAGTCTCAGGTCATCTGAGGAATGGAAGTAAGGGAAGTGGTTTCTACCCACAGCTCTTCCTTCAGTTAGTCAGCCCCTGTTAGGGAGGCTGAGGCTTGGGGCTCCGGCCACTCATCCGCCTTGGTGTGTGTGAACTGGTCCAGTGGCTTTTAACTATGAGTGAGCTCAACTTGGGGGTTCCACGGAAGAGGCGTGCCATAGAGGGAATCCCCCAAACATTGAGCTTCTCTCACTTTAGCCGCTACAGCCGATCCTGATTTCTAAGTACATAAATCTCCTTGTAAGTGGCTTTGCTGGCCCCAGTTCCTAATAGGCGTTCCCCTTTATGCCGTCTATTTAAATATCTGGGTCATCAGTGAAACCAGAGGTGTGAACTACATCCAGACAGTCTTAACCTCTGCTTTGCTCACTTCTTCGTTTTACACATTCCTGGAGACCAGTGTAAATCAAAACCTAAGTCCTGTTCCAAACATTTTCAAGCAGAACTCAACGATACTTACAAATGAAAAGCAATGCCAAGAGGCGCAGGAAAAGCTGCCCTTAAAATTTCTCCCTGATATAATATAGAATGTTTCTCAATGTGCTAATAAACATGGTGGGATTTTTTTTTTTTTTAATTCTGGGGCCTTTCTTTAGGGATTTGTTTAAGAGGGAGGAGACCTAAAGTCCAGAATCTTTTAGAATAATATGCAGGAAATGTGAAACGAATTCAGGGCTGCCCATTCTCTCTCATTTCCTAGTGGGATAGTCAGAGGCCCTGATAACATGTTTGGAAATTTCCTGTGACCCTTTGTTGAATAATGGAATTAAGTATAAGGTGGAGCCGCTTAGGCTGCATTTGAAGGGGTTGCGTTTTTCAAGTGCTCTGTCACTTTGATAAAGTGGTCTGTATTATGATTTTAGCAGCTGCGCAGCCCTGATTTTCTGTGATAGGCCTATTTCAGATGTCTCTACAGTGTTCAGACCCAGTTTTTAATTCAGAAAGTACTGTCACCATATTGATCCATTTCCATCACTTCCTGGGCCTCTAGGACATTAGAGGTGATTTGGTCTCCAGCCAGCCACCTGCACGAGCCACTCCCCAGCTCGACTCCCCCAGGCTGAGCACAAAGCCCAGCCAGCACTGGCCCCTGGTAAAAGCTATTGACCAGTGTGGTCTGCACCCTAGCTAACAGCTGGGCTTGATCTTGGCCCCTCTGAGGACCTCTGGGCAGCTCAAAGAAACATGTAAAACTTTAGCTGGGAAGGACTCCTGTAGACATCACTGGGGTCAGTCCAGTCATTTCACAGATGAAGAACTAAGGCAACATGACTGGTTCAAGATGGTGGAGGCATATTTAAGACATCTGGGAGAAGGAAGCATTGTTTGCTGGACTGACAACATTCCTGCAGCCATTTCCTATGAAATGATCAGCTGCTTCACTACACAAGTGAAGGAAGAACCTTTGATGAGTCCACAGCCAGAGCTGGAATTCCTGACTTTTCATGTTGCTGTTCAAATCCCTTTTCATATTTCACAAGCATCTCTGATCTGTAAGACAATCTGCACTTCAGACCCTGGCTATATGGTCACTGATAAAATCCAAATAGAACCTAGCATTTGTGACACATCACTCCAGACTCATGACCTAGCTCCTGGAACTTGAATTCTATGAATTGGCTATAGGATGAAATGACATTTAAACACAAAATCTCAGCAGGCTTTACTGGGTACATAACTAAAGAGTGCCATGTCTGCTCATGGGCGCACCTGGGGTCAGGGAACTGTGCTGGTGTTTTGTTTCCCTTTGTTTTCTCTTTAGAGGAGAAAAAAGTATCTTTCTTCCATGTCTTCCACTTC
This sequence comes from Tursiops truncatus, assembly GCF_011762595.2. Taxonomy (NCBI): domain Eukaryota; kingdom Metazoa; phylum Chordata; class Mammalia; order Artiodactyla; family Delphinidae; genus Tursiops; species Tursiops truncatus. The sequence continues at coordinate 95,477,706 of NC_047055.1, read as the reverse complement.
TTCTATTAGCTGCTACCTTCACAGATGTGTCCACTCTGTTCTGTGTCTCCTCACTGTTCCCGTCTTCCAGCATTGTCCTCCCGCATTGTAGTGCCCACCTGCCTCAAGCTATAGCCCTTGTCCTTCCCACTGTTCTCTGCTTCCGCTTCCTGAGACCCGGTCCTCCCTTGCTGTCACTTCTGGCCTCAGCCCTCGCCCGCAGCTCAGACTTGCTCCCGAACTCCAGTCCCACATCCACAACTGCCTTCTGAACCTGTTACCTCTCTGGCTTTTTCTTGCCTCAAACACAACAGAAAACAGAACCTGGACCAGATGGTCTTTGGGTTTCCCGTTGGTTCTCAAACTCAGTTTTAAGAAGTCAGCATTTAAGAGCATCTCAATACTCTCTCTTCCTCTTCTCAACTTCCCTAAATCTTTTTAATACCACTAACCTCCCCACCATGGAATGTGTGTCCTCTTCTGCACATATACACATGCACCCACGCACATACAGACATAAAAATGACAGAGCAAAGGGGTTGAATTGGCTAACATACTTGCCTAGAAAGAAACAGCGCAAAGCATATGTCTTACTGCTCTTAAGATGACAGTGTCATCTTCATATAAAAAGTAAAGCTTGTTGATATGCCAGTGAACTTATGTATTTTTAGATGTCTGGGTACAAGTACAATGCATGACCCCCTTTCTCTTTCCCAGCAAGCACTTGTCACCTTGGAAAGCTGGCAGAACAGTGGTCTCGAGTCCAGAAATGAGCTGACTTTCCTATTCCCACTGCTGACAGTTTGTCAGTCACAGGGAGGACCTAATAAACTTCCCGGTGCTTATTTGCCCAATGGCACATGTATAAATATATTTCAGAGGGAATAAGCATGTCAAGTTTGAAATTCAGATTTGTTCTATCAGAATGTCATTGCTGGAGGAAGCACTGGAAATCAGGTTTTTCCACCTCCTGATCTTACTGAAGGGGGAACTGAAGCCCAGAAAGGTTAGGTGATCTGCCCAAATTCACACAGCTTATTAATGACAAAACTACAACTGAAACGCTGGTATTCTAGCCCCCAGCCCAGAGCTCTTCCATTCACCTGCCTTTTAAATATGCTGAATCCCTTTCTGCCACTCATCTGGAGTGAGTTCTCAAGCCCACTGAAAAACCCCAATAAATCCTGGTTCTTAGTCTATTTTAAAACATTAAGCGTTTACACAAACAATTCATAATAAAATCGTAAGTTGTAACTATGACAGATTCACACTGTTACTTCTTCAAGTTTAAAGAGAAGACCATGAGATTATGGAAGCTGCTGATTTCTCTACCTTCTGGTTGCTTTATCCATCTCTCTAAACTCAGGTCAGAACACTGCAAAGACTGGCTCTCCCCTGCCGTCACCTCAGCACACACGCTCCTGTAAGAACGAGCTGAAAGCATAGTCTGTCGGCTACTTTTCCTCTTAAAATCTAACTTCCAAGGGCCTGTATTTTAATTATTGATGATGTGTATAGAGTTTCTGTGTCAGGCATTTTTTTCCTGAGTTATAGAATCATCTGGAATGGGGGAAGAACATTTCTCAATATCTCAGTGTAGTTGCCGAGAGTGAATTAACCTGTAAACCTCTAGGATAATTGAATTGTAGCTTTCACCTAAAATGGCTGTCTAGCTGAGATTCCTGCCTACAGTTTTTTCTGCATGTTCCTTTCAGCTGGTTTTAGATCCTGTGTTTTCTATCCCATATAACTTCTTAGGGAAGAGTGCATCTTCTAGACAGCTTGTGCTTCTATAATTCGATTTTCTGTAATCTTTGTTTTCCCTTAGTTTCATAATACATGGCTCATGAGCCCCACTTTCTACATGAACGTCTGCACATTATCCTAACGATGCCACAGATTCCTATTCAGTATATTATGTAGTTAAAGAAAAAAAATATATGTGGGCTTTATTCTGTCAGACCCAAACCTGGCACAGCATTTCATGGGCACGAGAGGAGCGGCTACAGTTTAATCAGAAGGTCTGTGGTCTGAGTGCACTCCCACATTTTCTTGTGGGCTCAAGAAAACGCCTCTGGGGAATGGATAAAGAAGATGTGGTACATATATACAATGGAATATTACTGAGCTATAAAAAGGAATGAAATAATGCCATTTGCAGCAACATGGATGGACCTAGAGATTGTCATACGGAGTGAAGTCAGAGAGAGAAAGACAAATATCATATGATATCACTTACATGTGGAATCTTAAAAAAGGCTACAGAGTCAGTGGTTTATCCTACAATCAGATAAGCTGCTGTCTATTAACACATTTTCAAGTCTTTAGACTAAGAGATTGGTTCAAGATGGAGTAGAAGGACGTGGTCTCACTGCCTCTTGCGAGAGCACCGGAACCACAACCAACTGCTGAACAGTCATCGAAAGGAAGACACTGGAACTCACCAAAAAAGATACCCCACGTCCAAAGACAAAGGAGAAGCCACAATGAGATGGTAGGAGGGGTGCAATCATAATAACATCAAATCCCAAATAAGTGACTGGAGAACACTTATACCACAGAAGTGCACCCACTGGAGTGAAGGTTCTGAGACTCCCATCAGGCTTCCCAACCTGGGGGTCTGGCAATGGGAGGAGGAATTCCCAGAGAATCAGACTTTGAAGGCTAGCGGGATTTGATGCAGGACTTCGACAGGACTTGGGGAAACAGAGACTCCACTCTTGGAGGGCACACACAAAGTAGTGTGTGCATCAGGACCCAGGGGAAGGAGCAGTGACCCCATATATTTCGAGCTGTGTTGCAAGCATGCAGAAAATGTCAAGCCACCATGAGATGCTGGGAGTTAACAGAGACCAGGAGACTTAGCCTGGCTGCTGCTGGTGGGTGCCAGGCCTGCCCTCCTGGCTTGTGGCTGAGGCGGGAGCCTGTAAGGTGGCAGGGCCTTCACCAGGCCGCTTGCGTGGTTTACCTACGGGCTCTGATCTGTCCCTTCCTTGGCCACACTATTGGCTGCTTGCTAATTGGTTCTTCTGAGAAGGAAGCAAAACTTCCATGAGAAAGCCAAAATCGGTGACACATGCTTGATTTCGGAATTTGAGGTCTCTGAAGATCTGAGACGCAAAATTGCTTTGGCGAGCTCTGAAGCCACTCATTCATTGCACCCCAGAGCAGAAGAGAGAGGTGAAGAGAACCTGTCCTTTACTTTGCACTCTGTGGGTACTCATCGAGGCACGTGTAGGGGTGAGTGTTGCTGTGTGTGTTAACAGGAACCAAAAATCCTGCAGACCACAATGACTTTTGTCTTTGGCTTGTCTTTGTATGTTTCTTATCCTTGGTAAGAAGCATTATTATAGCGGGAAGATGTGAATAAGTACTTGTTTATTGTGTTTTGTGGCTCTTCAGCCCTTTGCTTGTAGTTTTTTTCCTCCAACTGCCTGGCAATTTCTTCCAAGACTCACCCCGAGTCCACCACCAGTACCACCACGAAATATGGCTTTCCTCACTTCAGGGTGCACTGCGGCCCAACCTTTTCCTCCATTGTCTGTTTATTTTCTTCTCCTTTCTCCTTAGCACTGTTATTTCCCCCAGATTATGATGCCTGCTCAGATGGGCATTCTACCATTTCCTCAGAGATGTCCAGAGGGTATATAGCAGGTGGATGGCTAACATGAAACTTCTCCCCCTTTAACTCTACAATCAGATGCTGGTTCATGCATGCGGCAGACATGTACTGGGCATTGACTGTACACAGAGCCCAGAGCTCCTGCTTTTGAGGGGCTCACAGTCCTGGACGTGCATGGGAGGGGGATGGGGTGCAGCATGATGATGGCATATTTCCAAGTAAGTTCTGTTTAAGGAGGCTGGGAGGAGGGCGTCCAGGGTACCCTAAGAGTTTAGGATGCAGACAGGTAGTGATAGGAAGGGTAAGGGTTCTAGGTCAGAGGATCATCACGAGCAAAGGTTGAGAAGCAGTCAAGTACAGGAAGCGCACAGAGGACGACTCCGTTTTCCTGGAAGTACATAGAGTTGACAAAGACTAGTGAGGAAGATGAGGCTAAAGACGTGGGTCTGGGCTGTGCAGAAGGACTTGCCTCTGGAGTTCAGGCTTCCAAACACAGAGCTGGCCCATCAGGAATGTTTGAGTAGAAGAAGAGCAACATTGGAGAAGGACTTTCCTCTCTGGCTGGTTTTTAGATTCCTGGCACACAGGTGCTGGAAGAGGCTGGTCTATCCCAGTCTCTACCTCATTCAGAGGAGGAGTTCCTTAGAGGATGTCTGAGTTGGTCAAGGTCAAAACATTGGGTGACTTTTTCCCCAAGCAATATGGTGCCCACAATGTTGTGTTTGTTTGCACCCACTGGCAATCTTTAAGAGGCACCCTTGGAGGTCTGCAAAAATAGTCTTTTTGCAAAAAAAAAAAAAAAAAAAAAAGAATATTTGTGTAATTTACATTATATGAATGTTCCAACAAGTTGATATCATAGGTTTTGTACTTTCCATGAGGAGAGGTTTAATACACAAAGCAATGACTGCATTTGCAGAAATTATTTTTTGAAAGAAAAGGAATAAAAACGTTAATATTGTTTGCCTTAAAAGCAGGATTTGTGTTAACTTTGACATACTGCATATAATCTTTGTTAGGGTAGTAAGCGAACTTCATGAAATCACTGGTGACAGAAATATACTATCGGACTCTTATACTTGGTGAGTAATAGACACTTTCATTAAAGCCACTGTGTTCCCAGGGAGATCAGCTCGGTGCTTTGTAACCACCTAGAGGGGTGGGATAGGGAGGGTGGGAGGGAGGGAGACGCAAGAGGGAAGAGATATGGGAACATATGTATATGTATCACTGATCACTTTGTTACACAGCAGAAACGAACACACCATTGTAAAGCAATTATACTCCAATAAAGATGTAAAAAAAAAAAGCCATTGTGTTCCAATAATGACTGACACTAGCAGAGTATAGAATGCGGCTACTCAGTGGATGTCTGAAAGGTTACTGAATCTTTGGGGGCAATCATATGAAATTGCAAGTGTCTGGATGAGACATATTCGGCCTAAACAATGAGTAGTTTAACTGAATTTTTTGGTTTTGTTCGGTACACTGACATTGTAATATTTACACCTTTAGGCAGTTAATGCCAGAGAGGGACGTAGGAGAGAAAGATTCTCTTTGGTTTCATGTTAAGTTACCTCTCAGTATTTACCTGATGGAGAAGTTTTGTAAGTATCTGGCATGTGAAAGACCCTGTTTTATAAAATAGAGGTCTAAGACCCAGAGGAATGAAATGTATTTGTCAATGAATATTAAGCCTTTACTCTGTGCCCGGCACTGTGCTAAGCGTTGAGTAATAAAAGATAGCTCAAGCGCTGTCCTTTCTACCTAATGTTCACTGCATTCTTACCCCTAATGAGTAGAGAGTTGAATCTTAAATTTTGATTGTAGTGGAGGAAAAGCATTTTGTTTCCATTTGGAGGAGTATGGCAGAGGTGTTCAAGGAAGGTACTTTCTTTAGCAACCACCAGGTGTCAGTACAGGACTTGGAACTCTTGGCAACAAATGCATTCTTGGTTTTCCTAACTCGCTAAGGCCGTGCCCATTTTGACTTTTCAAAGGCGGTAGACCGCCACTGGGCCACTTTCTCCCAAATATTAGTGTCAAACACTTTCTCCTCAAGACTGCATCACAGTCCTTCACCTTTGCCTTATAAAAGTAGCACAAGTTCCTCGACCTTTTTCTACTTTAAAGCTTTTAATTCTGTCTTTCATGGTGATGGTTCTACAAAGTAGGGAGGCTATCGGGATGGGGGTAGGGGAGTTTCACGAAGCTCTTGTTGCTTCCACTGATCCCATCCCCCAAACTGGTGGAGCCCACTCTCGGCTGATACGGGGAAAGGTGGAGGGTCTGTTCTTTTTCCTGCACAGAGAAACAATCTGATGGTGGAGCCTGATGGCTCCAAACTGCAGAAGGAAGTGTACAGAGAGAAGCGCCTAGGCATCTCCACTGGCCCAGCCATTTGCTTCCTCTTGCAGTGGTATGTGTTCACGTACGACATTAAGGAACAGTGTGTTTGTTGAGTGACAGGGGAAACCTTGGAGAGGCGGGTATTGATTTGTGTCATACAGGTTTTCACCAGTTTCTCATCCTGCCTCCTCACTTTTTTTTGGTTTACATATATATAAATAATTATTTTCTTACATTCTCTTCCATTATTGGTTATTACAAGATAATTGAATATAGTTCCCTGTGTTATACAGTAGGTCCTTGTTGTTTATTTTATATATAGTGGTATGTATCTGTTAATCCCAAACTCCTAATTTATCCCCCATTTTCCCCTTTGGTATCATAAGTTTGCTTTCTATATCTGTCAGTCTGTTTCTGTTTTGTAAATAAGTTCATTTGTATCATCTTTAGACTCCACATATAAGTAATATCATATGATATTTGTCTTCCTCTGTCTGACTGACTTCACTCAGTATGATCATCTCTAGGTCCATCCATGTGGCTGCAAATGGCATTATTTCATTCTTTTTATGGCTGAGTAATATTCCATTGTGTACATATAACCACATCTTTATCCTTTCTTCTGTCAGTCTTTCTTATTTGCCTCCTCACTCGAATGGGCAGGCTGCACAGGGAGCTGAGGCATTTGGTGTGGGGCATCGGGGGATAGGGTGGGAGAAACTGGGGAAGGGCTTCCTTGGACATCCAAGCGTTTTTCGAGCCTCATAAGATGTCAGATGTGGTGGCAGCTGGAGGGATGTCAGTTCGAATGAGCTGCTCAGCTGTTGGTAAACTGAGGGAGAGACGGGCTGGGGAGCTAGAGACACAAAGTCAGCCACTGGCTTCAGCAGCTAAGGCTCCTGGGGTGTGTGGCCTGCAGGGGATGGAGAGTCAGGCATGGCACGCAGCCCCAAGTCTATGCCCTGAAGTAAGGGCCCGAGTGATGCAAGGCTCTATGGTGCAGACACACTGTGGGGATTTCCTTCGGGCCAATCAGCGCGACTTGACAAATTGTAGTACAGCTAATTCCAGGCACTATTCAGATTCTGTTGTTTTATAGTGAATAAAATATTGTAAATAAGGCAGCACATCAATAGGGATTCAAAAATAGTTTCAGTATTTTGCTTTTGTAGAGACTTTCGTCATGATAGTTACAGAAGATCACCTTTTTCTTGAAAACATCACGTAGGATGTTTTTAAAATATTCCATATACACACATTACATTGAAGAGGGCGGCTGACATTCTTACTGGAGTCATGCCCAGCTCTGCGTTGAGCAGCAGCTCCCAGACCAGATCCGGGAAGGCTCTCAGACCTGTATTAGGATTGATTGATTGATTGATTGATTGATTGATTGAATTAATTTATTTATTTATTTATTTATGGCTGTGTTGGGTCTTTGTTGCTGCGTGCAGGCTTTCTCTAGTTGCCGCAAATGGGGGCTACTCTTCGTTGCGGTGCGCAGCCTTCTCATTGCGGTGGCTTCTCTTGTTGTGGCGCACGGGCTCTAGGCGCGCGGGCTTCAGTAGTTGTGGCACTCAGGCTCAGTAGTTGTGGCGCACGGGCTTAGTTGCTTCGCAGCATGTGGGATCTTCCCGGACCAGGGCTCGAACCCGTGTCCCCTGCATTGGTAGGAGGATTCTTAACCACTGCGCCACCAGGGAAGTCCCTAGGATGTACTTTTTAAGCAGCTTTTTTTTTTAGAAGTTATTTAGTGTTGGCTTGACTTACAGTTGATACGGTCCCTGCATATGGGATTGTGTAAGGGACAGATCTAGTTGTCCAAAATCAAAGTGTCTTTACTGTGTGGTGGCTTTAGTTCATGGGCTCTGGCCTCTCCCACTGCTTCAGGAAATCCTACAGCAAGTGCCTGCTTGCTCCCGGAAACTGGAGTCTTCAGATTCCAGCCACATTGCTGTGTGTTAATTCTCACCTCTCAGCAGCAGTCTCACACTTCCCACTCCTGCTTTTTTTTCAGATCACTGGGGTGATCCTGCTGGCCGTCGGAGTCTGGGGCAAACTCACTCTGGGCACCTATATTTCCCTGATTGCCGAGAACTCCACAAATGCTCCCTATGTGCTCATCGGAACTGGCACCACTATTGTCGTGTTTGGCCTGTTTGGATGCTTTGCCACATGCCGTGGTAGCCCATGGATGCTGAAACTGGTGAGTAGGTCACAGTATAATACTGCTTTCTGATTCTGTTTTGTAAAAATATAAATCACGTGAAAGCAAAGTGGCCCTTCTTGAAGCCACAGACGAGTCCTTAATAGTCATTGACTCTAATTTTAGTGCAGGCTTTTACCTAACCCACCCTTTAATCCCCTAGAGGGAGAAACAACCCCAGATACAGCCTGACACACAAAAAAATCCCGTCCTGGTCCCTCAAGGTAGATGATGACAAAGCAGTGGCCAGCGGTTCTAATAAGCCATTTATAGCCTCGTGGCAAGATGCCCTGTTCCAGTTTTGAATTCTGTCTTAGAAATCTCTTCAAGCGTGTGACGTGCAGCCGTGGTGGGTGAGGCAGCACCCCGAACATGAGCAGCCTTTCATTTCCAAGTTCCCAGTGGAGAAATACTTTTCTGCCTCCTTGAGCTGGGCTGTGCTGGGATGCGCAGGCACGCTCTCCTCTACGCCTGCACAGCCTGGCTCCGTGCAGTGGGAGTTGAGCTAAGCCAGAGCTTCCCCACTCAGCAGACACAGCAGTGATGTTTCCCAAAGGGTAAGGATAGGCTGTTGAAAGGCTGCTGCTGCAAGTCTTAACTTTCTGGTAGACCAGTTGCCTAATTCTCTAGTCTCTTGCCCATGCTTTTCATTAATAAGAGTTTATGTGGAAGACTTTCCCAGATAAAAGGCAGCAAGAGCCTCTCCTCAAAAGAAAATTTTGTTTAAAAGGATTTCTTTCTCTGAAAGGGGAGAGTAGAGATTCCCTCGGTGCTGGGTGGCCCGTCCTTTCTTGTTTAGCCCTAGATTGCAGTAACCCATGACACCGTCTAGTGACAGATACGGGTGTGAGGGTGATTCACTCCAAAGGAAGCACCTTCCAAATGGGCACTGGTCAGTCTCTTTGTTGGCAACCTGATGGAGGTCGTGCTTGGTTTGGCCATTTTCTGTCCTGAAGACCGTGTGGGAAGCTGATAGCCTGGCCACAGCTAATCCTTCCAGGTTGGTGGAAAAGCCGTAGTGAGACCATATGGAAGCACTTCTGCTGCTGTCACCTCCATTAGCACTGAGTCTGCCTTCTAGTACCTCTTATAGGCGCTAGTGTTTCCTTTTGGTCTAGTGTTGTAGTTTTCAACTTTGATCTGTGCCTGAGTCACCTGGGCTTTTTAAAAACACCTCTGCCAGAGGCCATCCCCCAGCCAGTGGAACCAGACGCTGTGACGGTCAGGATCTGGCTCCACATTTTCTGAAAGCTCTCCAGGGGTGCTATTGCACAGCCGGCGCTGAGACCCTCTTCTTCAGTACAGTGAGTAGCAAGGGAAGACTTAACTCCAGAGGCATGGCAAACAAACTGCTAAAAAGCCATCTGTCCAAACAAGAAGGGAGGAGACCTGGAGACCTGACTGACCCTGATGCTAAGTGGCTTAAGTCTTGAGGGGCAAGGATGTAACCTCTTTGGGCCTTTGTCCCCATTTATGAAAGAACAGTATTGGATTAACCCACCAAGGTTCTTCCGGCCCAAAGACTATGACTGAAGCAGGCAGAAGTGGGCATGCAACAATGGAGCAGTCATCTCTGGCTTCTTCTGAGTTTCATACCATGCTGCCATTTTCTCCTGACGCTTGGGAGCTTACTAGCAAGTGACCCTTTTGGCGAGTAGAGAAGTCTGGGGGGCTCGGTGTTGGTTTTGGTCTTCTAAAAGCTATCATTTAGTTCCTTTCACCCGCTCGATGTTGTCCTGTGTGCATACTCCATTTTATTTATTCCTCACCACCGCCATAAAGTTCAGGTTGTGTTTTCATGTTACGCGATAGACTTGGAGGTGAAACACCTTGTCCAAGTTCACACAACTAATGTGCAGAGAGCTGGGACGGGAAACCAGATAGGTGTCTTTCGAAGGCCAGGACTATTTCTACTCCAGTATTTTCATTTGGAGAAAACTCGAGCCCTGCCACCTGGATTTAATACAGGCTCTCCCCAGCAGGCCTTCTGAAGGAGCAGCAGCTCTCCTCTGGAAGCTTCCAGAAGCAGAGAACCTCCTAGGGACGTGAAACTGCTGATCTAGCTGAACAGAGCAGAAGTCACTTGATTAGCTGTCCATCTAAAGTTTTACAGTCCTCATTTAACCTCATTAATTGCAGAACAATTGAAAATAACTCTTTTCACTTTATGGAGGCCCAGAACCGCGGCCCCTTTCCCAAGAGCTACACCGCAGAGTCAAAAGTTCTTTCTCCCACCTGCGTCCTGATGATGACTTTCTCACAGGACTTTCTGGTGGAGTCTAGGCCTGGGGTGAGAGTCTCCCTAGAGTACGTTGTGCTTCTAATTGCATTTTGTACCAAGCTGAGAGAGAGAAGTCGTGTACACGGAGCCTTCTATTCAGAACCGTGTGTTTGATACTTTAGTGTCTGTGCTTTCAGTGTGCGGAGAGACTTTTATTAATATTTTGAACGAAACCAGCATTTTAAGGCAGTATTTCCTCCTTTGAATATATGTGCCCCTGGCTGAGAAAAATAATTTATGATCCCATGCACACATATATACTTTCCAAGTAAGCAGTATGGCCACGTGCAGTGTACTCAAATTCTAGGGCATCACCAAAGGCCATTCCCAGCATTCAGGAGCGTTGTATTTCATTTTGAGATGAGAAGAAGCAGATTCTAAGACATATGCCTCGTAGGAGAGGAATCAATTCTCTTTCCTTTTATCTGCTTTTCAGTCACAAAAATGGAAACCCTTCATGTCTCAGAAGTACCATATAACATCCCTGAACTTAGGCACTTGCACGCACGCGCACACACACCCACACACTTGGAAAGTACAGGAAGCATGAGATGTGTAAGCAGCACTGGGGTTTTAGATGCTTGCGAACATTGTGGGTCAGCAGCGGAGCTGATTTGCTTTTCAAAAGGCTATCAACTCCGCAGGCAGAACAAGAGAGGTAAGCGACCCACTGCTGCGGGTGCCGCATTCAGGCCGTAGTGAGGAAGGGTATCACGTGGGCCTGTGCACATCTGGGCCACTCTGTCAGAATGGGAGGTATACAACTCCAAAGGAAGGGGGTTTGAAGCCACTTCATAGGAGATGTGCTTAAGGAAACAGGAGGGCTTGCCCGAACTGAGAGAAGCAGCCGGTCCCTCCATGGCTGTATTCACACAGACGAAGGGCCGTGGCATGGAAGAGAGGTCACACTGGTTCTGGCGTCTCCTGAAAGCAGATGCAACACCAGTAAGCGGGATTTACAAGTAGGCAGACTGTGGCCAAGCGGAAGGAGCCTTTCTGGCAATCGGAACAGTTGAAAACGTGAATGAGCTGCAAGGGATGGGCGGGAGGGAGTGGTCTCAGCTTGCAGACGCCAGGTGACCCTGGTGAGGAAAGTGGTCTAAAGGACTCACAGAAAGGGTGGAACTGTGTCCTGTGCCCTCCAGAGTACTTTCTACCTCGAGGAGCCTAACATTAAGAATAGTGGATACTTAGTTGTAAAAAGCCCTTCCAGATTTCTCCTGGTTGAGCTGACAGGCATGATGCCGGTCCCTGGACGCGCTGTCCTCAGCCCGTGTGCCCCCAAATGCTTATGCACGTTAAACAGACACATGCGTGTATGGAGGCTCGTATGGGAACATCTGGAGAAGAGGCTTTTTCTACTTTGCCTTCTAGGGAATATGACAACTTGTCTAATTCCCCCTGACAAGAAGGGACCTAGCCCAAAGCAGCACCGTTCTCCCCCCGCCGTATCTGACTGTGTCCTTGTCCACTTGCTTTGCAGTATGCCATGTTTCTGTCTCTGGTGTTCCTGGCTGAACTCGTGGCTGGCATTTCTGGGTTTGTGTTTCGTCACGAGGTGAGTATACACCAAGTGGAGAACTCAGTTCAAGGGTCTTTGGGAGGAGGATTTTTGAAACGTCTTGGAATGTGTAAGGGATGCAGAGAAGCTAGCTGGCATCTCCAGTGGTATTTGCTAGTTTCCAAATGCCATGCACTATGAACTGAAATGCCCAGAAAATTCTACAGGTGGGGATTTCGCCAAACTTGAAACCTTAGTTGTTGACCCTCACTCTATTTCTTTATATAGCTGTCGCATGAAAGGATTCTCCGTTATTGGATTTTTTTTTAATTAATTTATTTTTGGCTGCGTTGGGTCTTCGTTGCTACGCACGGGCTTTCTCTAGTTGCAGCGAGCGGGGGCTACTCTTCGTTGCGGTGCGCAGGCTTCTCACTGCGGTGGCTTCTCTTGTTGCAGAGCATGGGCTCTAGGCGTGCGGGCTTCAGTAGTTGTGGCAAGTGGGCTCAGTAGTTGTGGCTCACGGGCTCTAGAGCGCAGGCTCAGTAGCTGTGGCGCACGGGCTTAGTTGCTCCGCGGCATGTGGCATCTTCCCGGACCAGGGTTTGAACCTGTGTCCCCTGCATTGGCAGGCGGATTCTTAACCACTGTGCCACCAGGGAAGTCCTTCCTCCTCCTTTTAAAAAAGTGACCTTCCATATAGATTAAATACTTTAAAAGTAGCCACTTCAGCAAGGCACAAGTGTATATCCGTATATCAAGATTTCTCAGAGGCCAGAGGCAAGCCAAACAAGTCGTTGGCCAAAGGCGAAGTGCTACATTTCCCCTAAGCAGCCTGTGCTCTACTGTCTGCTCCCTAGAGCTCCTGCAGGGCGCCCCCTGCCGCCCGGGGGTAAAATCCACACCCCAGTGGCGAGGAGCCCTGTGGCTTCGCTTGGTGGTGTGGGAAAAGGAGAGAAGACAGTCACGATCAAAAACCCCTACAAAGCTGCACCTTGTTTTTTATTTACATGTAAAATTTGAGATTTCTACAGCTGGGGAGAATGATTTTGAATCCGGTTTTGCGATCAAAACTGCTAGTTTCAAGGACACTCCCAGCTGTCCTTTGTCGCACGTGGCCATCCTTCCATGTCCTGTCACTGAGGCTGCTCTATTTGGACAACGTATAGATGCTAATGCAGGGACGAGCTGCTCTCACGCTGTCTGTAGCTGCCGTGGTATCACTTTTCAGATGTGTATACTGATGATAGGTCAGAAAGTGTATACGCTACGATACAGTTCTGGTTCTAACTCCCCACTCCCCAAATTCATTATTGTTCCCTGTAAATAACAGTAAAGATAGAAGCAGCTACACATGTGTTAGAATGGAAAGAAATAGCAAGACGGAGGTAGGAAAGTCAGTGAGGTCGAGTGTGATAACTGTGGGTCTTGAAGTCTGGCATCACGTGTTCCCAGGCCCTGCCTTTGTGCTTGGCCAGGTCAAGTTCCCAGTGAGCCTGCCTTAGGCGCTTTCTCCCCGCTCTTCCCCTTTACCAGATGTGGCCTCTCAGATGCCAAGACGGACTTCTAGAACCATTTCATGTGGGCACTGCATCCAGAGCCAGATCCCCCATTCTTATTCTCAGCTGAGGTAAAACCTGATACCTAGGACCTGAACATCCTCACCTGCCTAACGGCTTTTCACTGAAAAGCCATTTAGGGAAGTGGTGGCTGGGGGTTGCAGTGCCACCCTTCGGCCGCCAGGAGTGGTCTTGAGTTTGGCTAAAGAGTCAAACGCACATGATGAGAATAGGTCACAACCTAGCAGCATTGACTGAGAAGGATACGGTAAAGGAAACATAGCTTGCAGGCAGGGCAGCAGTGGGCTTGTTTCTTCAGTGGGAGTCCTCAAAGTGGTCCAGGCTCTAGTCTGTGTAGACCTGCCCACGCCTAAGAGACGATGCACGTGCAATGAAACGAGGGGACACAGCTGGGTGTGGCAACCACCCTGGCTTAGAAGCTCCATGTAAATAGTGTCTCTTTATCTCTTGTAACTGTCCAATGGGCATAGCGGCCAGTATCTCAGCAAGGAATGCGCCTAGTTAGAAGAGTCACCATATTTAGCCCTAAGCTTCCCACCAGGTAATTATTTTCATTTGCTGAAGTCCAAGGCCAGAGTCATTTCACCAATCGGGGCACTTTTTACCATAAGCGGGGTTGCCTGGTAACACACCTGATGCTCCGCCTTCAGTAGGTTTCCAGGAAAACAGAACTTGAAAGATAACCCAAGGTCAAATGTGTTCACAGAGAAGGAGAAAGGGTTTTGCTGTTTATTAACAAATAAAGTCCATGTCCTTTAGTCTCTTTTTCTCATCTCAATGAAGACAGGTAAGTGAAAGCTGGTTTTGCCCCACTCCTGTATGGTACACTAGGGATCTGATTCTGGTCAAAACATCGGTCTTCCTGCCCGCCCCACACACAAATGGCCTGTCCTTTGTCATTCTTCTGAGTAAGGGCAGAAAAAGTTATAGAAAGCAAGGCAGTAACCAATTCCAAGAAAATAACTAGAAAACCATCACAGCCCTTTCTGAATCTGAGTAGACACCTGAGTGGCTCATTGGACTAGGCAGGGTTCCTCCGGACTGGGGGTAAGGGAACATTTTTTTAAAACTCCTGAGCTAACAACCCCCTTGGCCGATCTTCTGAGCTCTTTTGTCTCAGAAAACAGGGCATCCCCTCCTTGGTCTACATTTATTTGGAGACTTTCAGAAGAGGCTATTTTGGGGTGGAAGTTGGTACGAATCTGTGTCCATCTGGGCTGCAGTGGACCAGAAGCACATCGCCCCTTGTCTTCCCTAGATCAAGGACACCTTCCTGAGGACTTACACTGATGCCATGCAGAATTACAATGGCAACGACGAGAGGAGCCGGGCGGTGGATCACGTGCAGCGCAGCGTAAGTTCCAGGAAGGAGATGGGGCTGGCAATGGCCTGCGAGGTCGGGCCGTGGACTTGTGGGCTGCCGGTGACGCTGGACTGGCAGTGTTTGCTCTTGAGCCCCACTCTCCGCCTCTTGGCCCAGTTCCCTTTCCAACAGTGGACATCCAGTACTTTTTCAGGGTCCAGGGATCCAGGTAATTGGTGCCAAGAAGGACCACTCCCTCCGGTTTGCTTTTCATCCGTAAGGATGTGAGCATCCCAAGGAGAGCTAGTTTGCCCTTAAAATCTGAAGCCTTGGAACAGTGAGTGTAGGACAGCCTGACTTCGAGTTGGCTCCCTAAGACCAGCCTTCTGGAAATGGTGTCTTGAGGCTGGGCGGTGAGCTCAGGTGAGCTGTGTTCACCGGCTTGGGCGGTGCAGTGGGGTTGGAGAGCTGATCTCAGAGCAACTGAGGATCCTGCAGGCGTGTGAATGGCCTAGGCTGCCTGGTGCTTCTCAGAGGATATGAGGAAAGTAGTTGTTTCCTGCCTGGAGGTGCTCAAGCCTGACTGCCCATCAGGATCAGCTGGAGAGGTTATTTCGTTTTTTGTTTTCACGGTACACAGGCCTCTCACTATTGTGGCCTCTCCCGTTGCGGAGCACAGGCTCCGGACGCGCAGGCCCAGCGGCCATGGCTCACGGGCCCAGCCGCTCTGCGGCATGTGGGATCTTCCCGGACCGGGGCACGAACCCGTGTCCCCTGCATCGGCAGGCGGACTCTCAACCACTGCGCCACCGGGGAAGCCCCTGGAGAGGTTTTTGATTGAGGGGTGTCTTTTATCGTTGTGTTGTTTTGTTTTGACTTTAGAAGCAGTATTTTTATGTTTTTGGTAATTTATTTTGGTAGAATCTCAAAGTTACCCAGAAAAGCTGCAGGAATAGTACAAGGAGCTGTACCCCTTTTACCCAGATTCACCAATTAATGACATATTTTGCCCCGTCTGCTTCAATATCCTCTGTGTCAGCAGTTGGCACATCTTTGCTGTAAAGGGTCAAGTAGTAACTATTTGAGGCTTTGAAGGCCATGCAGTCTCTGTCACAACTACTCTACTCTGCCTTTGTAGCACAAAATCTGCCCTAGACAACACGTAACACAGAGGCACAGCTGTGTCCCAGTAAAACTTGATTTACAAAACCAGGTAGCTGGTGGGCTGTAGTTTACCAGCACCAACTCTCTCTCTTCCTCAATGTGCACCTTTTTTCCCCCCTAAACTATTGATGTACGTATTAGTACAGATCTTGGGGAGAGCTTTCTAAAACCATTTTGGCCTGAGCTCCCCATGGACGGTCCTGATTCAGTAGATCTCTACATCTGTCTCTTTAGCAGCACCTAATCACGCAGGTGATTTTGATGCTTAGCCAGGCCAGAGAGCAGCTGCTTGGCTTTGGGAGGTGGAAACCAACGCAATATGGCGTCTAGGACTCACTTCGTCCGCTGAGTTCGCGTGGGTATGCCAGTGAGTAGAATTGCTAGTGGAGCTTCAGCTCATCTTGGCTCACCAAAGCTGTGCCTGTCAACTTAGGGCCTGGGCCCATGTTTTTCTTTTAAAAGCTGCAAGGCGCTGGGTGCAGAGACCACAGTGCCTTTGATCTGCCACACTTAATTCCTTTCCTTTTCCCGTTAACAGCTGAGCTGCTGTGGGGTGCAGAACTACACCAACTGGAGCACCAGCCCCTACTTTCTGGAGCACGGCATCCCCCCAAGTTGCTGCATGAACGACACTGATTGTAATCCCCAGGATCTGCACAACCTGACCGTGGCCGCCACTAAAGTGAACCAGAAGGTACTCACTCCCTCTTGGTCCTGATGGGACTCAGTGGTGAATGTTTGGGGAGGGCTTTTTCGTCTCTGTGAAATTATGACAAAGAGGTTAGAAATGATAGTCTTGGAGAGAGTCAGGAATCTTCCTTTGTGGTTCTTTCTGGCCAGGGAGAGGCACTGGGCTGCCCACTTCTGAAGGAGAAAGCCTTGCCTCAGCGAGACTCTACGAGGCATAGTTAGGAAGGGTTAGCAAGTGGTTCCTGTTAACCCTGATGCTGATGTCAGGGAATGTGGCCTTCTTTCTGGGTGTCTGTCTTCTGCTTAATGTACCTTCGAAACATGAAATTATTCCCAGCTGGGTGCCGGTCCTCAGCGGAAAGAGGGAGTTGAGTTGACAGACAGCATCTGCTTCTGCGAGGAGGGTGGCCTTGATTTTAGGGACTTCACTGCATTGGGAAAAGAAATCAACAACTTCAACTCACTCTCAACATCCTGACTCCCAAAGAAATTAGAGGAAAAAAAAAAACTGGCCAAGAGAAATTTGAAAGTTAGTACATAGTAGAAATGAGGGAAATGAAACTTAGGTAGAGAAAAGGAAAATCAATTCTGTATTCCACTCTGCAGAGAATCTGATGAAGACATGATACAGCTGGGTGTGAGGACTATCTATTCTTAAACATTTAGGGAAATGCCAGATAGAAACTATGTCTTGCTGAAACAAAAGGGAGGAAAAAAACCCTACTGTTGAGTTTACCTGTGGTTATGCTGCCATCAGGTAAATTTTCTTTTCTTAATAAGTTTTCTTTTTTTTTGGCCACACTGCACGGCATGTGGGATCTTAGTTCCCTGACCAGGGATCGAACCCGTGCCCCCTGCAGTGGAAGCTTGGAGTCTTAACTAGTGGACTTCCCTGGAGTCTTAACCAGGGAAATCCCAAAGTTCTAGTTTTCTAAGGTCTTCAAAATTCTATGGGATCTGGGCCAACTACTGAATAATTCACAGAAGATAGCCATCCTTTCAAGATAAGAATGTTAAGAGATGGTTTCTATATTTTACCCATGTAATGTTGGTATTTGTAGCAGAACTGCTGCAAGGCATTGTTGCCATATTCTGGAAGCTCCTTTTGTCATTCTGGGTTTATTACTTGGCTGTTGGTGTGGTGAGATAAGATGTTCAGTACAGACAGCTTCTTGTGTGAGCTAAGAGAACATCTGTTCCAACTGGAATTTTTTATGAACCCCACGTTTGAGGCCTCCTTCGCCTCTCATCAGCAAGGTGACTTCCGGTTTCTTCATGGACACCTCCATTAAGCATCCGTATATGTCATTATGCTGCCACTGTATGAAGTGCTGAGCAGACCTGGCACTCAGGGGGCGCTCCGATGTATAGAAGGCAAGACGTGCTTTATGGAGTGAGAGATTGGCACAGCAGAGCCTCAGGGGGTCCTTTGTAGAGGCGGCAATCATCAACCTTGATAAAAGCCTTCTGAAAAAAAATTTCACCCAAACCACTTCTCTTGTGAAAGTTGAGGGCTTCGAAGTCAGGACCACAGGGTCTGGAGTCAGACTGCAGTTTAAATCCTGGCTCAGCCACTTGCTGGTTGTGTGATCTTGATCAAGTGACTTAACCTTTCTCAGCCTTGTTTTTCTCATCTGTAAAATAGAATAACAGTTCTTGCCCCTTAGGATCGATAGAATTGAATGAGATAAAACATCTAAAGCACAGTGCATGGCAGAGAGTAAAGGACAAGATGAACGTTAACTGTAATGTTAAATGGTAGCTGTGGTGTAAATGTCACAATAACGGTGATGTTTGTCTTCCACCCTACCACACTGTGCCTTTTATTAGAAATGACGCAGCAGGTCCTTGTAGGGAGGGTCTTTTGTTTGTATTCAAAAGCAGGCTGAGGCAGATCCTATAGTGCACCTCTAGAATCCTTACAATGATTTCCAGAAAGATAGGGGAGCATTTTTTCACTTCACTGATAACCTACAAATTGGCCTCGCTCCCAGCCTCCCCCCCGCCCCGACAATCCTACTTTACATTTTCCTGGATGCCTCAAATACC
The DNA here is from genome assembly GCF_011762595.2 of Tursiops truncatus. Classification (NCBI taxonomy): domain Eukaryota; kingdom Metazoa; phylum Chordata; class Mammalia; order Artiodactyla; family Delphinidae; genus Tursiops; species Tursiops truncatus. Next base: position 95,458,985 of record NC_047055.1, on the reverse strand, counting down.
TGGAAGAGATACTTCTCTCTCACTTCCCTTTTACCCTCCAACCTGGCTCCCTCTGTGGAGAGAAAGTGAATGAAAACTGAAATTTGCCTAGGAAGTTTCATTAGATATTCTCATTTAATGCCCACCTGAACTTCTCAGACCAATTACTTCCCAGGCCTGAGTCTGTGACACCTCATCTATAAAAGGTAAGCAGTGCGGATGGGGTGGAGATGTGGAGTGATAGTCGATGCTCATAAACGTTAGCCTCCCCAAACTGACTCCCTCCCCCAGGAAGATGAACTCCCACCATGTCCTAGTTCTGTGGAATCCTGTTATATAAAATACATGCATTCTCAATCCCCATAGATCTTTCAGTGTCTTGAACCCTGGGCCCTGATAGCACAGAAAGGTGGCTCTGGGCTCTTACCTGGCAGCCTGAGAAACCTACCTTGTACAGATCACTGACAGAGAGCAGGAAGGTGAGAGCGGTTAAGCAGGATATCTATCGTTTTGTTTTGAGGACAGCTTTGATTTTGGTTTTGCTAAGCATGATGATCAAACGTCCACAGGTTCAGTTAGCTAACAGCATTGACAGACCCCTACCCCCTAGGAATTCCTTGCCTTTTTTTTAAAGAGCCAGGGCAAGAGGAAGAGAGTTATTCTGGTTGGCAGCTCCAGAGGTACCTCCTCCCGGTACCTGCCTGGAAGCAGCCGTGCTACTCCTGCTACTGAAAAGCCTGCCACTTGCAGGTGTTTCCCATCAGAGGCCCTGTTGATTTAGACTTGCTGAGAGGGTGAGCAAATTACCTGTTCTGTTTCTGGGTGTTTCCTAGGACATTTAGCAGGTCTCTGTAGATTGTTTTCACACCTGACAATCAGGCTTTCATTTTCAGAAATTAAGAGAGATCGTTGTGGGTAGATAAGAGGATTTTCGGGGAGAACTTGAGATGGAAGGCAAACGTGCACTGGGGTTGTAGGATTGAAGCAGTTCGGGCAGTCTGCAGAGCTAGGCCGAGACCTGGAAAATGGGCTCGTGGGTCCATAGAGTGAACAACAGAGGAAAAGCTGGAGAAGGAAAGCATTTATTGCAACCTGGGTCTTGTATCGTTTAAACAACAATGAAGAAGCTAAATCACTTTCATCTTTTCACCTTAAGTAACTCTCTTATTGCTATAATTTATTAATTTGCTCTTTGTTTAGAGTGAAAAAGGATGGAGGAACTTTTCTTAGCGAAGAGTGCTTCTCAAACTTTAATGGGCACGTGAAACATCTGGAGATATTAACATTCATTAAAACTCATTAAAAATGAGTAACCCCGGGATCTGGCAGATTCTGGTTCAGTAGGTCTGGAGTGAGGTCTCAGATTCTGCATTTCTAACAAAATCCCCAGTAATGCTGCTTCTGCTGCTTGTAGCAAAACCCCGGTGCGAGGAGCAAGGTTTAGAGAGAACGATTTTGCCACAGTGGTACCAATGCCAGGCCCTTACTTCATTTTTCTGTTTTCTCTTAACTGGTTGGAGTGGGCTTTTCAAAAATGTGACTGACTCTGATTTCTACTCCATTGTAGGAGATTTCATACTTTAGAAAAACATATTCACCTTATGTGTAGAATTAAAGTTCACAGCAAAAAAAAAAAAAAAAAAAAATAGAAAAAATAACCCTATTCCCCCCCCCCTAAAAAAAAACCAAAAACACCTATCCCAAACTATTTTGCAGAGTAAGAAAATAGCTCACCTCACTTCTCTCTGGTTTTTATTACTGGGTTTGTGTTTCCATATTTTGAGCTGATGTAACACTGGCGGTGGTCTGAACTTCATTCCCTGGCCCGAGCATCGCTGTGGGGAGGAGATACAGCAATGAACAACGACCAGCACAGAAAAACTCTTATCTTAGCTGCTGCCATTTGGGAAAGTGCTAGAATATCCCCCTCTCTTCTGGCTTTGACTTCTTCCTAACCCGAACTGACTTTCTTTCCACTACCTTTTGGAAAATAGTGTGATATATAGTTTCACTAGTAGAAATGAAATCAGTGAGCAAGCTTCTCCTATAAAGAGAAGCAAATTGGAAAACTTTCCATGAGCAATAATGCGTTTCCTTTCCCACCCCTGCCCCGGCCTTCAAATTTGCATCAGGTAACTAAGGAGCGTAGTTTGTCCATTGCATTGAAAACGTGTCAAAGCACTGCTGCTAAATTAATGCATCTTTGTCTTTGCAAACAGACTGTGAATGCATAAAATATCATTTATTAGAAGATACAGCATTGGCAGACTTTTCACAAGCTCTATGAGAAATGTTAAACCATTAAACTCTGAATTTAAAAATGGGAGACATGTTTTTGGTTGTTCTTGTTCCTCAGATGTTATTACAATTTAGTGGGCCTTTCTTGATTAACAATAATCCTCTTTACCCTGTTTATGAAATTGTCTTGATTTTTCACGGACTTCATACATACATTCAAGTTGAGGCCCTTTTTCAGAAAACTGGAAAATGACCATGTCTTCCAAAGCTGAACACGTCAGTTCAGAAGTCTAGGTTGATTTGGCCCACTTCCAAACTACAGAAATACACTCACACACTGACACACATATACGTTCGCTAATTCCTGCTGTTTGAGCTGTCAGGCTTTTTAACAGGAAGAGTCAGCTTTTGCCTTTGCCTTACGAGTGATGCACAAAATTTGGTGTCCTACCTGGACTGGGTTGATAAAATGTAATCCAGAATAACAACAAAACTAGTTTAGCAACATTGTCGAACTCCAACCAGACCATTTCTTTTAAAGAAATTAAACTTTATCAATATTAAACTAACATTGAAATTGGTAAAATTGGTGTTGGTTTTAACCACAACATGTGGAGATTTCAGAGGATGTTAAAGGGAAACTCACTTCATTTTACGAATGAGGTTATTGACATCATAATAGAGAGGGTAAGTGACTTCCTCAAGGTCCCATAGTACATCTGTGGAAAATATGACTCTAGAACATGGGATTTTCCCTACTAAAAAAAAGCTTAATGGTCTCCATAGGAAGAACCCTAAAATACCATAAGGTTGGCAGGTATTCAAACACCACCTTCTAACCAGAGGATTTCACTTTATTTATCTAAGATTCTGTCATTTGTTGTCAAAATGCTAGTAACTATGTTTATGATGCTGAGTTTTGCTGATCAGGGATGCAGAATGCCTTTGCACGTGTTTAAGTCTGCTTCTGTATCCCTACAGCATTCGCCTCGTGGATCTTACAGACTTCTTGCTAAATTTCATCATACAACAGAAACGTTTGTGGATGAAAGTGTATATCTGGGATTTACTTTAAAATAATCCAGCCAGGGGGTGCGTGTTGAAGAAATTTAAATGAAACAAGATCGGCCATATGTTCACTGTGATTTTAGAGGAAGGGTCACTTGGGGGTTCTGTACCGTTTGTATGTTTGAGATTTTTCATTCTGTTTGCGGAATGAAGGTTGGGGTGTATGTGGGAGTGTTGCGAGGTAGCCCAGCCGGTCTGGCGTGGGTGAAACATGTCTCTGAGACCGTGTCTCTGTGTTTTCAGGGTTGCTATGATCTGGTGACCAGTTTCATGGAGACCAACATGGGAATCATCGCTGGAGTGGCTTTTGGGATCGCATTCTCCCAGGTAATCTTGCGGTCGGACCTAGCCTTTCCTCTGTCTCCTGCTCTCCTTTCCCTCCCTGGTCTCCAGATTCTGTGGCGGCCTCCCCGTGCCTGGGGAAAGGCTGATGGATGGGGTCAGAACTCCTTGCTTATTAGTCCTCAGGTCATCTGTTTTTTTTTTTTTTTTTTTTTTTTTTTTTTTTTTTTTTTTTTTTTTTTTTTTTTTTTTGCGGTATGCGGGCCTCTCACTGTTGTGGCCTCTCCCGTTGCGGAGCACAGGCTCCGGACGCGCAGGCTCAGCGGCCATGGCTCACGGGCCCAGCCACTCCGCGGCATGTGGGATCTTCCCGGACCGGGGCACAAACCCGTGTCCCCTGCATCGGCAGGCGGACTCTCAACCACTGCGCCACCAGGGAAGCCCAGGTCATCTGTTTATTGATTTTCCTTTTTCAACTTAAATGAAGTTTTGCCATCAAGGGAATATTGGTTACAGTTCAACTAATGACTAGCTCCAGAAAAACAACTCCCTTCTTCTGTAGGTCAAATGGAGGTTAGCTGAACAAGGTGCCGCCTTAATTGGAGCCTAAACAACTCCAAACATCAAATGGCTGATTTGGATTCGGGGAGGAGGGTAGGGCTCTTTTCCTGGTTGACCTGTCCCTTTTTGGTTCTTAGTTCCCGGGGATTGTGCATGAGATCGCTCGCTCCCTTTTAAAGAAAGCCGCAATGTAGCAAATTTCATCCTGTCCTCATTATTGGATCTCAAGGTTTGATTATTGTTTCTTAAGAGGAAACTGAATTTGTGTATATGAAATGGTATATGCCTTTATCTCCACCCGGCCTCTAAAAAAGAATGGGAGAAGCCATTATGCAAACTAAGCAAGCCACACATACTCAAGGATGGAACATGATTAAGCTAAATCTAAAATTTTGCCCACCTGCACCAGGCGGTGTGTTGCCCCACAGGCTTCTGATCTCCCGGCCAGTTGCTATAATGTTGCTGTGGGTGGAAGGATCGGCATATATACCTAACAACCAAAAAAAAAATTGATTTATCTTTAACACAGAATTTTTTTCAGACCAACAGATCATTTTTCCAACAAAGCCCAATTAGTGTCACCTCAGTAATGTTGCCATGGCTCTGGTTTTATCTGCCTGAATTCTATATCAGGTCTCCCAGACTATAATTACCCCTCCCTCCACGGCCCCTATACCACTTCCCTTCTTGCTGAGCAATGCAGATGCACTTTAATCTTATTTAAGTTTGTTCCTAAAACATCTTTATTGAAATATGGCCTATAAAGAGAAGCGCACACATTGTAAGTATACAGCTTAATAAGTTATCAAAAAATGAGCTTACCTGTGTACTGACCACCACTTAGATCAAGGCATAGCATGTTAGCCTGGTAGTTTTTGCACATGGAGGGCTTGGCCTCAGTTAAGTCTAATAAGCTTTTCTTCCCAAGAAGTTACCAAACCGTGTGTGACATTTCCTCTCACAAGGGCATGTGGGCCCAGCCAGCACGAGTGTGTATTTCTTGTGGCAGTTTTAAAAATCTTTTACCACGTTTTGTTTTTTTGCGGCTCGGGAAGGGCTTAAACCCTCAACACGCCAACACACACAGACCAGATTGGTGCCACAGACAGTACTGATTAACTCGGTCTCGAAAGACACATCAAAAGAAGTTGAAGCCCTGAACTTTCTTCTGGTTGCTATCCTGTTTCAGTAATAACACTTCAGTGACATATCAGTAATGGCCAGGGGACATTTTAGAGGATTCTGGACCATGTGTCCGATGCAGTGTGCAGGAGGCATCTGGCAGGTGCACATATGGTCTGCTTTACACATGTACGTGCAGTGTTGGGTTAACCACCTACAGGACAGGCTTGTGCTTGCGTTTGAGGAGGACCGTCCCCTTGGAGGAAGGAATATGGCTGCAGTCGGCCCTCATGGCTACCCTAGACCCATGAAGGGACACGAAGCCGGTACTCTCCCTGGGGGAAGAGCCAGGACTCTCGTGGATGAAACATCTTTTCATCCAAGAACCTTTCCATGTGGCCACGAGGGGTTGGGAAAACAGTCCTACTTTCATGAGTGAGGTGAACCAGGTCATAAAGAATCTGATTAATGCCTCTCGCACTTCTCTCATCCCCGTGGAGGGATTTAGGGTGTAGACCAGTGGTTATCTGGCCCAATGAGCACTCATCTCTGTGTGCTACGTGGAAGAAACCCCTGCCGTGGGGCTCGCTGAGTTTGCTCTGTGGCCCTCTGGGGCAACGAGAAAGGGGCTTTGGCCCCAAGGAAGCCCCAGACAGACTCTCTTCACAGAGTTTAGGTTTCTTCAAGGTACTACAGAGTTGTTGGGATAAGAAAACAAAACCCAAAGCCCAGGAGCATCGCAGAGGCAGTGCCATTCACCCACGTGGCCGGTCAACCACAGTGGGGCAGAGACATGAGATCTGCTGTGCTCAGCTTGGGGCAGGGAAAGGGATGGCCACGGCCAGCTGTTATTAGCCAGACACACTAGGAACTGCAGCTTTTAACGGTGCCAGCAGCCTCAGGGTACCTGGAAGCTGAAGCTGGCTTCCAGTCGTCAGTAGATCCAGGGCCTCTCTGGGACCACGGTGGCCACTTACCAGATGCCCATTCAAGAACCAGCCTTACTCACCTGCCACCAAAGCTTTAGCCACAGGTGTTCAAAAATTCTAGAACAAGCGTTATAGTAAAACTTAGCAGATGTTGGCTGATACCGATAAAGCACAGTGGCCTATGTGGTAGCCTTCGTATAAGAAAGCAAGCTCTGCTGAGTAGAGGCCAAAGTGGGTAGGAAAGAAGAGAGCACCTGCCCCACTCCTTACCTGCTCTCCACCTTCTCCTTGCCCTCTTCCTCACCCGCTCTCATGACGTCCACGCTATCCTGTTGGAACAAACCGGCCTTGCACATCTGTTGTCTTAGAAATCAAAGGTAGTATAAAGTACAAGGGAAACTAAGCCGAGTCTAGCCTTTTAATAGACCGTGCGAGAACTCTGTCCTGTTACCTAACTTAGCTAGCTTAAAGCTCTTGAGTGCTGTTTTTGGATAGCAGGGTTTGGGCAGGTGTTTAATATTTGTCTGCACAAAGTCCCAGTGCCTTTGCCCTCGCAAGGAGAAGGCCATTTGTCTGGACTTGATGGGCAGGTCCTGCTGCCCTGAATCTATAGCAGAGGGCTGAGTGTGTTTTTATAGGGTACCTCCTCCCTGCATCTTCGGCAGCTACTCTCTTATTCGAGGGGTCTTGGGAACACACACACAGAGAAATAGCCTCACCTCCCTCGTCCCTAACATGACCTGGAAACCAAGCGTCCGAGTCTGGACACTCGTATTGCTCAGCTTGTGACACTGCTTCCCGCCCTGGTTGGCCTTCTGCTATGGGTCTCTGGATTTAGCACTTCTGTATCCAACGTAAATAGCTTCGCTAGACTTGGAGACTATTAGGCTGGATTAATCCCCCAAAGCACAGAATGTTACAGTCCTGAGTAAGGACGGTGGAGCTGTTTTCCAGAAGGGAGAGTTGAGTGTTTTGCTTGAGGTTGGGTGGCTACTGGAGATCCAGGATTACAATTCTGAGGGTCTCATCTGGTCTGCTGTATTCAACATTCAGGCCAGAGACAACCCTTGTTCTTGCTTCACGTAGCACCTAAATGGAGCTCAGTTTGTGCCTTTATAATGAAAGGATTTGAGTCCGTGGAATTGCAAAGACAAAGGTACTCATTAAAAAAATACAGATCCTGGCTTCCCAGGTGGCGCAGTGGTTAAGAATCCGCCTGCCAATGCAGGGGGGACACGGGTTCGAGCCCTGGTCCGGGAAGATCCCACATGCCGCAGAGCAGCTAAGCCCGTGTGCCACAACTACTGAGCCTGTGCTCTAGAGCTCGCAAGCCACAACTACTGAGCCCGTGAGCCACAGCTACTGAAGCCCGGGCCCCTAGAGCCCGTGCTCCGCAGCAATAGAAACCACTGCAATGAGAAGCCCACGCACCGCAATGAAGAGTAGCCCCGCTCACCGCAACTGGAGAAAGCCCGCACGCAGCAACAAAGACCGAACACAGCCAAAAACACATTAAAAAAATACAGATCCTCTTCCTACTCATCCATCCCCTGACCCTCACCCCTGCAGGGCCTCCTCCGGGGCCCACAGGCTACTGAGCTGATTCCTTACGGACCAAGGATTCTTTTCTGGGACTTGTTTACCTTTTCTGTATAGAGGGCAGGGAACAAAGCTGTCAATAGCCTTGATGAGACATGGCTGAATAAGGCTAACGGAAGTTTTTACTTATTCCCGTAGTGTTTTCAGGCTCTGAAACGGTCCCTAAAAGCATTTATACAGTTTTATTTCAAACCAGATACCTTGGCACTTACCCAGTTCAGTCATGAACATAAAATCTCCACAGACATTCTAAGGATCAAAATTTTCGACCTATTGCTTTTGCCACTTTCTTGTTAAGAAAGTTGCCTTTTACACTTTGTTTGCTGGCCTCTCTCTGCCCCTCAGGAATCGGGGACCGGGCCACGTTTACCTCCCATGGTGATCGCAGGGGAAGACAGCCTTGCCCTGTCGCCTTTGCTGACCTGGACCCCACCCCTCTCTCAGCCCCTCTACCGCCTCTTGGAGTCCTGCTAATTAGCAGAGCCCCAGCAACGTGATCGCTGTTACTGGCGCTCTCTTTGTGGGAATGCTTCGAGAAGGTTAGAGTAGACCTCTTATAAGTCTGTCCTTCCCTCTCTGGCTTCTCAGTTCTCAAAGGGGCTCCCGGAGGTTTTCATGACCCAAAAGAAAGCAGAATATATAGTACAGACAATGCCGAGAGCGGTAAAAAGAAAATGTTACTTCCAACGATTAGATGAAGGCTAATTACAAAGTCTTAGACGACCCAATATAAATAATCTGACCTCAGACTCCCTAGGCTGTACGGCATTTGACACTTCGCCAGTCACGGGGAGAGGGAGAGGTGACTCTGGGGTCTCCGTCCTGAGGGCTGTTTAGCATAAGAGGCAAGCTCTCCTTTTCCTGTCTTCCTCCGGGGTTTAAAGCAGAAGTTTGTTCCGGTGCCCACAGTCTCCAGCCTTAAGACACATCAGCAGTGTGCTTCTGAGGGGCAGCCTGGAATCCCACAGAGCATACCTCTGTTCTTTGAGGCGCTATTTACATATATTTAACCTAAAACAAAATAAAGATGGATTTTTCTGTGTACAGATTAATCGGGTCTAGTGGCAAGCGAGCGTTTGGTCCTGACTCTGAGAAAGAGGCTATGTCTTTACCAGGCTTTCAGTTATGTACCTAGAAATAATCTGGTAGTAAATGGTATTAAGTATAGGATGTTCCCCCCCCTCCCCGCTTTCCCTTAACTTGGTGCTTAGGGAAATGAGAGATCAAAGTTTTCTCTCAAATATGATGAGACACTGTAGCAAATTTGACGTCAGTAATCCTGCAAACAATTCAAAACACCCACCATATCCCAAATCCTAGTTTTTCTTGCACTAGAATTAACTAAAATAAAAGCCAATATATGTAAACTGCTGTATTCACAAAGCTTGCGTGTGCCTCAGCTCAGGACTTTTTTTCGGAACAATTTCTGAGTAGATGTTAACATTATTGCCCAGGGGATTTTTGCAGAAACTAACACCTGTGGCCAGCGATTTGTTCTGTAAGTGAATATGGAAACACCCGCGTCTGAGTAAATATCAACAACTTTTTTTGCACTTAACGTATTTACCTGAAACTTTGTTCACGTCTTACTAAAGCATTCTGATATTTCATTAGAACAGGATAGGCGGTATAGCAGGTACCTCTGTGCAGGGGAACAGAACATCTATTACAAATATACCGTGTTTCACTGTGCTTTCCCCTGGAAGAGCAGACTCTATACTTTCTGGCGGCATTTTTTATTTTAGTCCTGTGGTTATCATTTCCTCTAGAAGATGTTCGTTTATTTTACCTGGTGGTCGACAAGGTGGGTCTTTGCAGGGGGCTCTTTCAGAAACGCCACAAGAAGGACCAGGTGCGGGACTACCACTACGTTCACCGGGATGGTCAGTTAACCATTCTCTAGCTACTGCTAACAAAAATTGCTTGTAAGACTTTTTATTCTGTGCACTAAGGCTACAATAAATTTTTTTTTTTTTGGCGGTACGCGGGCCTCTCACTGTTGTGGCCTCTCCCGTTGCAGAGCACAGGCTCCGGACGCGCAGGCTCAGCGGCCATGGCTCATGGGCCCAGCCGCTCTGCGGCATGTGGGATCCTCCCGGACCGGGGCACGAACCCATGTCCCCTGCATCGGCAGGAGGACTCCCAACCACTGCGCCACCAGGGAAGCCCAGGCTACAATAAATTTTAAACGCATTGAATACACCACAATTAATCAAATAGAAACCCACTTTCTTATACCATTTTCGAGTTTTCCAGAGGATATTGAGGTTTGCCAGATATTGATCAGATCGATCAGCTCCTTTCATATATTTGTCGTACTCTAATATACAAGTGGGCTTAGTCATCTGATGTCCAGTCCTCCTAACTTTCCTGTAGATGCTGTGGAGGAGTCATGAATAATGTCGCCATGCGGACTAACCTCTTGTCTTTCCATATAAGAAGAATCACTTCTCCCTTCTGTAAGAATGTCATTTCTCCCCTCTGTAGATTTTTAGCTTTCTCCTTTAATTGGTTTGGTAGACCACGACTCTCTCATAGTCCCACAAACTCTGGTTTTATTTTTCAACAATATTTCAGATGTGGACACACTGTTGTAATGATTGTCTTGGTAAATATGGTGCCATGAACCAAGATAAGGTTGTAGGACCGATAATATTGTTTCTTGCAGTTTCTTTCCTTCACCCATGTAAATCTCAAGGTTGCGTATATATCCAGTTTCACTTTCGCTAAGCACCCTGACCAAAATTCCATATCTTGTAAGTTTTCCGGGATTATAGGTTTTGAATCTGAGTCGTCCTCTCCACTTTATCTTTGCCTCCTCAAGTGATAGCTCTTGTTTAGGTATATAGATCAGTTGAAACTTGGGTAGAAAATAATCCAGAAGAGGTTTAACTTTTGAAATTCTGTCTGCAGGAAGTGGAGTTTCCGAGTTATCGTTAAAGTGAAGAAATGTCATTATTTGTTTGAACCTTCTTCTCGTCATAATCTTTGGAAAGATAGGTGTTTCAAGTAAGGGATCAGTTGACCAGTATTCTTTCCAGTGTGACTTTATTTGTCCCATCAAAATTATTAATCCAAGAAACTTCTTCATGTCACTATTGGTTACATCAGTTCATTTTAAAGCCTTATACTTTTTATACGATTTTTCATTCTGTTGGTGATACAGGTTCGTTTGAGAAGCGATCAACTCGAAAAAGTCGTTACCAAAGATTAATTCTGTTATTTCACTAACACTTTGTGCGTTATTAGTCAATAGTTACACCTGACACTCCTATAGTCTAATTTCCATGAAATGTTGTCTTCAATCCACTCTTCTGTAGAAGCAAAGAAGCATTCTGCAGCACCATGAGTTTCATTTTCACTTTCCATATCAGAATCAATCACTAAGGTTTTTTTTGTCTTTCTGTTGGTCTAATATTCACATCGTCTGAATCAGAACTATATTCTGAAGAACTGTCATCTTCTGAGACGCTAGTGTGTATATATATATCGCTTGGACAATCAGAGAAAGTATCTGCCTAAAATTCACCGAAACATTCTTCTTCAAACTTTCATGATGTGTCATTTTTTAAAATTTTACGGTAATAAATTGTGTTCATAGCATACATAAGGTTGGAACAAAAACCTAACGGATCAAAATGTGAGTGATAACGACAATCATAAGTTGTATAATGAACGCTTGATCGATTTTAAGCTCTAACAACTTCACACAGTGATGTTAAAAAATAATTTAAAAAAAGTCTTCTCCCATGGGCAAACAGAAGGTATATTGTTGCCCTAGAAATACAAAATGTAGTTAGTTTGAAAGCAAATAGCTTTTATTTTTACTTCTATTTTTAAAAGTTATTATTTCTGTGAGAAAGTTTGTCTGGTGCCCTTAAGGATGATGCTGTTTCTGTTTGAGGAAAAAAAAGATGGAGGGACATGCTATATTTCCTTGAAAGCAGACATCTCAGATGCAAGAAATATTGAAGCGTACTGCAGAATTTTCTGGCTGTGTGGCTCGTGAATTGCCATGGGGGCCAGGAGCATTGCAAACTGTGCAACGGAATGCTGGCTACTGTTAAGTGCTAAAATACACGAGGTCAAGGAGAAAAACCTAAAGCGCTAAGCTTTACAAAGAAAGGAGGGTCTAGGAACTTGAGATCAAATAAAGAGATGCCCACCGACAGTCCTCTCCCTGAAGTCTGCAGTGTAAGGCAGGAAGGAACCCTTGGTGGCGTGAGGCAGAGGAGTTATTCTGGAGAGGAAAGGGGTCTAGGCCCCAGGGTGGGAAAAGGGGCTATCCTTGGCTAGAGGAGGCTGGAGCCTTCAACTCTGTGTGGGTTACCTGTGTGGTTTGGGGGAGATTCTTTAACCTCTCCTGAACCCATTTTCTTCTGTGGACAGTTGGGATGGTGATACTGCCCAGGCATGTAGTAAGGATTAAATAACTCGATATTCCTGATTGTGCTATGTGCGTCTAATACGCGGGTGTTGGCTGGCATCTGAATTTTGAGCGTATCACGTGTGATCTGGTGTATGTTGGTCCTAAAAAATGGTAGTTCTAATGAAGAGAGACAAGCTGTAAGGTTCAAAGTCCTTGCACTCACGGAGGGGATTCTAGTTTCTCATTTGGCACAGTATTCTGGAGGTGACAGCCATGGTTCCTCTGGCCACTTGGTGGTACGTGCACGATACTACGTATTTTGTGGCACAAAATGATGGTGGCCAGAGCCTTGGTAGGAGACAGGGTAAGTCCAGTCGGGTGATTTTCCTTACCTGATAGAAGTTATAGTTTGCAGATTTCACAGCACGATTTCCATTTGAAAAAGGAAGATAAGACTCTGGTATTTCACCAAGAAAGGGAGGCCGGTTGGAACCTGCAGGATTGAGCGGAGAGCTAGGACAGAGTTGAGGTGTTGCCTTGACCAACGGTGGGAGCCAGCGTGTCACCTGTAAGATAAGGGTGAGCGGATGGACTGGATGAGTGGTTCTCTCACCTGGAAGGCTTGTTAAAACACCAATTGCTGGACCCCATCCCCAAGAGAGTCTGATTCAGCAGGTTTGGGGTGGGGCCTGAGAATGTTTCTAACAAGGTCCCAGATGATGCCGATTCTGCTGGTCCCGGGGCCACATTTGACACTGTACTAGATTATCTCTAAAGGTCGTTGCCACCTCTGAACCAATTAAGCATGGCCAATTGCTTAAGGAGAAGGGACCCCACATGGCCAAGAGAAGCTGCAGCCCTCTACACTCCAGTGCACAATCAGGGTCCTGTCCAAAGAGTGATCCTCCAGCAGGAATGGGAATTTTCATTTCCTATGAGCAGATCCTTAAGCATCTGCACTTAAGGATGTCTTGCTAGTGTTACAACAGCTTTTTAGCAGATCCACCTGTGTTACAGGTTAAGTCAAGGCACAAAGTGGGCAGAAGACTGAGGTCTTCTGAGGAGGTGGAGGTACCCAGATATTGGTTGTGCCAGGGCCCCTGAAAAACCAAGGGGTAGACCTTGGGTGTAGATGGGCCCATTTGGGCCTAAAATATCTACATGGTTTAGAGACAAAGAGAAATTAAAGCCCCCGCTCCGCCCCACTTCTCACAAGCCATGACTGACTTCACTGGCAAACTCACCCAGTCAAGGATTAGCGTCCCATTGTCTCAAGGAAAAGAACTATTATCCTGTCAGCCGGGTATGGCTGGGGTGTCATCCTATGAGATAGCTTCCCAACGCATGCGCTTATGGTTTTGAATTCTGGCATTCTGTGGTACTTAATTGTTTTCATTACTCTCAGAACACATGAACACATTTTACTACTACTTACGTGTCAAAAGTTGTTTTTAACGGCCAGAGCGAGCTAGACTTGGAAGCTTATGTTCAGTTGGAGAACCTCCAGCTGACCTCCACTAGCACTGAGACTCCTTAAGTCTTAGTTAGATTCCACTACTGAAATCGGGTTTGATCGTTTTCCCTAGTGCCCTTGCCCCATTCATGTACAAAAGCCGTCAGTTGTGAAACATTACATCGGAGGGGGGTGTGTTAGAAATGTGTTAGCTCAGTGACTTCACAGCCTCGTTCTCTCTTTCCTTCTGCCAACAGCTGATTGGCATGCTACTGGCCTGCTGTCTGTCTCGGTTCATCACGGCCAACCAGTATGAGATGGTGTAAGAAGGTGAGTGATGGTGGGGGGAGGTTACATCTAGGATTCTCCCTTTGGGGCACATACTCCCCTTCAAAGGGACAAGAGTGCTGCCTGGCCACTTCACTCTTTGATCTCGGTGGCACTTGGCCACATGCCGAAGCCTCATTTCTGTGGTGCTGGGGAGGAGATGTGAGCACTGCTCTGGAAAACGTCGAAATGCTCTCTTCACCTTGCTACCTTATTTTAAGGCCTTATTAATGGTGAGTCACTCACATGTTTTAATTTCTCTTAGTCTTTCAAGAATGATGGAAGAAGAGACCCGTTTTCGAAAGGAACTGCAGCAATCTTTGAAAGACTTCCAAAGAACGTTAGAGCACAGTACATAATACACCTGTCCTAACACCCTCACCCCGTGCAACTGACACTCCCACACAGTCTCTGCTCCACCTTTGAGCCTGCATCATGCGTAGCATCCCATCTTGTGAAGCCCTGTTGTGCCGGAGTGTAGCCAGGTTCCCTGCATCTAGTCCTAGGGGACCCCACCCAAGGCTCTGTGTGTGCCACCTCCTCCATCTGTACTTGGTCCAGCTGCAGCTCATTGTAGGTGACTGGCCCTGCAGGGCCCTGCATGTAGTGTGGGAGGCTCCTGTTAGCCCTTGATCATGATTGATAAATGCCGCACCCCCCTAGATGTAGATAAGCAGATAGCTACCTGTTCTTTTGGCTTAATCTCCTTTGGTTGGGTTTTCCCTTTTACTAAGGCTCTTGCCTGCCTTCTTCAGGCTGCCTAGGACATGTAAAGAGATGCATTGGTAATTGTCCATGAGGAGAAAAAGGCACGTGTCATGCACGAAGGAAATTGTCGAGCTTTGGGTGGCATCCTTGCTCCTTACTGTTACATGCCTGGGAACTTATAGACAGTTTAGTGCACCTGTATAATCCTTTTACAAAGCTGTATTGTTGCTTCCTGTGAAGGAAATAATATTACTTCTGTTTTTCCCCAATTAACTGCTATTGTTACTTTACTTCTTTCTATATTTTTTCTTTGCATTGACATTACAGACATTGAGGACCTCATCAAATGAATTTAAAAATGAGTGTGAAGGGGGAACAATAGTCAAAATATTTTTAAAAGATCCTAAAAAACAATTCCTCTGTCTCGCATGCCAACAAGAATGCATTGATATTGTGAACATTTGTGATACATGTGTTAATAAATAGTCATTACAGATTGCTGTGCTCTGGTTTTGTTCTTTGGTTAAGTTTTTAAACACATTTCTATATTCCATCTTGTTCCACAGGGGATTGGAGGTGGACCACCTTACACAATGACACATCCCCCCATACAAGCTCCCACTCCACTGAAATAGCATGGGGCAGTGTAAAAATTGAAGGGTTAGATTTTTTTTTAATGGACATTCCAGGAACTTGAATCACTTATCATAAACAGGATGTACTGTTGGATTCAAACATAGACCCTTCATATTTCAGGCTAGAGGAAGATTTCAGAGGTTTTTTTTTTTTTAAGTCTGGATGTCATTTTAAAAAAAGGAAATGAGCATGTATTCTTCCTTTTATTGTTCCTAACAAGCATGTATTCTACCCTTTCTTCCTTCTTCTCTGGATTGAATAAACTGTCTAGAGAAGAGATGACATCATACCATTCAGTTGTCCCAATGCCCTGGCTTGTACTAAAGTATGAAATCCTTACGCTTGATTTAAAGAGCATTTTAGCAATAGGTGCAGTATATATTATCTGCAATCTATTTTTTCCTTCTTAATGAACCATCCTTAAAAACTAGTAAAAGCATTTATTGATCTGTCCCCAAATAAGTGGATTAAAAAGCTCCCTCTTCTCTGTAATTAGGATGGAGATGGTGTTTTAACTATATGCATTTATTAGCCTGAACTCTGCCTGAGGTAAACCCTAAAAGGCTTATGAAGGCTACTGACCCACACCTTCAGATACTGCCTCGTCAAAAGGTCAGCATTTTTAGAGTTAAGTAGATCTCTTCTATGGAAACATATGTAGCCCAAAACTTTTCAAAGTTTCATTTAAATTTCTATTCTATAATAAAATGAGGCTTTTCTGTAATATCCTACATAGAGTCCCACCCAGGGTTCACCTTTTTGCAAACTATGTAGTAGTTTGTAGTAGTTTGCAGTAGTATACTGATACAAATATTGTACAAATATTGTAGTAGTTTGCAGTAGTATACTGATACAAATATTGTTATACTTTGGTAAACAAGAAATCTATACACTTTCTAAATTGAATTCAGATCTCACCATTATATAATTTCAATGTGAAACATTTTGACTAAGGTTGATTTGACTTTAAAACTATAAAATATTGGTATCTCTGACCTTGCTCAGAAATAAGGTATATTTAGCTTTAGATGGTACTGCTGAACATTATTCCAAAGTCGTATACTAATTCATACTCCCACCACAGTGTAGAGAAGTTCTAGTTGTTCCACATCCTCACCAACACTTGTTATTCTCAGACTTACGTTTTAGCCATTTGGTGTGCATGGTGGTATCTCAGTTTGCCTTCACATTACGATTAGTGATACCGAACACTCAGTCTGTCGTTGACCACCTTGATGTCCTCCTCCATTTTTTTGTTTTGGCTGCACCACGAGGAATGGGGGATCTTAGTTCCCCGACCCGCTGGATCAAACCTGTGCCCCCTGCAATGGAAGCATGGAGTCTTAACTATTGGACTGCCAGGGAAGTCCCAATAGCCTCTTTTATGAGGTGTTCAAGTCTTGTGTGTTTTTAAAAATTCAGTTATCTTAATTGATTTGTAAGAATTCTTTATGTATTTGTGATGCAAATCCTTACTTGGATGTATTTATTACAAATATTTTCTCTCAGCCTGTCATTTGACTTTTCACATACAGTCAATTCTTTTTTTTCCAGCTTTACCAAGATGTATTTGATATAATATTGTGTAGGCTTGAGGTGTACAAGGTGATGACTTGATCCACTGCAAAATGATTACCATAGTAGGATTAGTTAACACCTCCATCACCTCACTCAATTACCATTTCTTTTTTGTGGCAAGAACATTTAAGATCTACTCTCTTAGCAACTTTCAAGTATATAATACAGTATTGTTAACTATAGTCATCATGCTGAACTATAGTTCTGATCCCCAGAACTTGTGCATCTCATAACTAGATGTTGGTAACCCTTTGATATCTCCCCATCTCACCCACCTCCCGGCCACTGGTAACCACCATTCTACTCTGTTTCTCTGAGTTTGTTTTTTTTTTATATTCTACATATATGTGGGATCATACAGTATATCTTTCTCTGACTTATTTTACATAGCATAGTGCACTCAGGTCTATCCATGTTGTTACAAATGGCAGGATTTCTTTTTTCTCATGGGTGAATAATATTCCATTGTATATATGGATCACATCTTCTTTAATCATTCATCTGTTGATGGACACTTAGGTTGCTTCCATACCTTAGCAATTAAGTAACGCTGCTATGAACATTGGGGTGCATGTATCTTTTTGAATTAGTGTTTATGTTTCCTTCAGATATATACCGAGGAGTGGGATTGCTGGATCATATGGTAACTCTATTTTTAGTTTTTTGAGGAACCTTCATACTGTTTTCCATACTGGCTGCACCAATTTACATTCCCACCAACAGTGCACAAGGGTTCCCTCTTCTCCACATCCTTGTGTGTGTTCTCTCGTTTCTTTGATAATAGCTGTTCTAACAGGTGTGAGGTGATATGCATTTCCCTGATAACTAGTGATGGTGGGCACTCTCTCAAGTACCTGTTGGCCATTTGTACGTCTTTGGAAAAATGCCTATTCAGATCCTCTGCCCATTTTTTAATTGGATTTTATTTGCTATAGAGTTGTAGCAGTTCCTTATATATCAATATTTTGGACAGTAATGCCTTATATGTAGTTTGCAAATATTTTTTCCCACTCTGTAGGTTGCCTTCTCATTTTGGTGACTGTATCTGTTGCTGTGCAGTAGCTTTTTATCTTAATGTGTAGTCCCACTTGTTTATTTTTGCTTTTTTGTGTGCTTTTGGTTTCATATCCAAACATTCGTTGCTAAGACCAATGTAAAGGATCTTTTTATGTTTTTTCTGGACTCTATTTTTTAAATTCCCATATGTTACATTCTCCATGGTTCCCAAGTTGCTTTAACAGAACAAGTGGAGCTGAGTTAGCTGAAGGTGTGTGTGAAGTTCTACTTCCTTGCTCAAGAAGTAGGCTACAACTGAGCTTTTGGTTACAGGACAAGCATGCCTGCTCATAATAACGAGCAAGAAATCTAAGCCAGTACCTTGAGAGGGTAGGGATTGTTTTCACTTAAGAGGTGAAGGTACTAAGACTTCTAAGAGTCGTGATCTTCCAAACCCAGTGTCCACGACAGCTGAAATACCAGAATGTGCTGACATTGCAAAGCTAGAATTTCTACTCCATATATGAGTACCATTTCACACAAATTAGTCATGGAAATACCCATTGCTTGTCTACCAGTGCACACGTGATCAACGGGTAAACGTAGAGTAGCCAATCCACTTGGAGATAATTACAAGGGATTCTATAACTACCCACTTCCTTTAACATCATAGCATTTCATTTCAAAAGATTATATAAATAGTAAAATTTCAAGCTGCCTTAAATTTGTTTTTACACTTTACTGTATGTATTTTAAATCTCAATAGAACTTATGAAATAAAAGGTGAAAAGAAAACGTATCATGAGAACTTCTAGTTCCCAAATTAAATTCCTGTGAAATATTCCAAACTCACTTTTCACCAGTTACTACTTGGTGAAAGTAGTTTTCTAGACTACTCTACCTTGGTATCAGGAAGTGCCTCATTCTTCTACTTTCAGACTGAACATACCCATCCCAGTCCCTGAAGTTTAAATTGCTAATAAGCAAGAAGTAGGGTGGCATTAAGAAGTAGGGTAAATGAGAGAAATGCAAATCAAAACTACAATGAGGTATCACCTCACACCAGTCAGAATGGCCATCATCAAAATATCTACAAACAATAAATGCTAGAGAGTGTGTAGAGAAAAGGAAACCCTCCTACACTGTTGGTGGGAATGTAAATTGGTACAGCCACTCTGGAGAACAGTATGGAGGTTCCTTATACTAAAAATAGAACTACCATATGACCCAGCAATCCTACTCCTGGGCATATATCCGGAGAAAACCATACTTCAAAAAGATACATGCACCCCAGCGTTCATTGCAGCAGTACTTACAATAGCTAAGACATGGAAGCAACCTAAATGTCCTTCAATGGATGAATGGATAAAGAAGATGTGGTACATACATACAATGGAATATTACTCAGCCATAAAAAAGAACGAAATAATGCCATTTGCAACAACATGGATGACCTAGAGATTGTCATACTGAGTGAAGTAAATCAGACAAATATATGATATCGCTTATATGTGGAATCTAAAAAAAATGGTACAAATGAACTTATTTACAAAATAGAGATGTAGAAAATAAACTTATGGTTACCAAAGGGGAAGGGGGGAGGAGGGATAAATTGGGAGATTGGGATTGACATATACACACTACAATGTATAAAATAGATAACTAATAAGGACCTACTGTATAGCACAGGGAACTCTTCTCAATACTCTGTGATGACCTATATGGGAAAAGAATCTAAAAGAAAAAAAAACTGTCATGAGGAACCTAGGGGTAAGCTGGGAATAAACACACAGACCTACTAGAGAATGGACTTGAGGATATGGGGAGGGGGAAGGGTGAGATGTGACAAAGTGAGGGAGTGGCATGGACACATATACACTACCAAACATAAAATAGATAGCTAGTGGGAAGCAGCCGCATAGCACAGGGAGATCAGCTCGGTGCTTTGTGACCACCTAGAGGGGTGGGACAGGGAGGGTGGGAGGGAGGGAGACGCAAGAGGGAAGAGATATGGGAACATATGTATAACTGATTCACTTTGTTATAAAGCAGAAACTAACACATCATTGTAAAGCAATTATACTCCAATAAAGATGTTTAAAAACAAACAAAAACACTTGCCCAAATTAATGAAGTTCTCCACTGTCAACCCTAGCAGGTGCATGGAATTAAACAATTACAGTGGATATATGTGTATGTACAACTGATTCACTTTGCTGTACAGCAGAAACTAACAACATTGTAAATCAACTGTAGTCCAATAAAAATTAATTTAGAAAAAGGGTAAATTAAGTGCCAGTCAACAATAACGGTGTCTCAGAAAAGGCCTGATAAATGCTAATATTACCACTGCACTAACATGGACATATTTAGTGAGAAGAGCCATGTGGAAGCACTGCCAGGATGGGAGTCCAGAGACTAAGTCTCAGCTTAGACCTCAGAATTTCCTAGGAGACTTGTGTAAGCCTCTTAAATGCTTAACAATTCTTTTTCCTCATCTACAAAATGATAAGGATGGCTAGATATTTCTAAAGACTCTCAAAATTACTTGGCTATCTTATAGCTCAATGATTGGTCAGTCCAATGACCACCCTAGTACTTTGAGGTTTCGCTGGAACTAAGACAGTTCGGAGTCAAGTCAGACCTCACCAAGCAGAGGGCGATCCCACCAACATCCACACAGCGTCTATGGGATGCCACACATACACACCATTGTCGGCAAAATTTATGGAAGATCACATTTCTAAGTGAACGTCATCTCTTAGATTTAAGTATTTTTACCTTTTTACATGAGTTACTGCCTGAGGAAGAAATTCGTACAATTTTGAAAGCATGAACCAAAATGCAGACTACACGAATTATAAATTTGTAGAATTAGGAATAACGGAAACGATAAATAAAATACAACAAAGTAATATTGAAACATGTCCTCTACCAGGGAAGGATTAACAGGGAAGAAATTATTTAACAGGTACAGAAAATGAACTATCAATTTTAGCAAAATTGGAGTACAATGGGCCAGATTTACCCTCCTGCCTAAAATAACCAAACACCAGGCAAAATATATGAAACAAGTTTTGAAGACACTGAAATCAGACACAGAAGAATAGTAATCCCTGAGAGACAGGAAACAAAGAAGGTGAGCACTGTGGTTCCCTCAGCTTACCGACTTGAGAGCATTTCCAGGTTGTGATATAGGGAGACGAAACATCCTGAGGCAGAATCCCTGAGTTGAGGAGACAAACCTCAGTGTCCAGGGAGACCAAAGCAGCTAGAGTTTACAGGACAGAGTACTGGAGAGGAGAGCTGCACAGAGAACTCCAGAGATCACAGAGGAACTCCCTTAAATATTCAGTAGAATAGGGATTGGTGCATGTATGTGGGAAAGCTACCAGAGACTGGTGGAAGAGACACCCTAAATGTTACAGCGAAACAGTACTTGGGGCTCACATAGGTACAGGGATAGTGCCTATACACATCAGCAAGTCTAGAAAAACTCACAATTTCACAGGGCATTGGGCAGAGTACTCAAAAGGGTCTGAGACATAGTTCAGTTACTTCAAAACCATTTAATAACCTTAAGTCTTTTATTTAAGATTTGTCGGGGGGATCAGAGCCTTGTTTATCCTAAGGCTAATTATTCCCCACTACTGAGGCAAGTACTGGATATTTTTGTATTCCTGTAAGTACACAATTGCCCAAGTTTGTTGAAAACTATAAACTGACAGATCCAAGAAGCTTAACAAACCCCAAGTACAAAAAACATGAAGAAAACTACGTTAAGGAACATATCATAAGCAAATTGTATAAAATCAGTGATAAAAAGAAAATTTTTTAATTCACCAGAGGAAAAAGAGGTGATGCACAGAAAACGAAGATAAGGATGACTTCTGTTTGGAAAGAAAAACGTAAAGTAAGAAGACAGCTGCAAGTGACCAAATGTTTATGTCCCTCCAAAATTCTTATGTTGAAATCCTACCCCCAAGGTGATGGTATTAGGAGGTGATTAGGTCATAAGGGTGAAGCCCTCATGAATGGGACTGTGCCCTTATAAAAGAAGCCTCAGAGAGCTCCCTAGCCCTTTCAACCATGTGAGGTTGCAGTGAAAACATGGCTGTCCATGAAGCAGAAAGTGGGCCAGATACTCACCAGACAATGAATCAGCTGGTACCTTTATCTTGGACATCCCAGCCTCCAGAACTGTGAGAAATAAGTGTTTGTATTTAAGCCACACAGTGTATGGTATTTTTGTTATAGCAGCTGGAGCAGACTAAGCCAACAATGGAACAGTAGCTTTAAAGTACTGAAAGGAAAAAAACAAACAAATAACCCAGAAATCTTTACTCAGCAAAAATATCTTTCAAGGCACAGGGAAATAAAGACATTTTCAGATATAAAAAAATCTGAAAGAATTCACCACCAGTAGACCCACACTGTAAGAAATGTTAAGGGAGGTCCTTTAGGCAAAAGAAAAATGATACTAGATGGAAATATGTATCTATTCAAAATAATAAAGAGCACCAGAAGTGATAACTACCTGGGTAAATATAAGACTTTTTCTGGGACTTCATCGATGGTCCAGTGGTTAAGACTCCACACTTCCACTTCACGGGGCACGGGTTCGATCCCTCATGGGGGAAGTTCCACATGCTGTGTGGTGTGGCCAAAAAGAACCAAACAAACAAAAATCCAAACTGAATAGAGACTATTTAAATATAAACAATAGAGAGAATGCTAGATATCAAAACTTATATGATATGACCCAGTTGTAGTCAAATAAAAATTAAGATCATTACAAAACGTTGTAAATCAACTATACTTCAATAAAAAATAAAATAAATATCATTAAATGTAAAAAAAAGACTTTGTTATTTAATAAATTTAAAAGATAATTGACTAAACAAAAATAATAGCAATGTAGCATAGGTTGTATAATATATGTAAAACAAAACATATAACAATAGCAAAAAGATTAGGAGAGGAAATATGGAAGAACACTATAGTAAGGCTCCTTCAATATATGTGAAGTGGCACAATATCACTTGTAGGTTAGACTGGGATTAATTAAAGATATATATTGTAACTCCAAAAGCAACCAATAAAATTTTAAAGGTTATAATTAGTAAGTCATTAGGTGGGATAAAATAGGATTTTAAAAGTATTCAATTTAGAGACAAGAGGAAGACGGTGGAAGGTAAGATGCGGAGATCACCTTCCTCCCCACAGATACACCAGAAATACATCTACACGTGGAACAAATACTACAGAACACCTACCGAACGCTGGCAGAAGACCTCAGACCTCCCAAAAGGCAAGAAACCCCCCCCCACGTACCTGGGTAGGGCAAAAGAAAAAAGAATAAACAGAGACAAAAGGATAGGGACGGGACCTGCACCAGTGGGAGGGAGCTGTGAAGGAGGAAAGGTTTCCACACACTAGGAAGCCCCTTAGCGGGGGGAGACTGCGGGTGGCGGAGTGGGGGAGCTTCGGGGCCGCGGAGGAGAGCGCAGCCACAGGGGTGCGGAGGGCAAAGTGGGGAGATTCCCGCACAGAGGATGGGTGCCGACCGGCACTCACCAGCCCAAGAGGCTTGTCTGCTCACCCGCCAGGGCGGGCGGGGCTGGGAGCTGAGGCTCGGGCTTCGGTCGGAGCGCAGGGAGAGGTCTCGGGTTGGCGGCGTGAACACAGCCTGCAGGGGGTTAGTGCGCCATGGCTAGCCGGGACGGAGTCCGGGGAAAAGTGTGGACCTGCCAAAGAGGCAAGAGACTTTTTCTTCCGTCTTTCCTATCTGGTGCGCGAGGAGAGGGGATTAAGAGCACTGCTTAAGGAGCTCCAGAGACGGGCGCGAGCCGCGGCTAAAAGCACAGACCCCAGAGACGGGCATGAGACGCCAAGGCTGCTGCTGCCGCCGCAAAGAAGCCTGTGTGCCAGCACAGCTCACTATCCACACTTGCTTTCTGGGGAGCCTGTGCAGCCCGTCACTGCCGGGTTCCCGGGATCCAGGGACAACTTCCCCGGGAGAACGCACGGCGCACCTCAGGCTGGTGCAACATTATGCTGGCCTCTGCCGCCAGAGGCTCGCCCCGCACTCCGTGCCCCCCCCCCCCTCCCCCCACCCCGGCCTCAGTGAGCCAGAGTCCCCGAATCAGCCGCTCCTTTAACCCCGTCCTGTCTGAGCGAAGAACAGACACCCTCCGGTGACCTAAACACAGGCGGGGCCAAATCCAAAGCTGAGCCCCTGGGAGCTGTGAGAACAAAGAAGAGAAAAGGAAATCTCTCCCAGCAACCTCAGAAGCAGCGGATTAAAGCTCCACAATCAACTTGATGTACCCTGCATCTGTGGAATACCTGAATAGACAACCAATCATCCCAAATTAAAGAGGTGGACTTTGAGAGCAAGATTTCTTATTTTTTCCCCTTTTCCTCTTTTTTTGAGTGTGTATGTGTATGCTCCTGTGTGAGATTTTGTCTGTAAAGCTTTGCTTCCACCATTTGTCCTAGGGTTCTATCCGTCAGTTTTTCTTAATAATTATTTTTTAATTTAATAACTTTACTATATTTTACTCTATTTTACTTTATCTTCTTTCTTTCTTTTTTGCTTCCTCTCACCGTCCCTCCCTCCTTCCTTTCTTTCTTTCCTTATTTCCTTCTTTTCTTCTTTCTTCCTTCCTTCCTTTCTTACTACTTCTACTAATTCTTCCTCTCTACTTTTTCTCCCTTTTATTCTGAGGCATGTGGATGAAAGGCTCTTGGTGCTAGAGCCAGGAGTCAGTGCTGTGCCTCTGAGGTGGGAGAGCCAACTTCAGGACACTGGTGGACAAGAGACCTCCCAGATCCACATAATATCAAAAGGCTAAAATCTCCCAGAGATCTCCATCTCAACGTCAGCACCCAACTTCACTCAACGACCAGCAAGCTACAGTACTAGACACCCTATGCCAAACAACTAGCAAAACAGGAACACAACCCCACCCATTAGCAGAGAGGCTGTTTAAAATCATAAGTCCACAGACACCCCAAAACACACCACCAGACGTAGACCTGCCCACCAGAGAGACAAGATCCAGCCTCATTCACCAGAACACAGGCACTAGTCCCCTCCACCAGGAAGCCTACACAGCCCACTGAACCAACCTTAGCCACTGGGGACAGACACCAAAAACAATGGGAACTACGAACCTGCAGCCTGCAAAAACGAGACCCCAAACACAGTAAGATAACCAAAATGAGAAGACAGAGAAACACAGAGCAGATGAAGGAGCAAGATAAAAACCCACCAGACCTAACAAATAAACAGGAAATAGGCAGTCTACCTGAAAAAGAATTCAGAATAATGATAGTAAAGATGATCCAAAATCTTGGAAATAGAATAGACAAAATGCAAGAAACATTTAACAAGGACCTAGAAGAACTAAAGATGAAACAAACAATGATGAACAACACAATAAATGAAATGAAAAATACTCCAGATGGGATCAATAGCAGAATAACTGAGACAGAAGAAAGGATAAGTGACCTGGAAGATAAAATAGTGGAAATAACTACTTCAGAGCAGAATAAAGAAAAAAGAATGAAAAGAACTGAGGACAGTCTCAGAGACCTCTGGGACAACATTAAATGCACCAACATTCGAATTATAGGACTTCCAGAAGAAGAAGAGAAAAAGGGACTGAGAAAATATTTGAAGAGATTATAGTTGAAAATTTCCCTAATATGGGAAAGGAAATAGTTAATCAAGTCCAGGAAGCACAGAGAGTCCCATACAGGATAAATCCAAGGAGAAATACGCCAAGACACATGTTAATCAAACTGTCAAAAATTAAATAAAAAGAAAACATATTAAAAGCATCAAGGGAAAAACAACAAATAACACACAAGGGAATCCCCAGAAGGTTAACAGCTGATCTTTCAGCAGAAACTCTGCAAGCCAGAAGGGACTGGCAGGACATATTTAAAGTGATGAAGGAGAAAAACCTGCAACCAAGATTACTCTACCCAGCAAGGATCTCATTCAGATTTGATGGAGAAATTAAAACCTTTACAGACAAGCAAAAGTTGAGAGAGTTCAGCACCACCAAACCAGCTTTACAACAAATGCTAAGGGAACTTCTCTAGGCAAGAAACACAAGAGAAGGAAAAGACCTACAATAACTAACCCAAAACAATTTAGAAAATGGGAATAGGAACATACATATGGATAATTACCTTAAATGTAAATGGACTGAATGCTCCCACCAAAAGACACAGATTGGCTGAATGGATACAAAAACAAGACCCATATATATGCTGTCTACGAGAGACCCACTTCAGACCTAGAGACACATACAGACTGAAAGTAAGGGGATGGCAAAAGATATTCCATGCAAATGGAAACCAAAAGAAAGCTGGAGTAGCAATTCTCATATCAGACAAAATAGACTTTAAAATAAAGACTATTACAAGAGACAAAGAAGGACACTACATAATGATCAAGGGATCGATCCAAGAAAAAGATATAACAATTGTAAATATTTATGCATCCAACATAGGAGCACCTCAATACATAAGGCAAATACTAACAGCCATAAAAGGGGAAATCGACAGTAACACATTCATAGTAGGGGACTTAAACACCCCACTGTCACCAATGGACAGATCATCCAAAATGAAAATAAATAAGGAGACACAAGCTTTAAATGATACATTAAACAAGATGGACTTAATTGATATTTATAGGACATTCCATCCAAAAACAAAAGAATAGACATTCTTCTCAAGTGCTCATGGAACATTCTCCAGGATATATCATATCTTGGGTCACAAATCAAGCCTCGGTAAATTTAAGAAAATTGAAATTGTATCAAGTATCTCTTCCGACCACAACACTATGAGACTAGGTATCAATTACAGGAAAAGATCTGTAAGAAATACAAACACATGGAGGCTAAAAAATACAGTACTTAATAATGAAGTGAGCACTGAAGAAATCAAAGAGGAAATCAAAAAATACCTAGAAACAAATGAAAATGGAGACACGATGACCCAAAACCTATGGGATGCAGAAAAAGCAGTTCTAAGAAGGAAGTTTATAGCAATACAAGCCCACCTTAAGAAAGAGGAAACACCTCGAATAAACAACCTAACCTTGCACTTAAAGCAATTAGAGAAAGAACCAAAAAACCCAAAGTTAGCAAAAGGAAAGAAATCATAAAGAACAGATCAGAAATAAATGAAAATGAAATGAAGGAAATGATAGCAAAGATCAATAAAACCAAAAGCTGGTTCTTTGAGAAGATAAACAAAATAGATAAACCATTAGCCAGACTCATGAAGAAAAAAACGGAGAATACTCAAATGAATAGAATTAGAAATGAAAAACGAGAAGTAACAACTGACACTGCAGAAATACAAAAGATCATTTGAGATTACTATAAGCAACTCTATGTCAATAAAATGGACAAATTCTTAGAAATGCACAACCTGCCAAGACTGAATCAGGAAGAAATAGAAAACATGAACACACCAATCACAAGCACTGAAATTGAAACTGTGATTCAAAATCTTCCAACAAACAAAAGACCAGGACCAGATGTCTTCACAGGCGAATTCTATCAAACATTTAGAGAAGACCTAACACCTATCCTTCTCAAACTCTACCAAAATATAGCAGAGGGAGGAACACTCCCAAATTCATTCTACGAGGCCACCATCACCTTGATACCAAAACCAATCAAGGATGTCACAATGAAAGAAAACTACAGGCCAATATCGCTAATGAACATAGATGCAAAAATCCTCAACAAAATACTATCAAACAGAATCCAACAGCACATTGAAAGGATCATACACCACGACCAAGTGGGGTTTATTCCAGGAATGCAAGGATTCTTCAATATACACAAATCAATGTGATAAACCATATTAACAAATTGAAGGAGAAAAACAATATGATCATCTCAATACATGCAGAGAAAGCTTTTGACCAACTTCAACACCCATTTTTGATTAAAAAAAAAAAAAAACCCTGCAGAAAGTAGGCACAGAGGGAACATTCCTCAATATAATAAAAACCATATATGACAAACCCACAGCCAACATCATCTTCAATGGTGAAAAACTGAAAGCATTTCCACTAAGATGAGGAACAAGACAAGGTTGCCCACTCTCACCACTCTTATTCAACATAGTTTTGGAAGTTTTAGCCACAGCAATCAGAAAAGGAAAGGAAATAAAAGGAATACAAATCGGAAAAGCAGAAGTAAAGCTGTCACTGTTTGCAGATGACATGATACTATACATAGAGAATCCTAAAGATGCTACCAGAAAACTACTAGAGCTAATCAATGAATTTGGTAAAGTTGCAGGATACAAAATAGATGCACAGAAATCTCTGACATTCCTATACACTAATGATGAAAAATCTGAAAATGAAATCAAGAAAACACTCCCATTTACCATTGCAACACAAAGAATAAAATATCTAGGAATAAACCTACCTAAGGAGACAAAAGACCTGTATGGAGAAAATTATAAGACACTGATGAAAGAAATTAAAGATGATACAAATAGATGATACAAATTAAAGATGATACAAAAAGAAATTAAAGATGATACAAATATTTGTATCATTAAAGATGATACAAATAGATTTGTATTTGATACAAATACAAATATACCATGTTCTTGGATTGGAAGAATCAACATTGTGAAAATGACTCTACTACCCAAAGCAATCTACAGACTCAATGCAGTCCCTATCAAAGTACCACACGCATTTTTCGCAGAACTAGAACAAAAAATTTCACAATTTGTATGGAAACACGAAAGACCCCGAATAGCCAAAGCAATCTTGAGAACGAAAAACGGAGCTGGAGGAATCAGGCTCCCTGACTTCAGACTATACTACAAAGCTACAGTAATCAAGACAGTATGGTACTGGCACAAAAACAGAAATACAGATCAATGGAACAGGATAGAAAGCCCAGAGATAAACCCACGCACATATGCTCACCTTATTTTTAATAAAGGAGGCAAGAATATACAATGGAGAAAAGACAGCCTCTTCAGTAAGTGGTGCTGGGAAAACTGGACAGGTACATGTAAAAGAATGAACTTAGAACACTCCCTAACACCATACACAAAAGTAAGCTCAAAATGGATTAAAGACCTACACGTAAGGCCAGAAACTATCAAACTCTTAGAGGAAAACATAGGCAGAACACTCTATGACATAAATCACAGCAAGATCCTTTTTGACCCACCTCCTAGAGAAATGAAAATAAAAACAAAAATAAACAAATGGGACCTAATGAAACTTCAAAGCTTTTGCACAGCAAAGGAAACCATAAACAAGACCAAAAGACAACCCTCAGAATGGGAGAAAATATTGACAAATGAAGCAACAGACAAAGGATTAATTTCTAAAATTTACAAGCAGCTCATGCAGCTCAATAACAAGAAAACAAAGAACCCAGTCCAAAAATGGGCAGAAGACCTAAATAGACATTTCTCCAAAGAAGATATAGACTGCCAACAAACACATAAGAGAACGCTCGACATCATTAGTCATTAGAGAAATGCAACTCAAAAGTAGAATGACATATCATCTCACACCAGTCAGAATGGCCATCATCAAAAAATCTAGAAACAATAAAGGCTGGAGAGGGTGTGGAGAAAAGGGAACACTCTTGCACTCTTGGTGGGAATGTGAATTGGTTCAGCCACTATGGAGAACAGTATGGAGGTTCCTTAAAAAACTAAAAATAGAACTACCATATGACCCAGCAATCCCACTACTGGGCATATACCCTGAGAGAACCATAATTCAAAAACAGTCATGTACCAAAATGTTCACTGCAGCTCTATTTACAATAGCCCGGAGACGGAAACAACCTAAGTGCCCATCGTCGGATGAATGGACGAAGAAGATGTGGCACATATATACAGCGGAATATTACTCAACCGTAACAAGAACCGAAATTGAGCTATTTGTAATGAGGCGGATAGACCTAGAGTCTGTCATACAGAGTGAAGTAAGTCAGAAAGAGAAAGACACATACCATATGCTAACACATATATATGGAACTTAAGGGAAAAAATGTCAGGAAGATCCCAGGGGTAAGACAGGAATAAAGACACAGACCTACTGGAGAACGGACTTGAGGATATGGGGAGGGGGAAGCGTGAGCTGTGACAAAGCGAGAGAGAGGCATGGACATATATACACTACCAAACGTAAGGTAGATAGCTAGTGGGAAGCAGCCGCATGGCACAGGGAGATCGGCTCAGTGCTTTGGGCCCACCTGGAGGGGTTGGATAGGGAGGGTTGGAGGGAGGGAGACGCAAGAGGGAAGAGATACGGGAACATATGTATATGTATAACTGACTCACTTTGTTATAAGGCAGAAACTAACACACCATTGTAAAGCAATTATACTCCAATAAATGTTAAAAAAAAAAAAAAAGGAAAACAAAGTATTCAATTTAAAAGGAAGTAGAAAAATGTAAAAAAAGAACAAATCACAGATATGACCAAAATAAAATATGTAGCAAGATGAAATTTTTAAACCTTACTATATCAATAATCACGTTAAATTTTAATGGTTTACATGCCCCAATTAGAAGGTAGATATTTTCAGATTATATTAAAAAACCAAGACCCACCTATATGTTCCCTAGAAGAACACACTTTAACTTAAACACACAAATAAAAGGATGGAAAAAGTTATACTATACTGACACTGACAAAAAGCTGGAGTGACTATATCACTATTAGGCAAATTAGATTGCAGAGTAAAGAATATTTCCAGTGTTAAGGAATGTAATTTCATAATAATGAAGGGATCATCAGGAAGAGTAACAATCTTGAAAGTTTATGCACCTAATAAATCATGCAAACATGATAGAACTACAGCGAGAAATAAACAAATCTAATCTACAATTAGTAGTTGGAGATTTCTATGTCCCTCTCTGAACAATCGATTTTTTAAAGAGAAAAAAAAATCAGCAAGGATATAGTAGACTTGAAGCACAAAATCAACTAACTTTACCAAGATAGAACATATGGGCCGTAAAATAAGTCTCAATAAATTTAAAAAGATTCAAACCTATACAAAGTATACTCTGACCATAGTGGAATTTAAGTAGGGATCAATAACAGGAAGACCTATGGAAAATTCCTCAAATATTTCAAAACTAAACATACTTCTAAATAACCTGTGGCTCAAAGAAGAAATAAAAAAGAGTATTATAGGGCTTCCCTGGTGGCGCAGTGGTTGAGAGTCCAGCTGCCGATGCAGGGGACACGGGTTTGCACCCCGGTCTGGGAAGATCCCACATGCCACGGAGCGTCTGGGCCTGTGAGCCATGGACGCTAAGCCTGCGCATCCGGAGCCTGTGCTCTGCAACGGGACAGGCCACAACAGTGAGAGGCCCACGTACCGCAAAAAAAAAAAAAAAAAAAAATTTATGAGATATTGCAAAAGCAATACTTAGGAGTACATTTAAAGCACTAAATGCCTATATTAAAAAATAATCAAATTTCAACGTCATCTTAAATGTAAATGGACTAAATGCTCCAACCAAAAGAAACAGGCTGAATGTATACAAAAACAGGACCTGTATATTTGCTGCCTACAAGAGATTCACTTCAGATCTAGACACATACAGACTGAAAGTGAAAGGACGGAAAAACGTATTCCGTGCAAATGGAAATCAAAAGAAAGCTGTAGTGGCAATACTCGTATCTGACAAAATTGACTTTAAAATAAAGACTGTTACAGGAGACAAAGAAGAACACTACATAGTGATCAAAGGATCAATGCATTAAGATATAACAATTGTAAATATATATGCACCTAACATAGGAGCACCTCAATATATAATGCAAATGTTGACAGACAGAAAAGGAGAAATTGACAGTAACAGAATAATGGGGGACTTTAGCCCACGACTTACGTCAATGGACAGATCATCCAGACGGAAAATCAATAACGAACACAGGCTTCAAACGACACCTTAGACTAGATGGACTTAACTGATATTTATAGAGCATTCCATCCAAAGGCAGCAGAATACACATTCTTTTCAAGTGCACATGGAACATTCTCCAGGATAGATCCCGTGCTGGGTCACAAAGCAAGTTTCAGTACATTTAAGAAAACTGAAATCATATCAAGCATCTTTTCCAACCACAATGCTGTGAGGCTAGAAATCAACCGCAAGAAAAAAAACACAAACATGTGGAGGCTAAACAATATGCTACTAAACAACTAATAGATCACTGAAGAAATCAAAAAATACCTAGAGACAAAAACGAAAGCACAATGATCCAAAATTTACGGGATGCAGCAAAGCTTTTCTAAGAGGGAAGTTTATAGCGATACAAGCTTACCTCAGGAAACAAAAAAAATCTCAAACAACCTAAGCTTATGCCTAACGCAACTAGAGAAAGAAAAACAAAACCCAAAGTTAGTAGAAGGAAAGAAATAGTAAAGATCAGAGCAGAAATAAATGAAACAGAGATTTAAAAAAAAAATAGAAAAGATCGATGAAACTAAAAGCTGGTTCCTTGAAAAGATAAACAAAATTGATAAACCTTTAGCCAAACTCATCAAGAAAAAAATGGAAAGGGCCCAAACTGATAAAATCAGAAATGAAAAAGGAGAAGTTACCACCAACACCACAGAAATACAAAGGATCTTAAGATTACTACTAACAACTATATACCAATAAAATGGACAACCTGGAAGAAATGGACAAATTCTTAGAAAGGTACACTCTCCCAAGACTGAACCAGGAAGAAATAGAAAATATGAACAGACCAATTACCAGTACTGAAATTGAAAATTTGATTAAAAAACTCCCAACCAACAAAAGTCCAGGACCAGATGGCTTCACAGGCAAATTCTACCAAACAGTTAGAGAAGAGTTAACACCTATCCTTCTGAAACTATTCCAAAACACTGCAGAGGAAGGAATACTCCCAAACTCATTTTATGAGGACACCATCACCATGATACCAAAACCAGACAAAGATACCACAAATCAAGAAAACTACAGGCCAACATCACTGATGAACAGAGATGCAAAATTCCTCAACAAAAGACTAGCAAACCGAATCCAATAATACATTAAAAGGATCATTCACTGTGATCAAGTGGGATTTATCCCAGTGATGCAAGGATTTTTCAATATCTGCAAATCAATCAGTGTGATACATCACATCAACAAATTGAAGAATAAAAACCATATGATCATCTCAATAGATGCAGAAAAAGCTTTTGACAAAATTCAACACCCATTTATGATACAAATGCTCCAGAAAGTGGGCATAGAGGGAACTTACCTCAACATTATAAAGGCCATATATGGCAAACCCACAGGCAACATCATACTCAACGGTGAAAAGCTGAAAGCATTTCCTCGAAGATCAAGAACTAGACAAGGATGTCCACTCTCACCACTTTTATTCAACATAGTTTTGGAAGTCCTAGGCACGGCAATCAGAGAAGAAAAAGAAAGAAAAGGAATCCAAATTGGAAAAGAAGAAAAACTGTCACTGTTTGCAGATGATATGATACTATACACAGAAAATCCTAAAGATGCTACCAGAAAACTACAAGAGCTCATCAATGAATTCAGTAAAGTTACAAGATACAAAATTAATACACAGAAGTCTGTTGCATTTCTATACAGTAACAATGAAATATCAGAAAGAGAAATTTAAAGCAATAATCCCATTTACCATAGCATCAAGAAGAATAAAATATCTAGGAATAAACCTACCTAAGGAGGCAAAAGATCTGTGCTCTGAAAACTATAAGATGCTGATGAAAGAAACTGAAGATGACACAAACAGATGGAAAGATGTACCATGTTCTTGGATTGGAAGAAATAATATTGTCAAAATTACTATACTAACCAAGACCGCGACGAAGATCCCATATGCCACGACTAAGACCCGGCACAGCCAAAATAAATAAAGTAACAAATAAATAAATAAATATTAAACGAACACAACAGAAACAGTCTCACAAACTTAGAGAACGAACTTAAGGTTACCAGGGGGGACAGGGAAGGTGGGAGGGGCAAGACAGGGGCAGGGGATTAAGAGGTACAAACTACTATGTATAAAATACATAAGCTACAAGGATATATTGTACAACACAGGGAATATATCCAATATTTTATAATAACTATAAATGAAGTATAACCTTTAAAACTCTGAATCACTATGTTGTGTACTTGAACCTTATATAATATTGTACAACAGCTATGCCTCAATAAAGTATATACTATATCCATATTATATATATATATACACACACACAAACACGTGTGCAGAAGCTACAGTAATCAAAATAGTGTGGAACTGACATAAAAAAACACACACAGACGAATGGAACAGAATAGAGGGGCAATAAATAAACTCACACACTTACGGTTAACTAATATTTGACAAAGGTGCCAAGTATATACAATGGGGAAAGGATAGTCTCTTCAATAAATGGTGTTGAGCAAACTGGATATCCACATGCAAAAGAATGAAATTGGACTCTTATAGTTTACTCAAAAGTCACATTTTAAAAATGGGTTAAAGACTTACATAAAAGACCTGAAACAGTAAAACTCCTAGAAGAAAACACAGGGAAAAAAGCTTCTTGACATTGGCTTTGGCAATAATTTCTTGGATATGATACCAATAGCACAGGCAACCAAAGCGAAAATAGACAAGTGAGATTACATCAAAACAATCAACAAAATGAAAAGGCCATCTATGAAATGGGAGAAAATGTCTGCAAACCATAAATCTGATAAAGGGTTAATATCCAAAATATATAAGGAACACCTACAGCTCAGTAGCAAAAAAAACAATGTGATTTAAAAATTGACAGAGGAACTGAATAGACATTTTTCCAATGAAGACATACTCATAGCCAACAGGTGTATGAGAAGGTGCTCAATATCACTGATCACCAGAGAAATGCAAATCTAAACTACAATCAGATATCATCTCATAGCTGTTAGGATGGCTAGTATTTTTTTTAAAGTAATTTTTGCCGGGGTGTGGAGAAAAATGAACCGTTGCACACTATTGGTAGCAATGCAGCCGCTATGGAAAAAAGTACAAACGTTCCTAAAAAATTTAAAAATAGAACTACCATGACCCAGCAGTCCTACTTCTAGGTATAGCAAAAAGAATTGAAATCAGGATCTCCGAGAGATACCTGCACTCGCATGTTCATTGCAGCTTTACTCACCATAGCCAATTCATGGAAACAGCCTAAATGTCTACCATTGGATGACTGGATTTAAAAGCGTAGTATACACAAACAGTGTAATATTATTTAGCTTTAGAACAGAAGGAAATCCTGCCATTTGCAACAACATGGGTGAACCTGGAGGACACTATGTTAAGTGACATAAGCCAGACACAGAAGGACGAAGGCTACATGCTACCGCTGACATTATGAATTTAAAATAGTCAAACTCATAGAAGTAGAATAGAATGGTGTTTGCCAGGAGCTGGGGGTGGGGTGGGGGGGTGGGGAGGAAACAGGGAGGGATTAGTCAAAGGATTAAAAGTTTCAGTTATAAGAGATGAACAACTCCTAGAATAACAGCATAGAGCCTACAGTTGACAATACTGCATTGCCTACTTAAAAATTTGCTAAGGGTAGATCTTACATTAAATGTTCTTATCACAAGAATTAAGTAAGTAGGTAAACAAGTCAGTAAGTATCAATCAATCAATCAATCAATCAATCAATATAGGGCAGGAGAGAGAAAATATCTTCCCACAAAGAAAACTCCAGGTCTGGATGGCTTTACTGGTGAATTTTACCAAACTTTTAAGAAAGAGATAATACCAGTTCTACACAAAGTATTCCAGAAAACTGAGGAAAAAAAAAAAGGTGAGGGAGGCATAATTCCCAAATCATTCTGCCAGGAGAGCATTACTCTTATACCAAAACCTAAAAAAGATATTAAAGAAAACTGCAGACCAATATCCCAATGAACATGTATAGAAAAATTCTAAACAAAATTGTAGCACATTGAATCCCACAATATATAAAAACGATAATATGTTTTAATTTGTAGGGTTTATCCCAGGAATTAGCATTTCTCTTCTACCTTGTACTGAAAGTTCTAGCCAGATCACACCAGAAGAGAGAAAATGCGTCTACAACATGGCTGAATTTGATGATCGCTAAGCTACGTAAAACAAACCAGTCAGAAATGATCATATATTGTATGATTCTCTTTATATGAATAGAAATAGGCATATTTATAGAGACACAACGTAGATGAGTGGTTGCCTATGGGTGGACGGGCGGGGGGCGTGGATGTTGGGGAGAAATGGAGAGTGTTAAAGGATACAGGGTTTCTTTCTGAGGTGATGAAAATGTTCTACAATTGATTGTGGCAAGGGTTGCACAACTCTGAATATGCTAAAATCACTGAATTGTACACTTTAAATGGGCAAATTTTACAGTAAGTGCGTTATATCTCGATGAAGTTGTTATAAAAATATTTATGTCAATTATTTTTTTGTAAAAGGTATATTTTGTGTCACATGGTTCTTCTGGGTCTTCCCCTAAGTATGGTTGATTGTAAAAGTAAATAAAATCCTTGTGCAGGTTAGCAAGAATTCTTTCGCCATTGCCTGTGTCACATTTTTTAAGTCAAGTTTCTTCAGGTTGTAACATTATACAAAGATTGTTTCAATTCCTTGAATTCTTAGGTCACTTGCTTGCCAGATAGTCATTTCTGTATATGTTAATATTTTTAAAATCTGTTTCCATAAGCAATTGTGTGCTTTACCTGGCTATGAGATTGCAAGCTCAAGGCACTGAAGGGAGTATCCTCATTTTTAAACTTTTCATTGAAGTGTAAGAGGCGAACAGAAAGTGCGCGTATCACAAACGTGTTTTTGAAGATTTTTCACGAAGTAAACACATTCATTTCACTAGCACCAAGATCAAGATATAGAACATTCCCAGCTTCTCGGAAACTCATGTTCAGAAGAGAATGCTTTTTATTAACTGTGGTAGAAAACCACATAAACACGAAAATTATCATCTTAACTATTAAGCACACATTTCAGTAGTACTAAGTATATTCACATTGTACTGCAACCAATCTGCAGAAATTTTTATCTTGCAAATTTGAAACGCTATACCCGTTAAACATCTCTGCATTTTTTTCTTCCCCCACCATTCTACTTTCTGTTTCTATAAATTTGATCATTTTAGATACTTTGTAAGGGGAATCATACAGTATTTGTCTTTTTGTGACTGGCCTACTTCACTTAGCATCATGTCCTCGAGGTTCATCCGTGTTGTAGCATGTGACGGGATTTCCCTCCTTTTTAAGGATGAATAGTATTCTACTGTATGGATAGACCACATTTTGTTTATCCATTCATCCAGTGATGGACATTTGGGTTGTGTCCACCTCCTGGCTATCGTGAATAGTGCTGCAATGAACATGGGAGTGCAGATAGGAGAAAGTCTTTTAGTACCAGAAGTATCTAACGTTGACTGATGACAGTCATGTCAGGAACGTTCTAAAGGCTTTATCCCATTTAATCTTCACGGTGATAATATGAATTAGGAAGCATTCTCATTATCCCCATTTCACAGATTAATAAACTGAGCAACAAGGAGGTTAAGCAACTTTCCCAAGGTCACACCAGTGGAGTTGGGACTCGCAATGAATCAGTCTGGCACCAGTACCACACACTTAACCACCATGTTATATTGCCTCTTCTTTATTGTCTGTAATGATGCTATAAAGTATCTCCTATGGAGTTTTGCTCATATGTGTGCTCGTAAAATGTTCTGGTCTCCCAACGACACGCCCCTTTAGTTAAAAAGATGAGGATTCCCTCTTGGAGCCCCAAATTTCTTTCAATTTGATTCATTTACAAACTGCAATATCATAAGGCATATTTATTAAGCACTCGACCTTCTAAAGCTTCTTTTCTTGTTCTGGGCAAGCATTTCAGATATGGTGTATGTTGAAAAGAAATAATCAAAATTAGCTTCATGTACTCAATTCTATTAAAAGTTATTAGCAATTAATACAGAATTAAGGGGGAGGGGAGTAATTAGCCCTCTTGCCCTGAAAATTAATAGGTCCTTTTCATTATACTCCTAAAGGGTATTTTACCCAATAACATTCCATTTCAGACTAACGTAAAATGAAAACTACGTTGTTTGAGAATGCTGGCTACAAAACGATTACAAACCACAAATCTCACAAAGATTAACAGGGAAGGAAGATCAAGCGGAACAACAAACTACTAATAATTCTAGACAGGATGAAGGTAATCAAATCAATGTGTCAATCATTCTACCAGAATCAAGACACAGTATTTTTTGAGGGCATGGCCAGGCTTTTGTAAAGTAAGAGTTGATATTTGTTTTTGTTTTTTGCGGTACGTGGGCCTCTCACTGTTGTGGCCTCTCCCGTTGCGGAGCACAGGCTCCGGACGTGCAGGCTCAGCGGCCATGGCTCACGGGCCCAGCCGCTCCGTGGCACGTGGGATCTTCCCGGACCGGGGCACGAACCAACGTCCCCTGCATCGGCAGGCGGACTCTCAACCACTGCGCCACCAGGGAGGCCCTGATATTGTTTTCTATAGGTTAAACTAGGCTTTCAGGAGTGGGTGATTTCTGGATAGTTACAAAAGAAATGAAATATGCTCCATAAATCCTAAGTTTAAAAATGTAAGAGCCTATATGCAAAGATACTCTCTTCTTCATTTCTAGGCAAAACCGTCTTCCCGCACAAGGGGCCCAAAACTGCTCAAGGTTAAGAGTGTCAACAACTCCAAATGAACCACTAGGGGGCAGAAGCAGACAGAAGCTGACCAACAGGTTCCTCTCAGACCCCATTCACACTTGGAGTGACTTGAAAGACTACTGATAATTGTCTCCTATATATAAGTCGAATTTGAAAAATCATGTTTTCTTACTAAGAACCAGAAACCAAGATAAAATTGCCTAATCCCCTCGTTTCTGTTCTGATGCTTGAGTTACCATTTGGTAAGAAATACTGACCCAGGAGCCGTGAGAGCAGCCACATGAATACAAGGCACTACTGTTTTGTTTTCTGCTCCTCTTCCACTCCAGTTTTACAGTCCTTTTTATCCTGACAGCCACTTGGTTTACGCTGGCTTATGCGTGTGGTTGCCCCTCAATACTTGGCAACTTGTGCTCTCATCCCAGAAGCAACATCCACACAAGTCTGATTATATAAGCAGCCCATTACCATACACGTTTAACCTATATCATAGTCATTTCCTAACAGGCATAGAGTCCATGCCTCCCACTCCCACTGTCACCGTGTGTTGAAATTTAGCCAGGAACAGTTGCAAAGGAACAAATAAACAAGTACCCAATATATGTAGTAAAACATGGCATTGATGCCAATTCTGAAAACTTCACCCCACATAAACCGACAGAAATGTTTTATAAGGCAGCAGAGGCTGGATTACAAAGCACCCTGAACTGCACCCACATATCACTGTAATTGTCTATACGCTGAGGAGAAGTAAACACTGTTGATTCTCCGTTCGGCAAACTGGGCCCTTAAAATGTGTTAGACTAAAGATACATAAAATATGAACCCTGTCCTCACAGAGCTCAGTCGAGTTGGAAGACAGATACAGAAGAGGAAAGATAGCATAAATAGAATATTGCATTCTACGTGAAATCCCAGTGATTTGGATGGGGTATTGCTTAGCTAGGAGTGGGGGACTGAAATGCGAGGGATCTAAGTAAACGCTTCGCTTCCTGGGGAAGGACACCCAGAGTCCAGTGCTAAAGGATGAATAGAGCTGGCCAGGTCAAGAGGAAGTGGAAGACTGTTGGAGCCAAGGCAGGCTTTTGGAGCAAGAGACGAGGTAAGAATAGGATGGGTGTGGTGGTCCGTGGGAGGGCAGGTACCATCATCAGTTCTGTGCTCACTGGGAGTTGGGGACACAGCAGGAAGAGTACCCAGAACAGAGATCTCTGGGCCCATAACAACAGGTTGAGAACTAGGGGTTTCACCATGTAGGCCACAAAGCCCTGGGGAACTGTTCTGAACGGGGGAAACTGATCATTCTGGAAGAAATTGAGAAGCACGAGGTTAAGGTCAGAGAGACTAGTTAAGAGGAGGCTACAATTAGCCAGAGATGATGCCAACCTTAGGTAAGGCACTGAGAGTTGGGGTGGAAAGGGGTTACACATTGGGGGGTTCAAATGGATAGGTTTTGGTATTTGAGGAGGAATGAAGGATACTCTTGGATTTCTAGCCTGGATGACTAAGAGGGCAGCGGGACCACCAGCGGAAACGGGAAACACAGGAACAGGGTTGGGGGACAGCAAGGGGTCTAGTTTTAGATAGGCTGTTTGAGGTGCCTCAGGGCTGTCCATGTGCAGATGTCTGACAGACACATGACTATCAGCCAGGTGAGTCTGAGTTGAGCTGCAGAGCTTGGTTAGGCCTCGTCACTGGTGGCAGAAAAGATGGAGTGGATGAGATTTTGCCATAGGATGAGTAGAGCAGAAGGGCCAGGACTGAACGGCCAGAGAACCCCAAGGTTGACGGGATAGGCGGAGGACGTGGGTCATCAGGCTGGCGTAGAGAAGGAACGGTCAGAAGCAAGCACCTTGTGGAAGAAAGTGCCGACAAGGACCTCAGATTACAGGTTAGGAGCACCCAAGGTCCTACCCATAATATTCAGTTAGTAATTACCTGAATGCTCAGCAGTGTGATAGGTCCCACACAGGAGGGGGCCACTAAGAAATCTATCACAGGACTCTTGACCTCAAGAGCCTTATAATCTAGGTGGGAAAACAAAACTCACTTCACATAAGAGGTTAAATGAAAGCCTAAGGAAGAGCCAAACAGATGGGGAGGGCCAAGGTCCAGAAGACCTTGTGGGAGTGAGGGAACCAAGACTTCCACGAGAAGCAGGACTTGGCTGACCTTGGGGGCCAGATGGGCCAGAGGTGGAGATCCTCCTAAGAATGACAACTTGACAACAGAGGCCAAGAAGAGCACAATGTAATGTCTACTGTAGACGGAGCAGCCACTTCACATTTGACAACAGAGACAGGTGCTACTGGAAACGTCGCTCAAAGCTAGGACTGAAAGGGCCTGAATGCCCACCTGGGCGGTGCAGATTGTGTTTAAGGGGAAATGCAAAGTTCAGTGCAGGAAAAGGATTGCCTTCGTTAACAACAGCTGCGAAGTATGCATTCGCCACAGAGGGAGTAAGAAGAACTCTTTCTGACCTTCAGAGACAAATGAAAACAGTGTTTTTAAGAAATTAATACAATGCTGGTGTCTCTTATTTTCTACTTTTGAAATAGTCTGACAAATCAAATTTTTATTTTCAGAAAGCATAATTCCTGTGCTATTTTTAGTTGTCAAGTTTCCTGGTTACTGTTATTTTCTGCCTAACTCTCAAACTTGAGGAAAAATAAAATTGTACTTCAGTGAGCTTTAGCCTGTCAGATTCTATACACTTCATACTTTTATAGTAGTTTCTCCTCCTTCAGCGAGCCTCAGAGAAATCTATGCCCAGACTCTTCAGAAATCACTAAATATGGGTACTTTAGTCAAGTGAATGATAAACTGTGATATCAATGTGGTGCTGTATAGCAAAAGAACTTTCTAAAATATGATTGTATTTCACCCTTATTTAAAATCCTTAAGTTTTACAATTCAATAAAAGAAAGGCTAACAAGTTAATGGAAAAGTGGGTGAGGGGCATGAAAAGGCAGTTCAAAGAAAACAATTGCCAATAGCCATAAGCACATGAAAAATGCTTCTCATTCACTCTTATACTTCATTAACATTTAAAGACATGCATATAAAAACAGACGAATCACCGCTTTCACATCTGAAAGTATTTGCTATCATCCTCCACAGGTGAGGGTGTAGGGACTCCTGTCCGATGTTAATGGCAGAGTGTAAAACTGGTGCATCTTCTGGGAAGGACAATTTGACATTGGCTTTCATTGTAAATCTGTGCACTCCTTGACCCGGCAATTCTACTCCCAAATGTCTCCCACTGATATTGTTGCTCAAGGGTTTCAAGATGTGTGTAAAAGAATCGCCCCTGCAGCATTTCTGGTGAGTTTTTTTTCCTTTTTTTTTCAAAATAAAATCTCGGTCATCTAGTAAGAGGGGGGTGGTTAGACTGTGGTATCTGCAGACACTGTTGTGGCCTTGGCCGTCGTCTACACCCTTTCAGACCCACTACATCCTCCCTCATAGACTCCCATTTGTTCCTGAAAGCCTGGCCACTAAGTGAAGAGCTGTTTCATGAAAGAATACCTCCATGAATCTTACTGGGTAAATTGTGTTGGGCTCTAAATCCAACTTCAAATACCCCAAAACATTCGTAGATAGAATGAGAAATGACTTGAACTATGCAAACAAGTTTGTGTAAGTGATACTCATCAGTTTGCGAGCCGGCACATAATCGTTTCATTGTTCTTACCCAGAGTGGATGGTGGGTGGTGGGGTGGG
The DNA here is from genome assembly GCF_011762595.2 of Tursiops truncatus. Classification (NCBI taxonomy): domain Eukaryota; kingdom Metazoa; phylum Chordata; class Mammalia; order Artiodactyla; family Delphinidae; genus Tursiops; species Tursiops truncatus. The sequence continues at coordinate 95,416,627 of NC_047055.1, read as the reverse complement.
AGCAAGGGAGCTGTTCCTTTAAGAATTCTGCTTTCTGTGCCATCTTCTCCACTTTTCTGTGGCTCACAGTTACCTTGCCCTGAGACTGTTCTTAAAAATAAAGTCATAGCACAGAAAAACATTGGGGAGGAGAGGTGAAGGCTACAACGCAGGGTGTTTGGATCCCGTGGAAGCAGCACACCTGAACTCCAGGCTGAAGATGTGTGGGAGGTGCCACTGCTTCACCCCTCTTCCTGCGTCTCCATCTACAAAAACCAGACGCTTTGGGCTTCCAACACGGTGCAGTTTAAATTAGTTCTATTCGATAATCTCTGACTAGAAACCATTGTTACTTGAGCAAATTGGGGAGTGTGACTTTGTCTGAAACCGTAATATCAAAATTCTCATTATAGTGCATTTATTTAGGATGTTTTGTGGAGGAAAAGTCATTATACCAGTTGGAAGAAGGTACTGTCCCCCAAAATGGTGCGAGTTTAACAGCACTTATAGAAAAGATCAGTAATTAAGTGAAGAAGAAGAAAAAGCAAGTTGCAGGACAACATAGTACAATCTCCTTTTTAAAAGGACTTAAATCCATAATACATGTTTCTGGAGAGAAAAGTGAAAATATGTACAAGGAACTGTAGCAGTGGCCTTTTTGGAGGAGAGGAGTAGGGACAAGGAAGACTTAGGTGCACTATTCTTAGTATGTGAAAGTACAATTTTTTTTTTTTTTTTTTACAGTAAAAACTGAGCAAAATAAAGACTCCTCCAGTGATTTCCCACATACTGGAGAAAGGAGTTAGAGTTAGGGTTCAGGCACTGAACGCAGAGGACCCTGCAGGGTCTATCTGGCCACACAGGTCTCACGCGTGCCCCTGTGTGCCTCATTAGAGCCCCACCAAACCACTTGCCGCTCCCAGAATGCACTATGCAGCCCTGAATTTCTGTGCTATTTGTTTCCTCTCTCTCAGGAATGCCCTTTCCAAACTCATCTGTCAGAAAACTTCCTCTTTTCCTTCAAGATCTAGTTCAAATGCACCTTCCTATTGGATGTCTTTCTTGACCGCCCCAAACCCCAATCCCTGCCCAGGCAGGTATGCGCTCAGAAGTGCTTTCCCTGGGATGTGAATGTTGCGATTCAGCTGATGTGCTAAGAAGGGCTCCTCCCGGGTCTGCCAGCTGCTTGGGTCACCATTTTCCAACTGGAGGAAGGAATGGCTTAAAGTAGGGTATGGGATGCATGTGACAACCGCCCCAATCTGGGTGCAGTGTTCACGCACATATGTCAAGGCACCTCTCCCAGCTTTCACCCAGAGCCAGACAACTGCTACCTGAACCCTTTCCCTTAAGGCTGTTAGACCTGCAGCCAGGGGCTTACGTCTTATTGGCTTAGCCCATCCTAGGGCCAGGGAAGATTGGGCTCTGACTACCATGGGTTCACCTATTTTATTTTACTTGGTGAGGTAAGTTCATTCTTCAGAGCAAGCTTCCATTGGGTTATGTTGGCCAATGCAAACTTAACCTTGGATTCACAAGAAAACTCTCCATCAGAACATTCCGCCTCATTTTTAACAAGGAGAGAAAAATAATCCATAGAAAGAAGTTCCTATGATGTATGCAGAACTCTGCTTCATCCTTCATGTCCTCACACCCAAGGTTAAACAATAACAAAACTATAAGAAACACTCACTACAAAATAAGCAAGAGTAGCCAGTGGAATTCTGAAAGAGAAAGACAATACAGGGACACTGACCCTACCGGACATTAAAATATACTGGGATGTCTTAGCAATTGAGAAAGTGCTTGAATAAAGAAAGACCAATGGAAGAGAATTAGGAAGTCCAGAAATTAAATGAGGTACATGACCTTAGCATATGATAAAGATGTCATCTCTAGTTGGTAGACTCATAAGGACTTTATACTACTGGGTTGTGAGCTAAAAAAGAAAATACGAAGTTGTTTCTATACCTCAAACTGTACAAGTTCCAATTGGAGATTTAAATGTAAAAGAAACAAGAAATCCATGAAAGCATTCCAAGAAACATGGGTAAACAGAATATACAGTTAACACACACCAAAAAGACCCCAACATAAATGGCCCCTAAAACAGGTAAAAATATACCCAACCTCAGTCATTGTTAGAGAAATGCAAATTAAAATTACACTGAGGTATTATTTTTCACCTCTCAGATTGGCAGAAGTCTGAATGCTCGACAACACATCCTCCTGGTAAAGTTGTGGGGCAGCAGGCATGCTCACACATTACATGTGGAAATGCAAATGTCATAGCCCATATCGAGGGCAAATGGACACTATCACAATTACAAATGTGTTTACCTTTTGAACCTACTGCACAGATGCACTTGCCCATGTAAGAAATGACATATGTTCATGATTCATTGCAGCACTGTTTGTAATTGCAAAACATTGGACACAACCCGATTGCCCATTAATAGGGTATTGTAATTGCAAAACATTGGACACAACCCGATTGCCCATTAATAGGGTATTGGTTAAATAAACTTTGCCACATCCATACAATGGAATACTATGCAGTTGTTCAACTCGAATGAAAGTTATTATTCTCTATGTACCAATACGGAAAAAAATCTCTAGGTTATAGTGTGAAAAAAGAGGCAGACTAACATATATAGTATGCTTCCTTTTGTATAAGAAATGAAGACTCTAAGAATAATTACTCATATTTGCTTGTGATTGCATAAGGAGGCACTGGGACACAATTAAGTAGGATGACTGATTGCCTAAAAGGGACAGGAGAGAAAGGAGTAGATGGAGACAGCAGAAGGGATATGCTTTAATATATGCCTTTCCATATTTAACTTTTGACTACTGTGAATGCATTTCCTTTTCAAAAACTAGAAATAACATTTAAAAGCATACTCTGGGGCTTCCCCAGTGGTGCAGTGGTTGAGAATCCGCCTGCCGATGCAGGGGACACGGGTTCAAGCCCTGGTCTGGGAAGATCCCACATGCCACGGAGCAACTAAGCCCATGAGCCACAACTACTGAGCCTGCGGTCTAGAGCCCGTGAGCCACAACTACTGAGCCCACATGCCACAACTACTGAAGCCTGCGTGCCTAGAGCCCATGCTCCACAACAAGAGAAGACACTGCAATGAGAAGCCCACGCACCGCAACGAAGAGTAGTCCCTGCTCGCCGCAACTACAGAAAGCCCGTGCATAGCAACAAAGACCCAATGCAGCAAAAAATAAATTTATAAAAAAATACATACTCTGCAGAAAACTTTTGCCAAAGTCAGAGCTAAACAACACAAGAGTGGAGTAGATTTATTCTAAAGCGTAAGCTCCAAGTTAAATGTGTTTTATTGTATTATTAACTTTGCCTCCTTATTAGAATCTACTGTGATCCTTTGCTTGGTGTGATGCTCTGTCATATGTAAAACTAGGATGCCAATATTGGCTGGATAAGTCTGGAGAATACTATAATACATTCTTAAGTCCACAGATTAGACAAAGCTATCCATAAAAAGTATAACATATTTCCATCAATTATTCATTGAGAATCCATATGGTAGAGGATAGTTGAGTACTCTGGGTAAATAAAAATGTGATTCATGGGGCTTCCCTGGTGGCGCAGTGGTTGAGAGTCCGCCTGCTGATGCAGGGGACACGGGTTCGTGCCCTGGTCCGGGAGGATTCCACATGCCGCAGAGCAGCTGGGCCCGTGAGCTATGGCCGCTGAGCCTGCGCGTCAGGAGCCTGTGCTCCGCAGTGGGAGAGGCCACAACAGTGAGAGGCCCGCGTACCGCAAAAAAAAAAAAAAAAAAAAAGTGATTCTTGGCTTCAAGAAAGTGACATTTGATGGCCAAGAAGTGATTAATCATTTCCAGGTGCGAACTTACAACCAAGATTTCCTAAGATTAAGCCATCAAACATGATTGCTGGGGAAACATACCTTGAAATCTTGTTCAGGCTATGTGGCCTTGAGGCTGATTTTATCCTCCACCGTACCAGGTTTCTCAATGGCGTTCTGGATCAGAGGAGTATCATAGTTCAAGCTTCCCTTTACCACGTCTCTATTAACATCTTTTTCTTCATCTTAAGCATTGGGGCTTTGCTCCGTCCTCACTCTTTTTGCCAGCGTGTCTCTCTCTCTCTCCCATCTCTTTGATGCTGTTCAGTCACCTAGAAACATGTGCAGTGGCATTCACAGGCAATGATTGGCATCAGATTTCCCTCATTCTTCTGCCATAGAGTCAGCATTGAAATCAATGGGAAACCAAGTGCAATCACATAAAATTGATTGCCATTTGGATCCTATTGATTATCCTGCCAAATCTATGACAAGAAGAATAGCTTTGCTGGATGGCAAAAAGGCAGTGACTACACATGCTTCAGCTGCCATTTGAGGTTGGCTGAAATAGCATCTGCCCATTGATCTAGATCAGAAAGTAAGAAAGAGATGCCCTTACAGAAAAGCAGACCAGCAGAGGGAAAACATTTATTCTTGTCCACTAATGATGACTTCTTAAACTTACCTTCAAGGACAGTCATTCAACAATACTCCGTTTTTTAACCGCAAAATTTGAGGACTGGGCTTCCCTGGTGGCGCAGTGGTTGAGAGTCTGCCTGCCGATGCAGGGGACACGGGTTCGTGCCCCGGTCCGGGAGGATCCCACATGCTGCGGAATGGCTGGGTCCGTGAGTCTGGCCCGCTGAGCCTGCGCGTCCAGAGCCTGTGCTCTGCAACGGGAGAGGCCACAACAGTAAGAGGCCCGCGTACTGCAAAAAAAAAAAAAAAAATTGAGGATTGAGGACCTCTGGGACCATCTTGGACTGAGTTACTATAGATAACCCCCTTACTACAAACACATAGAGATGCTGGATAGAATTAACAATAATGTGTAAATATATAGCTTAGTTCAAAATAAAGGAAAGCAAATCCTTACAAGTACAAAACTAAAAGGGAATCAAAAGCAAGGCTCCATGGGTTTGGAGTGGGGATAGGGTGCAGCATCAGATTCCAGCTATAGGTCCTCGTGGTCAAGTATTGGGATTTAATGGTCATATCGGGACAGAAGATATGGCCTTGGGTCAATGCAAGACAATGAGTTGGAATGTATTTGTTTTGTAAAACCAGATTTCCAAAAGAGCTGTCCCCTCATTGAAGATAGATTAGAAGAACTCTGGCTCAAGGATTTAACAAGGAGGTGGTCTCCACCCACAACTTTAGATGGATTTAAAGTTTCTAAGAATATAAAGCCACAGGTTTATGCTACAAGAAGATGTGTAGTATGAATTTTTACTACCTATATGATATGAGAATCCCTAAGCTGAGAAATCAATATAAAAACTGGTTCCAGACCAATAAAATGTGAGCCACCTGGCTGAGAAATGGAAACACCCTGTAGGGACCCTTCTGCAATCCCAGACACACAGAACTTCAGAAATGTGGTGGTTTTAAAATGTCCAAAATATTCTTGATATTCCACTGCTATTTCACTTAATTCCAGGCAGGCTTGTGACTGCTTTGACCAGAGTACAGCTGAAGTGATGCTACATGGTTTCTGAGGCTAGACTTTAAGAGGACTTGAACCTAGAGATCTTGAACCTATCACCTTGTTCGCTGAATCATTCATGCTGGAGCCCTAAACCTCCATGTAAAGAAGTATCACCACTCTGAGGCTGCCATGCTGGAGAGTTCACATGTAGTTGTTTCCACCTACAACTACATGAGCTAAGCTGTTGGCTGATAGCCAGAATCAACGACCAGCCCTGTATGTGAGCCATCATGGATGTCTAACCCAGTAAAGCCTTCAGATGATTCTAGGCCCAGTTGGCATCTGACTGCAAAAACCATGAGAGAACTCAAGCAAGAACTACCCAGTCAGGCCCTTCCTGAATTTCTGACCTACAAAATCGTGAGCAACATAAAACAGTCATTTTAAACCAATACGCTTTGGAGTAATTTGTTTGTAGCAACAGACAACCAGAAAAGGGGGGGAGAAAATCTCTGGGGAAGAGATGCTCACCAACACAAATTATGAAAATGAGAAGAAAGGATCCTCAATGAGGGAGAAGTCCAAGGACATTATGCAGGAAGATACCAAGAACTAGAGACAATGTAATAATCTGAAAGAGACTATATGAGGTATGTTAACCATGATTAAAGACAAGATCAGGCACTATCAGGGTGGTAAAGAATCGATATATGTATAACTGAATCACTTCGCTGTGCACCTCAAACTAACAACATTGTAAATCAACTATACTCTAATATAAAATAGAATTTTTTTTAAATGATTAAAGAAATTTCACACATACTCTGTTAGTGATATTGTGGAGAATCATGCACTTTCACAATTGTTGGTGGGGCACAAAATGTTCTAACTGCTATGAAGAACGATTGGGTTATAGCTATCAAAATTACAAGTATAGTTACCCTTTCACCCAGCAATCCCACTCTGACTCTATCCCATATAGTCGAGTGCTTGTAAAATGATATATTCACTACAGTATTATCTTTAAGAGTAAAAAACTGGAAACAACCCAAGTGTAGGATACTGGTTAAACTAACCATGATATACTATGGAATGGAATGCTATGTAATGGCAAAAAGGAATGAGGTCCTGTTTTTATGTGCAAAAAGTAAAACAGGCCACTGTTAATATAGTATATGGTGCTGCCGTATGGTAAACAAGGGAGAAGAAAATCAGAATATATATTCAAAAATCCTTATATTTGTATAAAGAAACATTGGGAGAATACATAGGAAACTATTAAATGAAGTTACTTATTGAGGGAGGAATGTGTTGTTTTGAATCCTAAGCTATACAAATAAAACGAGGCTTTGAGACATTTTAAAATAGGAGTTAAAGAAAAAGACATAAGGACTTCCCTGGTGGCGCAGTGGTTAAGAATCCGCCTGCCAATGCAGGGGACACAGGTTCGATCCCTGGGTGCGGAAGATCCCACATGCCGCAGAGCAACTAAGCCCATGTGCCACAACTACTGAAGCCCGTGCTCCTAGAGCCCGTGCTCCGCAATAAGAGAAGCCACCGCAGTGAGAAGCCCACGCTCCGCAAAAAGAGTAGCCCCTACTCGCCACAACTAGAGAAAGCCTGCATGCAGCAACAAAGACCCAACACAGCCAAAAATAAATAAAAACAAACCATTAAAAAAAATGAAAAAAGTATTTAAAGGAAAATGAAAAATAGTTATTAGAATTAAAATCCAATGTCTATGTTAGACACAGCTGAAAACCTGTGAAAATTACTTATAATTCAGCAAAGGGAAATGAAGAGGTGGAAAATATAGCCAAAAATCTAAGAAACATAGAAGCAAGAATGTGCAACATATATCTAATAAGAGTTCCAGAAGGAAAGATTAGAGAGAATGGGGTAGAGAGAGTATGGGGTAGAGATCGACATAGTGAAACTGCAAAATACCAAAAAATTGTAAAGTAATCAGGGAAAAGACCAAAGAACAAAAATTAGACTGGGACATAACAACAATGTCAGAAGATAATTGAATACTATCTTCAATTGTTAACCTCAATTCTATTCTCAGCTAGATTGTTTTGACTCGATCTTGAAGGAACTCAAAGACATTTTTAGAAAAACAAAGAGAGAATTGACATGCATAGAACGTTGCTGGAAAAACTCTAAAGGATATACTTCAATAAGAAGGAAACAATCCAGAATGAAGAAGTGGGATGTGAGAGGCAATGTGAGTTGTCACTGCTCAACACGGAGTTCAAAATCTAAATAAATATTAACCATAAAAACAGTGACAATGAAAATGAGTGATGGGAGGTTAAAAACAAGGAGCGACTAAATATTAGACAAGAAAAACATGGAAGATGGGAGGACGATGCTTGGAGTTTGTGTTCCCAGGTCTTCTCTTGTTCAGGTGGAGGGTAAAGATAGTAACTTTTTAGGTCAAGTATGTATGTTAAGCAATTAAGGGTTCCCACTAAAAGGACAGAAATGGAATGATAATTTCCAAGTGAGAAAATGAAAACAGGAAAAAAATTAAGTAGAAACCGTGAGAAGGTACGGTACAAAGAAAATGCAAAAGTAGATATATTAGTAACCACAAAAACATGGAGGAATTCAACTCACCTATAGTTTCTCACCTCAGATTTTTTAATCCAGAACAATTCCTTAAATATGATGACAGAAAGGAGGCAAAGAACAGAGAAATCAGACAAAGCAATACGTATGTCAAATGGGATAATCTTCAAGTCAAAAAGGCATTATTTCAGATTAAGTAACTCATTACATTTACACAGTAATGAAAGGAAAAATATAACAGGAATATAAAGTCATGATTTGGAATGCATCCAACAGATCTTCCAAATATACAAAGCCAAAAAACCAAAAAACAATACTGCATAGAGAATTTTAAAACTATTCAATTAGTGAGGAATTTTAACACATCTCATGGAGAGATACAGATCAAGAAGAGGAAAACTTAAGTGTACAGAAGAGCCAAACAACACAATTAACAAGCTTGAGCTAATGGAATGTGTAGAACTGAATCCAACAACTTGTGAATAGATACTTTTCTCAAACACCGGAGAATGCTGACAAAAATTGACTATGTACTTTATTATAAAAATGTCTCTAAAATTTCAAATAGTATCTCACTACCAGGCACAAATTTTCATAGAGAAATCATTACACTACCTTACATCATCTACCATTTGACTTATTTAGTGTTCGCTCACACGTGCATGTGTATGCACACCAAATGCACGTATCTTCGGAGAACAGAGAGTGAAAGTTTTCTAAGAAATAAAGCCTTCTTCCAAGGCTTATGTTCTTCCCACCACACGATTTTGCCATATGCTCCACAAGCTGCATATTTTGAGCTAAGAGTTTAATTCACTTGCAGGTACATTTTCTATCAGTACCAGAATCCTTATTTACCCTGCACAAGAATGGGCCAATATGGCTGTATCATTTAAGTCTCAGAAGCAGCTCCATTCTCCTACATTTGGAAATATGACCAATTTAATCAAATTTCATGTAGCAAACCAAACATAAATCTTATTTTTTAGTTTGCAGCAACTGAGCTCTATAACTTCGTTTACTTATTTGTTCCCTTTTAAACAAGCATTTATTAGATGTCTACTGTGTGCCCAGTATCACATTCGACGTTAGAGAAAAGTTATATCTTCAGTTGCCTTTTCTCATGGAAATGCTTATAATTCAGCTGGAGAAAAGCAATATACAAATAGACACTTAAAAAACAAAACAACTAGGCTTCCCTGGTGGCGCAGTGGTTAAGAATCCGCCTGCCAATGCAGGAGACACGGGTTTGAGCCCTGGTCCGGGGAAGATCCCACATGCTGTGGAGCAACTAAGCCCGTGCGCCACAAGTACTGAGCCTGTGTGCCACAACTACTGAAGCCCACGCACCCTAGACCCCATGCTCTGCAACAAGAGACGCCACCGCAATGAGAAGCCTGCACATGGCAACGAAGAGTAGCCCCCACTCACCGCAACTAGAGAAAACCTGTGCACAGCAACCAAGACCCAACGCAGCCAAAAAAAAAAAAAAAAGACTGTAGACTGGTTCTACAATCATAGACAAATGAAATGGGGGGTTAAGGACTTTAGAATTCAAAGAAAGGGCAATGTCACTATAAAACGGCATTGAAGAGGTAAGGCTTAACTGATAAGTAGAATCATTAAGACTTGAAGAGTGTGATTTAGTTCAGCTTGGAGGGCAGCTTGGCTTTAGAAAACAGGAGGAACCAATGTCAGAGTGTGGACCCGAGCCCTCTCTGACCTCCTAAACTAACACAGGTTTCCCTCTTTTGGTCCCTGCCTGAGCATCCATCACATTTCCTGAGAAATTACCAGGCTGCCTGCCTAGTTTCTAATAAGCAGGGACTCCGTCTTCTCATCTAAGTATCTCTGGCACATGGTACATCTCACATTTATCTAGTGAATGAATGGCAGGTGAATTTTGGTTTAAGAAGGACTTCATTGTGATATCATATTATGATTTTAAATACTTTTGACAGGTACCTATTCCGCAATCCTATTCTGCCAAAATACTGTTGCATATACTGAGCGAAAGTTATATATTACTGCATTTTATTTGTGATATAAATGATTTTTTAAAAACAATGGTGTGTCCTCCTGGGCATGTATCTGGAGAAAACCATAATTCAAAAAGACATATGCACCCCAATGTTCACTGCAGCACTATTTACAATAGCCAAGACGTGGAAGCAACCTAAATGTCCATTGACAGATGAATGGATAAAGAAGATGTGGTGTGTATATATATATATATGCACACATATATGTATACATACACACACACACAATGGAATATTACTCAGCCATTAAAAAGAATGAAACAATGCCATTTGCAGCAACATGGATGGACCTCGAGATTATCATACTAAGTCAAATAAGCCAGACAGAAAAGACAAACATATGATATAGCTTATACGTGGAATCTAAAAGACAAATGAATTTATTTCCAAAACAAAAAGAGACTCACAGACACAGAAAACAAACTTACAGTTACCAAGGGGGATGGGGGGTGGGGAGGGGGATAAATTAGGAGGCTGGGATTAACATATACACACTACTATGATAGCCAATAAGGACCCACAGTATAGCACAGGGAACTATACTCAATATTATCTAATAACCTAGAAAGGAAAAGAATCTGAAAGTATATATATACACACACACATATATAACTGAATCACTGTGCTCTATACCTGAAACTTACATGATACTGTAAATCAACTATACTTCAATAAAAAAAATTAAAACACTGGTGTCTTTTTCTAGGTATTGATTGGGTACCTCTCAGATGCTTTCGTTATCCCAGGGTTTACTACTTTGCCAGATTTGGAGAACGTAATGGACGTATTTATGTTCTCAGCTAACAAGACGTAAATAGAAGTTTTTATGAAGGTTTTTACTTTTTAAACCAAATTTAAAATTTGTAATGTTCAGTACTTAAATGAGAGCACATGTGCCCTACCAATTATATCTACACTACTTCTTTTCCTATTGTGTACTTCAGCCTCTTAGATAATATACACCTGGATGAAGATGGTTATAGAAAGCAGTCTTTGGAAATTTGGTGTAGTACTTGTCTAACGGTTAATAATTCTATAATAAATACATCAAACCTGAACATTCTAATAATAGCTTCTAGTTGGGGGCAAGATCATGATGGCAATGTAGTTTTTTTAATCTCTCCAAATCGCCTCAGAACAACTAGGATAGCAAAATAAACAGTCCACAGGCACCATCTTCAACCAAAGCAAGTGACTGTACACCCATGAGCTCCAGAACGCAGGTGAGTGGATCCAAACCCTGACATCAGCAGGACCCCTATGGGTTTAATAGCTGTGGGAGGTTAATAGAGGGGATAAAGCGGCGTTCTGACCATCTTAGGAGACCCAGGACACAGAAATTGCCAGATACTTCCAAAAGAAGTATTCTATTTTGAGTGGAACGTTCAGTAGGCAAGTCTGAGAACCTAACAGACATCTTCATAGCTTCCATTTGCAAGTAAGTCTAGCGAGGACCACGAGAACCCACTAAGGGGCTGTCACGGGGTACTAAGGTGAATTAAGCCCATAACAACTTCACAAATACACAACACCTGCCATCCCGAGGAACTAGAGCGCCTCCCTGAAAGAGAGTCTTGTTGGGAGTGGAATCTGAATCGAGCAAGCCAGAAACACTGGTGGGAGACAGAAGTTTCACCCTGGCCAAGAGAGTTCCAAACTGAGTAGGTGGCTACAGAGAGGCTGTGTTTTTTAGTACTCCCCAGCAGAACCAGTTACATAACTCGCAGAGCACAGCGTAAAGTGAAAATCCAGAGCTCCTTGTTCACAAACGATTAAAAATTTCAAGACGGTAACAGGAGAGCATGAAACCCGGAGGTGGACCCTGTGTGGCTATACAGGCCACATGCCCATGAAGCCAGCCCTGCTTCTGAGCCAAAGCAGAAAGGGAACCCCTAAACAGGGAAGCCAGGAAAGCAGCTCTGGTTTGCTCTCTCCCTATTGAGGATCCTCCTAAAAGCACAGAAAAACCCACATCACTTAAACACGAGCAATAAGAAACAGAGGGCGATCAAGCCCTTTACAATGATGTTATCAGGCAAAAGAGGAATAAACATACCAACAGGTCATGAAGGCGCAGCAAAAAACTGTAATACAAAACCTATTATACAATAGTACAAAATAAGGTTAAAAGAAACTATGAAAATTATAAAACTATGAAAAAGTGTCCGAATGCAAGTTCTTGTGCCGGACGCGCAGCGAGGCCAGTCAAACCAAAACGTCAGAGCTTGGAACGGAGGGAGGTTGATTGTAGAGCAGAGCAAGGAGACTCAGCGCCTAGAGCTCAGAAAACCTCGACCTTCCCGAAGGGCGTCAGCAGAACATTTTTAAAGGCTAGGTGAGGGAGGGGCGTCCCAAGGTACGTGATCAGCCCGTGCACAATTCTCTGATTGGTTGATGGTGATCATTTAGGCGCCAGAAGGTGCGTGGGGGGGCGGGGCACGGGCTCAGGATCATCAACTAGTTAATTCCTTCCATTTGGTGGTGGTTTTAGCATCTGACAAACTCAGGGAATATGCATCAGGTACTATTATCCAGGTACTTCAGAGAGGAGCTAAAGCAGAGGATATGGGGGATGGGTTTGTCCCGGGAAGGCCCCGTAGGGTCCTGCTCGGTTACAATTCCCCCCTTTTCTTTGGTACCTCTCAATCTTGAAAACAGGTGTTGGACGAGAAAGGGAATAATGTTTTGGGTAGAGGTTCATCATAAACTCGGCAGAGGAACTCGGTTTCAATCTCCAATCCCGTTTCATCCTTCCCCAAATCTTTCAGGGAATGGGGTGACAACACCTGGCTACTTCCTGCTCAAATGGGGCATAGTCCTGCCTCAATTTGGGTAATGGATGGAACCGAGCAGGACCCTATGGGGCCTTCCCAGGGCAGACCCCTCCCCCATATCCTCTGCTTTAGCTCCTCTCTGAAGTACCTGGATAATAGTACCTGATGCATATTCCCTGAGTTTTACAGATGCTAAAACCACCACCAAATGGAAGAAATTAACTGCTTGACGATCTGAGCAGTGGCACCCAGACCTTCTGGCACCTAAGGAATGATCACCATCAACTAATCAGAGAATTGAGAATGAGCTGATCCCATACCCTGGGACACCCCTCCTCACCTGGCCTTTAAAAATGTTTTGCTGAAACCCTTCATGGAGTTCGGGAGTTCAGAGCACCAGCCATCCGTCCTCCTAGTATTGAAACCTTTACAATAAAAGCTGCATTTTCCTTCACCACAACCCGGTGTCAACAGATTGGCTTCACTGCATGCAGGTGTGCAGACCCAAGTTTGGTTCGGTAACATGGACACAGAATTGGAAATATTCCCGACTTTCAAGTCCCGATCCGAGTCTTGTATGATCTCAGTCCCTTAGTCCACCCTTTTGGTGCCAGCCGACCCAATTAGAAGTAGTTGGAGGAGTGACAACTGGAAGTTTAACGGACGAGTATTGGGCTGCGACCCGCAGGCCTACAAGGCCTGTGCTTGCTGTTTTAAGACCTAAGAAAGAGCCTGGAGTCAGCAACAGAGACATCAATGGTCTAGTAGATGGGGGAGCTTACACATCTGAAGCAAGGTCCTGGAGCAACACCCCACCATGTGCAGCAGGTGGTGGGCAGGACACGGTGGCAGGCTTTGCTCCCAGGGGGAAGGGGAGATTACCAGTTACAGGGGAATTGACATCAGGTGGACTCATCGGTTACCAGGGAAACCAGTAGAGGGGCACGCCCCTCACTACTCCTTTGGTAAGAACAATCACTAGCTGGGCCCTGGGGCAAGTAGGTAGGAAGGTCAGTTCTGTGAGCAGGGTGTAGGTGAAGCAGGCACTGGTCGAGCAGGGGAGGTACAGAGAGCAAGAGAGCAGCCATCTTGAGTGGCCTGATCATATACCAAGAGACACGTCATTTCCTGAGGAATTCAGAGAATAAGTCTGAAAACCAGTCTGGACCTGCCAGTTTGGGGGAGACTTGTAGGCAGGTAGCCAGTTGTCTATTATTATCTAAGCCAATTTTAACTTCTGACGTGGTATTAACATATACATAACAGGAGCTATTGGCCACTACACATGTCTCCTTTTTTCTGCTAACATCTGATCTAAAGCAATTTTATTGTCTAAAAATCTAATAGTTACAAGAGGAGACCTTGAGGTTATAAGGTTGCAGCTGCCATCTGCCAGCAGACACTGCCTTGAGAATGGCTGGTGGCGTCCTGAGTATGACACAGCTCAGAAAATTCGAGTTCCCAACAATACAGGAACATGCCTGAAATCACGTCCACAATGGCAACCTAGTTTTACCTTGGATGTCTGAACCACAGCTACTCCATTTTGATATTCAAAAGCATTCCCCTCCCCAAGGCCAAAGCAGATGTACAATGCATGTTCAAAAGGTCATAAAACAGGCTGCTTTGGTCAGTAAAGTATAAGTTAAATCAGGTATAAGCCAGAATGACTTCCCCATACCTCAAAAATGTGGAGATTTTTCCATTATTTCCCCTTTTGATTGCAAATCCCTGAAGGGTTTCAGCAAAACATTTTTAAAGGCAAGGTGCTCATGATCATCAAGTAGTTAATTCCTTCCATTTGGTGGTGGTTTTAGCATCTGAAAAACTCAGGGAATATGCATCAGATGCTATTATCTGGGTACTTCAGAGAGGAGCTACAGCAGAGGATATGGGGGAGGGGTCTGTCCTGGGAAGGCCCCGTAGGGTCCTGCTCATTTACAAAAGCAGCGATCAGAAACAGGCAAAAAAAAAATATCTGAAAAAAGCTGTCATGACTTAGGAGCAAATTAGCAAATAAAGAAAAAAACCATTTCGGAAACAGAGACTCAGAGTAACACAAGAGTGAAGAGACTCTATGTTGAAGTACAGTAAGAAATAGGGGATAGGAAAAGAAAATGAAACAAACAGAAATACAATCCTTCTGTGAAAAGCAAATTTCACAATCTCTAACCACTTGAATCCTACTTGACAAAAAACACTGTTTATTTTTCTCCTTTATTGGTTGAAGTTTGATTAATCTTACCTAAAGAGGTTATAGTTAATTAATTTTGTAAAAATCCAGTTTCAAGGAGCTATTCTGGCAACCAATTCTGCATCCGTATTCTTCACAATTCATTTGATAATTTGAAACATTAACAAAAACATTTTTAATCTGCTTTTCAAAGGGAACATCTGTGTGTTATTGTTTGTGACAGCAGCTTTGTCATAGCAAGTGAAACATCTGGAGAGACTTGATTACTTGTTGACAGAAACTCCAATGCAAAACACAGGTGAACAGCAATGTATTCTCCCTGGGCTCAAATAAATAAGCCCAGCCAATGGGGTTGGCCTAAGCTAATAAATTGGAACAAAGCAGTACTTGGGATCATTTCTGAGCCATTCCTTGTAGTGGGTCTAGATCTGTGGCCAATTTTGGTTCTTCCCCAACTTAAAAGAACTAGAATTAAGAACTTTTAGCTTGTGACTTTTACTCTGGATGTTACGAGTGGCCTGTTCAGTCTCCTTAGGTTAACTCCCTGCTAGAAACAAAGAAAATCCAAGTCTCAACAATCCAGATTGTTTGAACCCACGTTGATGGAATTTTTCAGTCTTTCTAATACTGATTTTCAGTTCACTTGGTTATTAGAATCAGTTGGGTAGTATTCTTATTTGCCAATGAACAGCTCAGGGCTTCAGAGATAAATAGATGAACAAGTGGTTTCTAAGACCCCAACAGGTAATTTACTGACCATCCTAACTTTCTTACAGCTTAATTAGGGAAATAATGTAATGCAGGTGAAGGTGCCTAACAGCGTGCTAAGCCCGTGCTACGCACTCAATGAAAATGAATCTTAAGTGTAGAAGGCACTGCTGATTATAAGCACAAAGGCCATCTCCTCCTCCTTTCTTGATGGCAGAGAACCTCCCAACCCAGAGACTGAAAATGCCAGCTTCTCACTTTCCAGCCTCCTTTGTAGCTAAGGCACAGACGTGTGACCCAATTCTGGCCAATGATAAGTGAGGAAGGGGACTTCTGGGGAGGACTTCCTCCCTAATAAGAAATACTTCATGAGTAGAAACATCTTTTCTTCAGTTGGACATTGCTGTGTTTGCACTCAATGCTTGGGACCATGACAGCCACTTTGCAACCCTGAGGGGATGAGCCTAGGTACCTAGCTAATACCCCAAGGAAGGCAGAGCAGAAGATGGAGGGAGTCAGGGTCCTTGGTGCCATTGTGGAGCCACTGAACTGACCCTGATCCCACCCACCTCTGGATTTTTTTTTTGTATATTAAATAAGAAGCATCCTTGTGTTGAAGCAATGTTAGTTGCAGCCAAAAGCATAACTAATACATTGAAGGAGCTCTCTCCTTTTCAAATACCTCAATAGAACCTAAACCCAGTTTTCCTTTAATGTGCCGGACAAAATGTGCGTGTTGCCACTGAGGGGAACAGGTCCTTCCCAAACCCCCATCCGTTTCCACATTCAGTACTGTGTGTCCTCAAGTCTTCTTCATCCACAAAATGGAGATGGTTCCTGTTTCTCAACTCATTAAGTGTTTATGATGACTGGTAACCTAATTGATTTGTGGCCCCCAAATTAAAGGCACTAGAAAAGATTTTTTTTTAAATGGTAGTTTGCCATCTGAGCTCTGCCCAGGCTGTGCTGTAATTTATGGATGTGCTAACAGGCGAAAGGACAAAGTGACCTGTAATTCACTGCCAGAGCCCTGAGAGGCTGCATAATGTCCGTTCCTCCCCATCATCACACGAGTAATAACCATCAAACACACTGGTGGGTACTGAGGGACTCCCTTGTTTCTGAGCTTGTATCCTGCATTGGATCCAAGCCCCATGCCCAACAGCCTGTGGTGATGACATCCCGAAGAAATCAGCACAATGCCTCACAGAATCCAGCCCAGATTGAAAAGTAATAAACAATTCCAGGGTACCAAATTAATACTGAACGAAGGTGTAAATGATTAGAGTCAATACTGAATTGCTTGGTGAATCTATTCCAGCAAGAGAAAGCAGCAGTGGTCGGTAGAGGCGGGGAGCTGGCTTTCTTACGAGCCATTGTTCTTTGTAACTTCTCACCGGCTCTAGACGAGGCCTTGGTTCAGATTCCCCCAACAGCTGACGGTTGCAGCTAGAGTGAAATCAATCTTATAATCCTTCTAGCCATTGTATCCCTAATTTCCCTGTTTGTCCACCCTTTCTGTTCAGACCGTGCACTCTGAAACAAATTCCACATAGGGTTTCTGACATTAGACTTGCCTACTGCCAACACTCTGTCCCTCTGTCAGCTGGGTGTGTGCACCACTGAGAGGGTCATGATGAGTCCAAGGCAATTCCTCACCTCTGCGGAGTGGGGAGAGTGGCCGAGCTCACTGTGTCAGAAGAACCTGCCAATTCCTCAGTCAGAGCTGCAGGGTGGGTCTGAAGGTGCTGGCCCATGAAACTACACGGGAGAAAGGGGAAAGCCTCCAGAAGCAGGGGAGAGCGAATCCTGGGCTGCAGGGTGTGATGGAGAATAACAGCTGGTTGTGTAGGACACTGAGCCCCTGAGAGGCCAAAAGATGCCAGGGGCTGCATCTCTTTACTCTTGGGCTCCCACCCAGAAGAGGCAGTAACGGTGCTAGGGGCTGGAAGCAAAAAGAATTTCCCAGGAAAATAGTTCCCCAGCCAAGATCCCCTGCTCTCGAACAAGCTAGGGATTGAAAGACGAGGAAGCAAGCCCAAAGGTTTCTTTTCTGTTTTCCCAGGTCGGTCTAGGAAAGAGCGGATCCTTTGTCCACCAGGGGTAGAGGAAACAGCACCTTTGCTGTGCCCCAGCCCGCCAGCAGTCTGTAGAGACTGCTTCACCACGCTGCGGGCTGAACTCCATCCCCAGAGCAGCCAGAACATGACGTAAGCAGGATGGAGCCCTCAGTGAAGCCGTCCGAGCCCCAGAGAGGTGGGCTTAGCCCTCTATGATCACAATCGTGTCCACAGCCCTTAGACCTCCCCTTGCCCTGCTGTAGCCTCAGGGAGACCCTGCAAAGGGGAATCCCCAGGATGGCCGCTGCCACTGGGGAATACACACTCTGGCTCACACACCCTCCCTCCGTACCCGAGAATGCTCACTGTGGACTGGAATGGTGAGAAGGGCTGCTCTGCCACTCTGTCATCTTACAGAGCTGTTGCTGTGCTATCTGGTAGCTCAGCGGGTGGCTTTCTGTCTTAACCTATTTTATTCATGAAGACTGATTCCAGGACCTACAGGACTCTCCGTCCCACACTAATTTCCTTCTCTCTCTAAGACTTGTGAAGGCTCGACTGAGCCTACATGTCATAGGAGATGAAATGTTTTCCCCTGCAATGCTAGAAACCACCCTAGGTATTTCAAACAGAGGGGGGTTAATACCAGCAGCTGGTTACATGGGTCAGAGAAGAGTGAGAAGCCAAAGAGGGGTCCATAAGGCAACACAGAGATCAGCCACAGCAGAAAGGTGCTAGTACCCTTAGGACGGGGGGCACATGGGAAGAGCTGTCCTCAGAGACGAGAAGCTAGGGTCACATGTCAGGAACTAGAGACATGCTGAAGGCTGCCAGGAAAGAGGGGCTACCAGGTGGGGGCTTGAATCTGTCTACTGGTGTGTAATAAATGATCCCCCAACTTAGCAGCTGTAAACAATAAATTTATTACCTTACAGTTGCTGCACGTCAGGAACCACCAGCTGAGCTGGGTCGTTCCGGTTCAGGTCTCTCACAAGGCTATGATCAAGGTGTCAGCTGTGGCTGCCGTTAGCTCGAGGCTCAACTGGGAAGGGTCTGTTTCCCATATGGATGTTGACGGGCCTCAGGTCTTCACTAGTTGCTTGAAGACATCAGTTCTTAGTCATGTGGGCCTCTCCCTAGGGCTAATCACAAGATGGTGGCTTTCTTCCTATAAAGCAAGGGCTCTGGGCTTCCCTGGTGGTGCAGTGGTTGAGAGTCCGCCTGCCGATGCAGGGGACACGGGTTCGTGCCCCGGTCCGGGAAGATCCCACATGCCGCGGAGCGGCTGGGCCCGTGAGCCATGGCCGCTGAGTCTGTGCGTCCAGAGCCTGTGCTTCCGCAACAGGAGAGGCCACAACAGTGACAGGCCCGCGTACCGCAAAAAAAAAAAAAAAAAAGCAAGGGCTCTGAGAGAGAGAGCATGTGAAAAAGGGAGAGCAAGATGGAAGTCACAGTCTTCTTGTGACTCAATCTTGGAAGTGACTTCCCAACACTTTAGTCATATTCTCTTTGCTAGAACAGAGTCATTAGGTACAGACCACACTCAAGAAGAAGGGATCACAAAGGGCATGAATAGCAAGAAGCAAGATCTTAGAGGCTGCCTGCCACAGGACTGTAGCCACCCGCAGAGGCAGAAGCAACTCTTAGTCTGGGGGCCCAAAGCTTATGCAATCTGGGGAGCCCTTTTAAGACAAAGCATGTAAAATTACAAATATAAAAATCACAGTCAGGTCCAGTAACTGGTGAAAGTATAAACAAAATGGGGAATAGCCATACAACGGAATACTATTTGGCAATGAAAAGGAATGAAGTATTGATTCATGCTACACCATGGATGAATCTCAAAAACATGCTGCTCGGTGAAAGAAACCAGCCACCAAAGACCACATACTATTTGATTCCATTTACATGAAAATGTCCAGAAGAGGCAAACCCATAGAGACAAGAAGCAGATTAGTGGCTATCAGGGCCTGGGCTTGGGAGCCAGGATTGACTGAAAAGACACGAGGGAAATTTGGGGTGATGGAAATTTTATAAAACTGGATTGTAGTGACGGTTGTACAACTCAATAAATTTACTAAAAACCAACGAACCATACACTTACAATGGGTGATTTTCATGGTTTGTAAATGATATTTCAATAAAGCTGTTAAAAAAATTATACACACAGGACATTGGAAGGGACCCGTGAAAGTGAGAGGCCCTGGAGCTTAGGCTTCATTAACCTTTCAGAAAATTTGTCTCCGTGGAAAAGATAGAGCTATTGCAGAGACACTGCCTGAGGCGGTGAGGGGAGAAGGCAATCACCAGGCTTCTCCTCTCCCTTCTCCGTCCAGTCTTCTGCCTGGGCCTCCAATTGCCCTAACCTGCCCGGAAGCCAGGGACATGGAGTGCTTTGTGATACTGGGTGGAGATACGAAGGTCTGGGAGGAGATATGAGAACAAAGAGGCAAATGACAGGCTCGTGGGCCCCAGCCTGCAGGGCTACCTCCACACCCTAATGCCAAGGCAACTTGGACCAGCTCTACCTTTTGGCGTTGAGAGATGTCTTGAGAGGAAATCCATAGAAGGCCCACGTTTCCAAATGAAGACCTAAGCTATGGATTATTTATCATCAAACAGTATAGAACACTGGACTGGTTGGTTCGCCTGAGCTGAACGTTCAAAATCATTTATTCATGCATATATATGTATGGGAGGATGGAGAGCAGGCTTTGGGTGGGTAGGAGGAAGGGAACAAGGAGATAACTCATGGAAGAAAAATACTGGATGTGTTAAATATTCAATATCGGATGTATTGTCGTGGCAGCTTTCCTCATTTAACTCTTGCAGGCAAGGAGTACCAAGGGCAGGGCCGTGGGAGCAGTCAGCCCCAGGTACAGGCAAGAAAAGGATGCATTGTTTGTGGAGAACTTAAAAACTATAATAAAACCTACTAAAAGTTGGTATCTTTTATTATCAACATGTCCAAATAATTCTAAACAATGTCAGTGATAATACTGCTCCCCTCAAACTCCAAATATCATATTGGTTTAAGTTCTAAAACTGCCAAGTTTACAGCTGAGTTTTAAATAATATATATGTAAGCTTCAAATGAGCACATTTTCACTACTTACCCTGTAAGAAACACTGTTTTCTGCACGGGAGGTGATACAAAGAACCCCAGTTATACAGTAGACCACACACACAGTGGACTCAGCTACACACATTCCATTCTAGAGTAAGTTCACGTTGGTTCAGAATCATTTGGGCTCACCTTGGCTGAAGTTTGCGTCTCCAGTCCTGGCGGTACTACAGATTCCTGCATTCAAGTGGTAGATTTGGAAACACAGCGATGGCACAGTGATCGTGAAAACAAAGAAACAGAACTTGAGATGCTTCGATCTGTCATTCTAGGTGCAGTGACTTTGAACCACGAGGTGCTCACTCTATTGGACATGTTTTTTTCATGTGGTTCCCCCTCCTTCAAAAATATATTAACATATGATAACCTATATGAGAAAAGAATCTGAAAAAGAATGAATATATGTATATGTATAACTGAATCACTTTGCTGTACACCTGAAACTAACACAATGTTGTAGATCAACTACACTACAATACATTAACATAAATAAAACTATTAATCCAATTTCTTTTTCCTTTTTGGCACTATTTATTTTTATTTTATTTTATATTTATTTTTACTTTATTTATATATTTATTTGTTTATTTTAAGTATTTATTTTTTATTTGTACTTGATTTTCTATTTCTACTAGAAGGAAGGTTCAACAAAAGAAAGATTTTCACTCTCTGTTTCTTAGTTGGCCGTTATAATCATTTGTTTTATTTCATAATTATTACTGAAAAAGGTTTTGTCATATAGAGGAAGGGAGCTTTACAAATAATCTGCTCTGGGTGTCAAATATTAATAGATAAGCTACTACATATAAGCAAAAAGTATCATCTCCATAAATAAGGAAACTGAGGCTCAAAGAGGTGAAGAAATTTGCTGAAATTCACAAAAGTAGCAAGTCAGAGACCAAGGATTCAAACAATATTGTACGGTCAGCAGAAAACATGTATCCTTTACATCTATGAACTCATTTGATACTAACCACAACCAGTATCATTGTCCCCACTTGACAGATGAGGGTCAAATGACTTCCCCAAAGCTCCATAGCTAGTATATGGCAGAACAAGGATTTGAACCCTGGTAGCACTGCATGGAAGCAACCTGAGTAGACCTTTACTCTGGGCTTCCTCGTCAACTGAGGTTCACTTCCAAAGCCATGCTCAGCTCCCATGGCTGCCGCAGCTGAGTAACTTAGACCCGCTTCCGTTTGTGCTGTCCTCTCCACCATCCACCGCCACCAAGAAGGAAATCTGGCAGACGCATGTGGGTGATTTCTACGGACACAACTGCAATCTGGTCTGAAGTTAGCTCAGCCTGCTTGTTTACCTGGTTTACTTTGAGAAAGTAAGGATGAGAAAGAAGACTGACTTTCTGGAGGTCGGAATCCTTGGGGGTTCTAACATATATTTACCCCCACCCCGCCGCAGACTCAGACTTCTTGGCGAGCTTTCATAAAGGCTGAAGAAAACTGCATGGAGCTTCCTTCACAGGTAATACTGACCTGCAACACTAGATGGCAAAATGGTGCTATGTTACTGTGTGGTTATCTGAAAAAGCCTGGTGTAAAAGTCTTCCCCCCAGATCCAAATCTGCTGAACTGTCCTTTTTTAAAAAAAAATGTTTATTTTTGGAAAATAAAGTTCTATGTGGAGTTAATATCTTAACTTTTAAAAATCATTGTTTAGAAATGAACTATTTTGGATGGTCTCAGCCTCCTAGGCTCTATCAAGTAGGTAAATATATGTCTCTGCCTAATGGCCAGCTGGTCAAAAGCTACCTCCTAATTGATCAGATAAAAACGGGAGGATAACAGAAGATAATGGAGATAGTATGAAATGTACTTTCAAAAGCTGCATGTTAACAGAAATGTGACATAAATGTGACAAATGTATACGGCACAGATGTCATCTGTCATGGCCTCTTTTGTTTAAATAAACATAGAAGCCAATAACAAATTGGACACACTGCTTTTGCTCATTTCATTCATTCAAGAATAAGCACCTCTTATGTACAGGGCAGTTGTAGGCAGCACAGAATACAAAGAGAATTCTATTCTGGCCTTTAAGAAATCGGTGTTCTAGAGGGGGACAAAAGACAAATGTGGCACTACTGTCAACCATCAGCCCCTGAATCATTCTTTCTCCGGAGCCTCACAGTTAAAGCTGCTGGTCCCCCCTTCCTCCCCCACCCCCTGCAAGCCTTGGGACCACCCAGGGTCCTGACCCGGGCAGGCAGCACGTCAGCGTATCAAGAGCGGCCCCATCCAGGGGCTCAGGGCTGAGTTTGCATTGCTCTCTGATTTGCCTGCCCAAATCAAATTTAGCAGAGTCCCTGCCTTATCAGAAGTGCAGAATAACTATTAGCAGGAGAGAGGGACGCATCATGGCGTACAGACATTGAGGAGAATTGATCCAGGAAGTTTTCTAGAACACTGCCATGAGCAATGAAGAGAAGGTGGAATTACAGGCCCAGAATATTACCCACACCGAGGCAGAGAACTCTGTCCGGGTCAGGGGAGCCTGCAGGGTTGCTTTGTGACCACCTAGAGGGGTGGGATAGGGAGAGTGGGAGGGAGACGCAGGAGGGAGGAGATATGGGGTTATATGTACACGTAGAGCTGATTCACTTTGTTATACAGCAGAAACTAACACACCATTGTAAAGCAATTATACTCCAATAAAGATGTTAAAAAAAAAAGTGTGGTCTGGTCAGCAGCCTTAGCATCCCTAGGAAATTGTTAGAAACGTAAATTCTCAGGCTCCACCCTAGATCTACTGACTGAGAAACTTTGGGGCTGGGGCCTAGCTATCTGTGTGTTAACAAGTCCCCCACGTGATTCTAATGCACACTTAAGGTCCAGAACCACAGGGCTAGAGTATGGCCCCTGCCAGGGAGGGTTGATAGACAAGGGAAGCTACACAGGGGTTAGACCTTGAAGGGCTTTGTGCTGAGGAGATCGGTGTTTTTCTGTTTGTTTTACCTTGTAGGCAATATGGGAGCCACTGAGGGTTTCTAAGGAAGGAAGTGGTCAGAACAAATCCGTGCTTCCAATCCATCACTCTCAGGACGGTGTGGAGGAGGATGTGGAAGGAGGGGAGACACCCCCTCTTCAGAGCATCTCTAGCTTCTCTTCTGCCTTTACCACAAAGCTCCCCCCCGAACCCCGCCCCAGCTCTCTTTGCTTGTTCTATAGCCTTGTCTCCTGGTGATCTCACCTACCTTCCTGGTGTCAGCCACCCCCTTGGCAGGTGACTACCAAACCTACCTCTTTAGTCTGTACCTCTTTGACTTCCTGGATGTCCAGCTGCCATCTCACACTCAGTACAGCTGAATCTGAACTCACCATCCACAAGCTACAGCTTCCTCTCCTGCCTTCTCGACTTCTGTTAATGGCAAGACTGTCTATACAGCCGTTTAGGCAACAGCTGCCCTGGGGGTCATCCCCTAAGCTTTTTCAACCCCAGACTTACTTAATCACAGCCTATTCAGTGTTCCAGGAGTCCTCGGCACATACTTTTATTCCAACACATTGACGTGAGTGTCGGGGTCTGAGGGTGAGCATCTTAAGGGAAAAACAAGCTCATTTGCATATGTATCAAGCTGGCACAGAAGCAGGGAAGCTGGATAGGGTAGACCTAGGATTTTTACTGAACAAAGGAGTGAATTCCACCCCTTAAAGCTGAGGGTCGAGACAGACCAGAGAACGGCAGAGAGATGCGAGTAATGCCAATTGGTATGGGGAGTGCAAACCCATAGAGGGTCCTTGGTAAGCCCTGGAAGCATGTGCAGCTGTGGGGTATGAGGGAAAGATCGGTTATGAGGAAATGGGATGAAGTTATAAGAAATTACAGAGGGAGTGGGTATGGAAGCAGAGGCAGCAGGTATAGATGAAGCTTTCTAGAAGTCTAGGGAAGAAAGAAAGGGAGATGGGCTAGCATTTCATAGGAGAAGGAAGGAAAAGGGAAGGGTGTTTGGGGGGTCTTGTTTTAAAAGGTAGGGGAAAACTTTGAATATGCAATTCAAGAAAAAGCAAAAAAAAAAGAAATCGGTGGAATAGGAACGACTTAAGACATCAGAGAGGGTTGAGGGAGCGCTCAAAAATCACAAAGACCGGGGTAGGTGACATCATGGACACAGAGGAAGGGGCTGGTCTAGGAGCAGAGGATTCAGCTCCATGGTGTCGGCAGGTGGGCTGAATTGACGCTTTCGGAGCATGTCATCTCTGAGGTTGGTGAGAAGGTGGAGAAAGATCCAGAGATGTTGAAGTGGCGAGAAAGAAAAGTCAGCAAGCTCACAGAGATGTCTGTGATGTTGAGGAGAGGAAAATGGAGGCAGGAAGAGGTTGGTGGTCTTTGGGAGAATGGAAAATGTTTGGAACATGAAGAATTTGATTGGCAGTCAGCAAGAGGCCCCAAACACAAGCTTCCCAGCATCGTCCACACTGGGCCCACTGCCTATATTACCTCAGCTTCTCCCCTGCCTGTTGGAAGCCTTCTCCTCTTCAAGCCCCGGGACCAAAGCCACCGTCTCTCTGAAATCTTTCTTGGGAGCCCATCCCAGGCACAGCTGTTCTCATTAATAATAACGTTTATGTAGTGCTTTACAGTTTAAAAGCAATCACGCATACCTTTTCTTACATACGTTATCTTAATTAACTACTCTCTCCTCTGTAGTTATATAGCACTGTTCCTTACAGGAATGTAACACTTTATCAGTTCATATGCCCCCCAAAACTAGTGTTCATTCTGTCTACTAGACTGTGAGTTTATTAAAAGGCAGCGTTGCACCTGACTCACCTTTGTAACCCTGTCTAACATAGCACTTGGCCCCAATTAGCAGCACAAAGGCATAGGTTGAAGCAAATGAATGAATCTCTGTTGAAAGTATATGCTTAAAACAATCCTATTGATCCTCCAAGACCCAGTTCCACGGCAATTTATTCTCATGCCCCATCAGTAGTATCTTCTTCAGATTAAATAAACATAATTCCTTCTTTTTTCCTCAGAAAATGTATTTTCATTCTTTAGGTTTCAAAGTGATTTTGTTCAGACGTCTGGAAATTATTCTTAAACATTTAGTGTTATGGAGTCAGAAAAGGCCTCAGTGAGTTCTGAACCATCGATGCTTCTCTACTCCCGGTTTGGCACAGGCTTAGGGTTGGCTTTGGATAGCTTTTCCTTCTGGTTACTAAAAGATATTAACAGGTACAATGAGGTTCTTTCCCCTAACTTCAATTAGCATCGCTCTTCATTGTTAAGTAGTAAGGGCTTTTGTCTTGAAAGGCAGAGCAGAAGCCCACCTTTCTGTTGAGAACAGCCAGCGTCAATTCTAAATATGCTACGTGGTTTGGTTTTAAATACATCCCAGTGATTTTGGTCCTTAGGCAACTGAGAACCTTCTGCTTAACCTATGGCATCCAAGCGGGAAATAAAACAGAAAGATCTCCTGAAAGTCTAAAAATACGAGGGCAGGTTGCCCCAATCCAAACTTCACCTACAGTTCCCTAGAGTTTGTGGGATTCCTAGCAGGAAGAAGGTGGTGAAAGCCATATTTTAACACCGTGAGTACCACTCCACTGATGGCTACCATGTTCTGGAACACATTCCTAGCTCCCTTTCTGACTGTTGAGATCTGCTGGGAGACAGGGATTGTGGTGAAAGGATGTAGTGTTTCCCAAACTGGGCTACACATAAGGATCACTATATGTGTTAAAAATATGGATTTCCTGCGACTGACTTCCCTGAGATACTGATTCCGTTGATCTGAGGTTGAGCCAGAGAACATATATTTTTTAAAAAAATTGTCTAAGGTTGGATTCTCCCAGAATCAGACCTTGAGAAAAATGTGAGAGCAAGGAGTTTATCTGAGAGGTAATTCCAGGGGGTAATGATAGGGAAGTGAGGAAGGGGAGAAGTCCAATAAGACATGTTATTGAGCAGGTTACCACTGTGGGAAATCACATCTTAGAAATATGCCACCCAAGGTAGGTATTAGCTGGGGTATTAGTCAATTTCCATCATTGATTCCCTGGCCCTGCCAGCCTGACTGACAGGTGAACCAAGGGGGCTCTGGCCCCCGTGCCCAAAGGCAAAGGCAAGGAGTTGCAGATGGGATCAGCTGGAGGCCATCTGATTGGCTTGCACAGGGATGGTGAATGTCCAGGGGACACAGGTAGGCCCTAACAGTGTTAGCTGCAACAAGCATCCTGGGTGTTTTGGATATAGCCAAGGCTCACAAGAAGCCAGATTTGGGAAACCTCACTAGGATTTTATGTAAAAACTCAATAGTTTTTATTTACCATTTTTTTCTCCATGATCTTGCTGACCACACTCCATCCTTTGACAACAACCACCAACAAAGATGACAACTCCAACCTTTTACACTGAAATGGATTTCAATCCACTCTGAAATTTTAACGAAAACACTTATTACCAAACAACTCAGGTGAATAATGCACAACAGACAAGAAATGGCTTGGATTAGAAGGAAAGATGAAAGCACAGTGTCTCATCTACTAATGAAGAGGAAGGAGAGAAGGGTCCTAGTCTACATCAAGGTGTCTCAATTGTCTCAGCAGCTATGAAGCCAAGGACATTGACATTTCCTATGCATCAGGACTGCCTGGGATGCCTTCCAGCTGCAGCACTGGGACTTTAAGAAACGAGCCATATTATGTTTATACTTTACTGTTTAAGTAATGGTATTTCACTCTGTGTAAAGCCACTTAAAACACCAGTGGAAACACATGCATGGACCATGAAACAACTTTAAATGGATAATCAATTTTTATCACATATTGAGGGTTAGGCTGGTATATCTGAGTGAATTATGAAAGTCTGTATGTGCTCTGGCTAGGAGCGTTTGCATACCAAATCTTCTTCTTTGTTACAGAACCAATCTATTGTAAGCGTGTTGGGAGTTTCGAAAATCTAACACTGAAAAACTTCCATTCTGAAAGAATTTTTCTGAACTTTAAAAACATGGATGTATTTTATTTGGGCTTAGCTGTGAAAGATTGTATTAGAACATCTTAATTCCCCTGTACAATGATTCTCCCCTAAAATAGAGGGAATAGGATCAACATGTCAGACACCAAGAAAGTATGGCCAGCACGAAGATGAACTTACTGATGAAAGTCTAGAATGTACAATGTACCCTAAAACTTACGGGATATGGTTTTGGAAAAAACATGAAGAATTTGTTTTTGCAGTGACATGTAAACACATGGAACTCATTATATCTGCAAAGCTGGGCAAGATGAGAAGGTAAATGTGGTCAAGGAGAATTTGGATCAATTCATGGATAACAGAACCTTAACAGTTCACTAAGGGGAAATTAGGGAAGTTCAAGTTACATCCCTAGCCTCTGAGATTGATGTCATGGATGCAAACTGCCACATTCTTACAAAGGAGTGGTATCACCTTCAGAGAGAGAACACAAGATTGGTGGACCACTGATCTCACATATTATGACATTTCTTATGTTAACTAGAGGATGTTGAAAATGTCATAAAATCTGAGCACCCTGAACCACCAAGAAGCTATCAGCTCTTTGATGTCCCAAGTTCCTTGAAGCACTTGTTGTTCCTTTTCCGGTTCCGAAAGAGAACGGAGTAGAGAAGGTACCCGGTCATAATTACCCTTCCTTCCCACACACCTGACACAATACACACCAATTGTGAACTTCCTAAAGCACTTCGAAAATTGATACTCTCCTCTATTTGTAAATGAGGATGCAGAATTGGGAAGGGCAATAGGCCAAACTTAATTCTTTTTTTTTTTTTTTTGCGGTACGCGGGCCTCTCACTGTTGTGGCCTCTCCCGTTGCGGAGCACAGGCTCCGGATGCGCAGGCCCAGCGACCATGGCTCACGGGCCCAGCCACTCCGCGGCATGTGGGACCCTCCCGGACCGGGGCACGAACCCGTGTCCCCTGCATCGCCAGGCGGACTCTCAACCACTGCGCCACCGGGGAAGCCCCAATCTTAATTCTTTAAAAAATGATCCACACCTCGGCCAAACAGTTCATTCATTTAGCATGTCTGACCATGTTTTAAGCACTAAAATAGAATCAGGATCAGTACTCCTGCCAACATAGCCTAATCACCAGTTGGTTTCACTTTTTAAAAAAATTTTATTGAAGTATAGTTGGTTTACAATGTTGTGTTAATTTCTACTGTACAGCAAAGTGACTCGGTTATACATATATATACATTCTTTTTCATATTCTTTTCCATTATGGATTATCACAGGATATTGAATATAGTTTCCTGTGCTGTACAGTAAGACCTTGTTGTTTATCCATCCTGTATATAATAGTTTGCATCTGCTAACCCCAAACTCGCAATCCATCCGTCCTCCACCCCACCCCCTTGGCTGGTTTCACTTTTAAATCCAGTGTTACATGAAGTTTGACTATGTGACAAGTCAAGTGAGACTATTTATTTCAACCAAGTCCCCATTTGATATTTGACCATGTGACATGTTCACACACTTAAGGGACAACCACAGGGACTACACATGTTCCTCAGATCTGAACTGTCACCCAATGACAGGTTTACATCAAAAACTCTGATGCTGGAAGATATAATTTTGTGCCTGTGATAATTTTAACTTGTATTAATTGACTGTATTAAAGCATGGAATATTTTTTTAACCATAGTCTGACCTGTGTGCTGAGATGAATAAACATGTGTCTTAATGTAAAACATTCTTACACCAGAAAGAACATTCTGGTTTTGTTTTAGGTCATTGTTCACACAGCTCTTTTCTAACTCATATTATTTTTCAAAATGTTCATAACCCTCTGATAATTTATTTTTATTACCTCTGTCCCCTTTAGGATTTGCAGGTCAAAAAGGAGGAAGAGGAGGGGGGAGGAGGAGAGGGAGGAAGAGGGTGAAATTTAAAGAGATGGAATTTACTAGCAAAGAAGAAAGGATTTGTGAATAACAAATGACATAGCTCAAACCTCCGTTTTGAGTGATAAATACATAAGTCCATTAAAAAGGTAAATGATGGTAGCATTCATTTAATCAACATTAAATTCATCAAAATAACTTATAGATTTGGGTTTAAGAGAAAAATAACTAAAAAATTCCCATTTTAAAAAAGTTGTTATCAGATGCTGGACTTTGTGATACATAATAATGACTCTGGTTAAATCAAGGAATATTTTGAGTACAAAAATAATGCATGAAAAATATTTTAAAAATTAAAATTGAAATGACTCCTTCCTGCTTAGTAAATGTCATAGAAAAGGAGCAAAATTACATTTTCATTTACTTTCAGTAAAGTCTGAAACATCTAGCTTTTGTGTAAAATTGGCATAAAAATATAAGTAAAACACAACTGAAGAAAATATTAAAATATGAAAATGATTGCTATAACTAAAGCCAAGAAATTATAGCGTTCTAAAGTTTTTTTTTTAAATATTCCTGCATCAATTCCTTGAACTCGATATAATCTACTAAGATAACTCGATGGTAAATAATACCAAAAAAAAAATTAATTCCCTTGTTTAAAAGCAGTTGTAAGTACCTGCGTGTCTTGCGTATTAAGCACTTTATGGGAATAGCTGAAGGAGGGTTACAAGAGAAGTTTCAAATCATTTCTAAGTTGTAACTAAATTGGGAAGTAATACACATAAAACAATCAGAAAATTATAAAATAATACATTAATAAGGAAACATAAAATAATATAGCATAATCTGTCTAGACAAATGCAGAAAGAACATAGATGGAAATGTCTGATTTCAGGTTAGAAAAAGAATTCACAACCCCTAGTAATTAGCGAAATATAAAAAGATGTATTGTATACACATATACTCTAAATATACACACGCACATACATATAATTAGACATTCCCGTTGCTTCCAGATTACACTGATAATCAGGTATTTTTCTAGCTAACACTGTATCCACTGCAGTTTCTATTTTTGAATTCCCTAGTTGGTGTTTGATGGTAATTCGGCAGTATTCAACAAATCGTAAATTAAGAAGAAATAACAGATAATCTTCCTAATGAGGAAATTCCTGTATACCCCTGAAACGAACTTCAGCTCTGCCAAATTCTTGTAAAATTCCCCACGTATTTGTTTCCGATTATTCCACATTAGGCAAAAATATGCAATATTGCTATGTTTTACCCTAATATTCTTCTTCCTATGTCTCTAAATCCTAACACATCTATAACATTCATTTGATGAATAATAACATTTCGGTGCACTAGGTAATACATATGTTTTTTATTTGCCACAAAGAACTGTATTTCCTCAACTGATTTATATACCACCTGGACAAAATTATTTTTATTACGGTTTATTTCATTTTCTCCAGCATCCACAACTGAGAAACACTTGTAAACAGCCAATGACAATGGTAAAGAGGAAAGAAAGAAAGAGAGAGAGAAAGAATGAACAAACATGAAATTCAAAATCAAAACTCTACATTTCTTCAGAGAACCCCAATGAAAAATGCAGCTGCAATACTTTGTTTTTGTTTATAACATTATTTTTAACGTCTTTATTGGAGTATAATTGCTTTACAATGCTGTGTTAGTTTCTGCTGTATAACAAAGTGAATCAGCTATATGTATACATATATCCCCATATCCCCTCCCTCTTTCATCTCCCTCCCACCCTCTCTATCCCACCCCTCTCAGTGGTCACGAAGCACCGCAGCTGCAATACTTTTAAACTAACAAATTCAAGATAAAATCAAACAGCCACCCATTTTTTTCCTGTGTTTCCTTATGGACAACTAGATAAAATTCACTGACAGTTCCAAATTTTTCCAAAACAGAAATAATTATTTGGTTTATAGTCTGCATAAGGGACTTGTAAAGAAATTATACAAACCACAAAAAATTATCATGACATAATAACAAAGAAAGTTAATGATATTTTTTTAATCGCATGACTTCATTTCCTGAATTACATTTCATCTAGGACCTGAGAAAAAGTTCAGGGAGTATTCTACCACTTCTAAGTTAAAAGTACTCCTTCACAGATTATTGTGTCCTGTCGATGACTTCTATTGAATTTCCTTGATAATTTTTTAACCAACAAAATTGCAACATGTTAAAGGCAAGCAATCCAGAGAATGTTTGGGAAACATACCAGTGTTTGAGGCTATTTGCCTAATGAATATAACATGGACTCATTTCATTCCTCCTTTCCTGGAATAGCTTTGAATTTCAAACATTTGTTAGCCATTAACTACATTTTGCCTCTAATACTTCATATGTGCATTTTGGAGTCCACATGCAAAACTAACTTATTTGTGATCCTATAACTCTAGTAATGGCCCTGCCCAGAACCACTAAGGTTGACCCTCCCTCCCACCCAAATCTGAACAATTGGTTCTGACTGGAACTAAACAGATTAACAGGATTTATCATCCAAAGATACTTTCTGTGCCTTTCAAAGTCACCCAAGGAAAGTCCTCCAGAATCTTCTCTAAATGGTCCATCGTTTTGTTTTTTTCTGTTTAGCTTTAAGTTCTACCAAAGTCAACATTTGTATTACTACAAGCCCACCTTCAAAATCTGGTGACACTCGAGTTATTTTTGCATGATTCTCTGAAGCAACCAAACTAGAGATGCTGATGTGCTAGTGCACAGTTTCTCAAATATAGGCCACAACACATACACATAAACATACATACTCATAATGTAGGTATTTCTTGACTCAGAAATGCCTAGCTTATGAATTTCCTATACATACAAACAGCTATCCAGGGATGGCATCAACTGCTTTGTTAGTGGCCTTAAGAGTCTCCTCTGTTGCCCACTTTCATTTTCTCCTCAGACTGATCCACAGACTTTGGGGAGAGGAGGAAGGGGTGAGGTATGCTGAATTCCACCAAAGTGATTACACACGCCCACCCCAGTACACACGCTTATACACGTGCTCACAAAGTCATGGCTCTATGTGTGATCTCCCTAAATGTTCACTCACGTGCAGACAGGGTGTCTTGATATATGCATTAGGAATTATCCAGGGGCTTCTCAAGCCTTCCAGATATGTTCCACAAAACTGATTCGGGTCACTTACCCCAGGGCCAACAGCACAGAATGACCTGTGTAACCTAGTTGGGGGCTGCAGGCCAGTTCCCAGAGTGGTGCAACCCAACTCTCATAAACTCTACTGTAGGGCTTGAGTTATTCTTCAGGGCGCCCATAACAAACAATGACCCCTTTTCCTTAGACAAGCTTCTGCAAAGGTATTTTAGGTTCCAAGCGGCTAAACAGATAATCATTCTCATTCATCTATTGAAGAATGAATTTATTTTACATTTATTGAGCACCTACTGTCCTCAAAACTGTTTTGCTTATGAACAAAGAGGACACACACACACACACACACACACACACACACACACACACACCCTAACAAGCCAAGAAGAATATAGTAGTTGCTGTAAGAGAGGCTCAAATGGAAATGAGAATTCAGAGGCAGAAGATACTACTTTGACCAAGGAGTTCAGGGATTCTTTCCTAAAGGAAGTCTTGGTTTGGCTATGCCTTGAAAGATGGGTTTGAATTCAATGGGTGGGAATGGGGTTGGGAAAAGAGGTGCATTTAGGCATAGAGGTGGAAAAAGTACAAAGTCACTGAAGAGCATAATATGGTCAGAACATGGGCTTCCCTGGTGGCGCAGTGGTTGAGAATCCGCCTGCCAATGCAGGGGACATGGGTTCGAGCCCTAGTCCGCGAAGATCCCACCTGCCGTGGAGCAACTAAGCCCATGCACCACAACTACTGAGCCTGCGCTCTAGAGCCCGCGAGCCACAACTACTGAGCCCACGTGCCACAACTACTGAAGCCCGCGTGCCTATAGCCCGTGCTCCGCAACAAGAGAAGCCACCGCAGTGAGAAGCCTGCGCACCACAATGAAGGGTAGCCCCCGCTCACCGCAACTAGAGAAAAGCCCGCGTGCAGCAATGATGACCCAACACAACCAAAAATAAATAAATAAATTTATTTAAAAAAAAATATGGTCAGAACATGAATTACACGATGAGGAAAAGAGGGGACCAGACAAGGCCAGCAGCTGGGAGCAGATATGAGGAGCTCTAATTAATAAGATGAGGAATTGGGTGGGCCATGGAGATACACAGCAGGATTTTCATTATTTGTCTTTAAACTCTTTTTGTAACTGTGAAATACAACAAATTCAGAGAAGTGTATAAATCATAAGTATAGCTAAGGGAATTATTATAAGGCAAACACCTAACAAACCAGCACCCAGGAAGCAGAATGTTACCAGTGCCTCAGAGGCCTCTCCTCATGTGTCCTCCTAGTCACTCTATCACTCCCTTAAGGGTAACCACTAACCTGACTGTTATGATAATGACACCATTGCTTTTTAAAATAATTTTACGACCTAGGCATGCACTCCTTAAACATAGTTTAATTTTGCTTGTTTTGAGAACTTTATATAAATGCTATAATTTCGTATATATTCTTTCGTGTGTCTGGCTTCTTACATTGTGTTGTATTTGTGAGACTCGCCCACGTTGCTGTGTTCATTCATTTTCATTGCTCTAGAGTATGTCTGAGTGTAAATATATCACATTTATCCATCCTATTGTTGATGGCTATCTGGATTGTTTCTAGTTGGGGGCCATCATGAATAGCGCTGCTAGGAACCTTCTTGTACTTGTGTCTTGATGCACACACCATCTCCTAATGTTGGCAGCATCACAACAACACCTAAAGAAGGAGTGGACTACACAGAGACTAGTGACAAGGAAACTCCTTTAAAGATCAAGAAACTAGTTAGGAAAATCCTAACTAGTCTTGAGGATCTGACTCGGGATGTTGCCTCACTTGTCAAAAACTCACTAGGCAGAAGGTCTTTGGTTTCTAATATTCAAACCAAAGTAGGAATATTTTCCTTTCACTTTGGATTGTGGGAGCAAGAAATTGGATTTATCATAATCCTTGGTCCACAATGGACTCTATTACTGGTCCATTCCTGGTCTATTTCAATTAGTTTTTTTTTTTACTGTTTATTTGGTTAGTTGGAAAAATGTAATGATCACCTGCAAATCCACAGCCCCAAACGAAAGCCAGGACCTTGGTAATAAATACAGCTCACTCTACATTTTCTCCCATCGTTCCATCCTCCAGCCTTTCCCTACCTGGAATAGAGGTATTTTTGAACATTATGTAAAACTCTCAAAAAGGACTATTGACCCCAAGTAAGTATCCACTTGTGCTAGGTAAGTAGAAAAGAATATTGATTTCATTCTCTTTATGTCCTGCTATTTCCAGGGAGGTAGATAAATGATAAAACAGTAAGTTGTGTGAATCATGTGAACACATTCTCCCAGGACAAAGCAATTGCCAGGGCTCCACAGTTTCTTTCATAGATAACTACTCACTCCTTTTAGAAAGATTTCTAGTGGAAATATAGCTTATGGCGCAACAGACTTAAAGATAACCCAGATCTGAGAAACCTATTCCTTGATGATAAAACTGAACAGTGCCATGAAATTTAAATTCCTTGCTATAAAAAAATTATGATTATACAATATTGACTTTCCTTGATAATAAAAGGCAATTGGATGATTAAAACTCATTTTAATGGCAAAACATTCCTTATTATATGTTTTGCCACCAAATTGCTTGGTTTTCGGTTTAACTATGAATATACAACTTTGGCGGACTGTGTATTGCCAGGACAGAGTAAAGGAATCTGAACATCACGGTTTTGAGAAAAGAACGATAAGTCCAATATTACAAAGTTACAGTAGATGGTGCTAGACGGGTGCAAAAGATCCAACAACCATTTGGGCCACCTTCAAGATTTCTCCTGAGCTTAGCAGTTTAGAAAATGTGCAATTTAGATTTATCAATTCAGGAGAGGCAGTCAGATAAAACAGTTGAATTAGTGAGATCAATGAATGCAGAACCCTATAATTAGACAAATGTTAAGGTTTTTATGGAAATTAACAATGAAGACAACTTTAAAGCTAAGGTCAAATCGTCTGTCTTTCTGGGGTATTGGTGCCAATGTTAAATTGCTAAAAGAATGATTTTCTATTCATTTAAAATAATGTCAGCTATCAAGTTAATTTTTAAGCTACTCTGCTCTTGGTATTAGTTATTTATTACTTATAAAGTATTGTACACTATGTAGGTTGGCTTGGAGATTTTAACGTCCTGTGTAATGTATACAAAGCGATTTACAAAGCATGACCTAGTATACATTTTTCTGTAGATGTAAATGATTATTTTTATGATTATTTACTTAAAAGTATTTTTTTTTTAATATTTGTGTTCATTACTTTTTTACAGCCACTTTGGGCTAAGTATTCTTCCTCTGATTCTTTTAGCTTTTTAGGTGAAACGGCTGAGACACAGGATAATGAAGTGAATAACTTCGAACATGTCTATTTTCCCCTTGCAGCCACAGTACAAAATGACTCTCAAATCGATGAGCCGGAGATCAGGCAAGCACCAGCCCTTAATGAGAGGGTGATCTAGGGTTAAGAAGAGAGGCTCCACACCATCTCACTGGGCGCATCTCTGTAACAGATGCTTCCTTCCCATGATCTGCTGAGTGCTCAGTGGATGCACTGGTTCTTGCCTTCCCTGGAGAAAGCAGCGACA
Organism: Tursiops truncatus; assembly: GCF_011762595.2. Lineage (NCBI taxonomy): Eukaryota > Metazoa > Chordata > Mammalia > Artiodactyla > Delphinidae > Tursiops > Tursiops truncatus. The sequence goes on along the minus strand of NC_047055.1, from coordinate 95,380,073 downwards.
CAACAGCGCTAACCATATTCAGGATGTGACTTATCTCAGAATCTGTCAGTGACTGAGGGAAAATGTCAGATGGAGTGAAACTCACCCCTTGTCTCTCTCCAAAGCCACGTTCAGTCTAGGTTCATTTATCGGACAGGGCGTGGTGGAAATTCCTTTTCTGAAAGGTAACCCACATTTTCTAGCATTCAGGCGTATGTCCAGTCCAAAATACTCTCTTAGATGCATACTTGCAAATCCTTGGAACTCCAAAGGCGTTTTCAGAGGCTGGGAGGTCCTAATTTTCAGTGAACTCTCTATTTATGAATCATTATGGCCTATTGATTGAATGTGTGAGATACAGTTCTAATACGTCCGTCTGCCTTATCTAAACAGAATAGAAAATGTCCTATGGGCAGGGATACTATCTATAGTGATAGGGTGTTGATAGTGTTTTGCTTTTTATAGAACTTAGAACCTAAATGGTTAAATAAATATAATATTAGTATTAGTATTAAATAATGATAGCAATATGAATATTTCTTTCATTTATTTTCTAAAATGTGTTCAGTGTTTATTGTCTCTAGAAGAATGGGCCTCGTCCTGGCTGTGATCAGTAGTGACAGACGTCACGGTGGCTTTGGCTTCCTCAGCCACACCGACAGTATATCCAGAGACTAATATGCGATAGGCCTGTCCAGGAAGAAGGAGGAGAAAAATCCATATTTTTAAATGTCATAAAAGCGATTCGTGCAGTCGCCCAACAGCCGACTTTCAGATGTTAATAATTAGGCTGCGGGCCAGGCCCATTGCTCAGCGGCTAACGCACTGTGCGTGCCGCCCTCGGGAGGCCCCAATCTGACGCTCCCCGGAAGCTCTCCAATCTTTCAGGGGAGCAGGAACACGGTGGAGGTGACACTGGGCGCCTTTGGAGGAGCGATTGGCGTGATGTATCACCACTCACCAGCCCTCACCGGAGACCTGTTTAGAGCGAGATTACGGTCTCCGCAGAACCTCTCATTTCTCCTGGTCACGGGGTGACGGAGCACTTTACAACTTGCGCTCCAGTTAGGCGGGGAGGGATTTAAGTGCAAGGCTGGAAGGGCCCCTCCATAAACCTCAGCCAGATCAGCCCCGATTCACATGAAGTTTCTGCTTCCTCTGCCTTCGAGCCGGCCAGATCAACGTTTATGGAAAAATGTAAACTTGAAACGTGGAATGGAATACGAGTCTCCCATATTTCATCTGATCACAAATTTAACAGACAACTGGGGAAGCCTCTGAAATTCTGGCAGGAAAATGGTTCTTTCTCAGAATTGAGGTATCTTTACTGCCCATCTCTATGGAGCCCCTACTGCCACTAATGGGAGAACAACCCCTATAAGGTCAACACAAATGTTCCTGTAATAGTGTTCATTAACAGCGCTGCTCAGTGACTGTTTAAAATCGCTCCTGCTACGATCTCTCCCATGGATGAAATCATTTGTTTCATTTTTAACCATTGCTGGTAATTCTAGGATTTCCAAATCTTCCCCTATGCTCCTTATCTTGAAGGCATGATCTAACATTATTATTTTTATTATTTGAAACTTAAAATTTCTGGGGATGGTCTCTCAGTGGTTTTTGAAAGTTAATCCACCACAATGATTAATGAGATAATATTCCTTTCTTGAGATCGCTATCAGTATTACCATCAAAGGGCCCATCAACTTCCCAAATTCAGAACCGCATCTCTTTGTTTCCCTCTTCCCCTTTGCTTCCCACATACAATTTACTACGAAGCCCAGCTGTTTATTTTTTCCCTCCACAATATCTCTAATTTCTATTTGTTAATTCACTAAATATGTATTAAGTGACAGGAACAACGCTACAAATGGGGGTCCTGTGCTCGAGCTAGGCCTGAGATCTTCTTATTTTCATAGTCATTATCCTGGACCAAGTCTGTGCTGGATTAAAGATGGCCACACATTCCTTGACAGTTCTCCCATTGAGAGGTTTTATATATCTAATGAGGTCGTAAGCCTTTTAAGGTATAGACTTTATATTCTATACATGGACTAAATAGGTGACACACCACAACTAACATTTAACCCACCAGAAATATTCATGTCAATTAGAACTTGACAGAATCCCATCAGTGTTGATGTAATCTTCAAGGTCTTCCAAAAAGTCTGAAAAGACTTTGATCTCTAGAATCAGAAACTCTGTACAGCATTGTCTTAATTTTGATAAAATTCCCTTGAAAGAGCTCATTATAACTCTTTCTTATGATGCTTAATAAAATTTGCGGGTTCTTTTCTTAAAACAGAAAAGAAGTAGATCAAATATTTCCAAGGATTTTCTAATGGATTCCAAGAGATTAGATCTGTATACCTTTTTTTTTTTTTTTCTTTTTTGGCAGGCTCAGCGGCCATGGCTCATGGGCCCAGCTGCTCCGTGGCATGTGGGATCTTCCCGGACGGGGGCACAAACCCGTGTCCCCTGCATCGGCAAGTGGACTCTCAACCACTGCGCCACCAGGGAAGCCCTCTCTCTGTTTTTAATGTCCTGTTTTTTGTTCCTTTTTGGATTGAGGAGAGGAAGGAAGCAGGGTGGAAGAGACAATAATTGAAACTTTTTGAACACAGCTTGTCAAATTATTTTGACTTTGGAAATAGAGATATATTTTAGATAATTAAAAACAATTTAAAAAGGAAACAAATTGGTGGCAAATATAGCCGAGAGACTGGAAACAAGAATGCTGCTTAAGAGGTTATTGCAAGAATTCAGCTCATATATAAGGGCGGCAGGAGGTGGAGAAGAGGCGCAGACACTGGTGGTGGCAAAGTCATCACCTTTGAATGCTGCTTTCCCATGTCTACTGGAGGTGTCTGTCTGATTGAAGACAATTCACGCAGTTTTAGAGTTTACCCCCAGGGGTACAGTAGAGAGCAATGGGAGAGCCACCATAGTTGAAGGAAGGAAGTAGTTTGGGAAGTGAAACTTGCATTTTATGAAATATTGATTAATCCTTACTTGCTCAGCCCACACTAGCCAGGAGGGTGGACAGATGCGGGTGTGGGTAAAATGGCTGTGATGACAAAAGTACCTTTGGCGCTGAGCCCCCTGAACTTCATAGGGTTCCTAAAACCTCAATGTCCTTTCGCCTCTCCTAGAATGATTCAGAGTCACTCAATTAGGTAGCAATGAAAGTTACCCCCTCACCTTAGCTGCTCAACTTTTCCCACTGCCATCACAGGGGCTGTCACTGGTTATGTTGGGGCTTTGCTTTGTCTATCCACAGCACTCACCACAAGCTGATCCTGCCACCAGCACTGACTCTGCTTGTCCCCTAGTCACTTCCCACATTGATGCCACTGCTCCCAAGCCTATTCAGTCAACCCCATTGAGGTGGCCTCATTCTGAGTTCTCCAGCCTCTCTCAGTGCAAAAGTTTCCTGAGGCTGGGGAAGGGAACACCTGAGAAGCAGCCACCAGAACTGGGCTCACAGCAACCAATTGATTTGACTGTCTGGAGAGACAAAGGGCCTGCTGTACTCTGAGGGATTGGGGGAGCCACTGCCTACTTTTTTTTTTTTTAATTTTTTGGCCACGCTGCGCGTTATGCAAGATCCTAGTTCCCCGACCAGGGATCAAACCTGCGCCCCCCTGCATTGGAAGCATGGACTCTTAACCACTGGACTGCCAGGGAAGTCTGCCACTGTCTTCTTTACACTGAGGAATTTTAATCCTAGGGCCCAAATGTTAGTTAATTCCAACTGTGATCATTTCAATGAAGGCCACTTTGAAGAACTGTCAAAAGCAAGTGTATTTGCCTTAAACTGGGTGGTGGGTAATATTTTTGTTCATTGCATCATGATCCTTTATACCTTACATATAGTTTATAATTATTCCTTTCTATCTATTCAATATTCAATCAATGTTTAAAAGACTGTTCTATTCACACCTCAGGAGAATGTTGAGATTTTCTTTACCAGGGTTCAGATCCCAGCTCCAATACTTACCAGCTGTGTGACTTTGAGCAAGTTACTTAACCTCTCTAAGGCTTGATTTCCTTCTCCGTGAAATGGGAACATCCCAGTACCTCACAGATGGTTGCAAGGATTAAAGGAGAAAATACATGTAAAGTGCTTAGCCAAGTAGTACTGGGTGCATAGTAAATGCTTATTAATATTCACTAGAACTTAAAATATAATGATGATGGGAAATGATAGCACAGGAACATGCTTATAATAAAATGTGGAGTAGAAGAAGTCCAAATGACTCTAATTACCTTAAAATTATATGTATATATATATGTACATATATATATACATATACACACACACATACACATGTATATATAACATAAAAATAATATCTGGATGTTATGCATAGAAATAATGCTGGAATAGGGACTTCCCTGGTGGCCCAGTGGGTAAGATTCTGCTCTCCCAGGGCAGGGGGCCGGGGTTCGATCCCTGGTCAGGGAACTAGATCCCGCATGCATGCCGCAACTAAGAGTTCGCATGCCTCAACTAGGAGGTCCGCATGCTGCAACTAAGACCTGGCGCAACCAAAATAAATAAAAATAAATAAATAAATATTCTTTAAAAAGAAGAAATACTGGAATAAAATAAGACAAAATGTTATCAGTGATATCTTTTAGGAAGCATGATTACAGGTGATTTTCTTTTCTTTTTTATACTTCTCTGTATTTTCCAATTCTCTACCACTGAATACAATTACTTTAATCATCTGAAAAAGGACAATAAATGTTATCTTAAAAGGATAAAAGAAGGTGAGAATGACTGGGGCATCCTAGATTTGGGGAACCAGAAGTGAGATGACACTGGAGAGCTAAGTAGAAGGCAGGCCATGTAGAGCCTTGTAAGCTACCTCGGGGCTTTGAGACTTGTTATCTTTGAATGGCAATGGAAGGCCAGTCAAAGGTTTTAACCATGGGTTAGGGCTCACACTAGATTCAGGGTTTCCAACAAAAGATGGTGAAGTAAAGGTATATTTGTTACACTCTTTTGTTCCAAGCCCACAGATTTGAATGAAGGAAATCAAAGGCAAATTCCATCCATACTGAAACTAAGAAATGCCTACTATGCCCCAAAGAGCGAAGGATATTTGCTAAGCAAAGTGAACCCTGGGCCAAGTTATGGGCCAATGTCGGGCGGGGAGTAGGGGGCGCAGAGAGCTAACAAATAACTCTCCAGATCTCAAGCAGGGTGTAAATATCTCTGCACATAAGTGAGAGGGTTTTGAGGCATCTACAGGCAATGGGTTCTTTGAGAATGGGCTGGGGAGGGGGGTGTGTGTGAGTGGGCCATGGTGGAATAGAGACCATCGCTGTATAGACTTATTTCCACCCTGAAAAACTATAGGGAAAGCAATGGTGAAGAAATGGATATGCCATTGGATATGCCATTTTTGTTTTCCCCAGCCCAGATAAATGTTCTCTAGAAAGTAAGGCAACTGGTAGTCAGAGTCGGAGAGCAAAGGGAAGTCAAACCATGCCAAACCAAACCAGACAAACAACATAGGCTCCATAAAAGAAAAAATTCCAATGAGCTGAAAAGTTAAACTAACCCATCCCCCCAGGAAACAATACCTTCCCCTTACCCCGCGGAAGAGATACTGATTTGGATACAGTTTTCTAAGCCATCATACCTGATTTAAAGCTTCAGGCTACCGCAGCATACTTCCTTTCATATTCATCACAGTGTTCCTTTTGTTTGTTTGTTTGCGGCAAAATTTACCTACAATAAAAGGAGAAAATCTTAAGTTTACAATTCAAGGAGTTCCGGCAAATGTATACACCTCTGTAATTACCATCCTAATCAAGAATAAAATAGAACATTTCCATCACCCAATAAAGCTCTTTTGTGCCCCCTTGCAGTCAAACTCTAACTTCCCCTTCTCCCCTCCCTCTAACACAATCACTGTTCTGATTTCTGTCACCATTGATTAGTTTTGCCTATTCTTGAACTTCATATCAACGTAATCATAGAGTACGTACTCCACTGTATTGGGCTCCTTTTGCTCAACATAATGTCTTTAAGATTCATCCACGTTGTTCCATGTATAAGCAATTCATTCACTTTTATTGCTGACTAGTATTCCATTGTGCGACTATAGCACATTTATTTATCCAGTCATCTGGTAACAGACATTTGTATGATTTCCAGTTTTTGGTTATTATGAATAAAAGGGCTGTAAACATTCTTGTACAAATCTTTTTGTGGACATAAGTTTTTATTTCTTTGAATGAACTGGAGTAGAATTAATGGTCATAGTAAAGGTGTGTGTTTCACATTACAAGAAACGGACAGTTTTCCAGAGTGGTTGTACTATTTTATACCCCAGCTGCAATGCTGGATTTCAGTTACTCCACATCTTCAGCAAAATTTAGTGTTATCAGACTTGTAAATTTGAGCCATTTTAGTGGGTGTGAAGAAGTATCACATTGTGGTTTTCATCTGCATTTCTCTGATGACTGGTAATGTCGAATACCTTTTCATATGCTTATTGGTCTTCACATATTTTCTTTTGCAAAGTGTCTTTTCAAAAGTATTTTATGCATTTCAAAATTGGGCTGCTTCTTATTTTATTACTGAAGGCATTCTTTACGAATTCTGGATACAAACCCCTTGTGAGACATATGCATTATGAATATTTTCAACCAGACCATAGATAGCTTGCCTTTTCATTTGCTTAACTGACTTTGGATGAGCAGAAGTTTTTACTTTTGATGCAGCCCAATTTACAATTTTTAATGATTAGTTTCTTTTGTGTCCTGATTAGGAAATCTTTGCCTTCTTAAATTCATAAAGATAGTTTCCTACATTTAATTCTAGAAGTTTATCATTTTTGCTGGTTTGCTTAGGTCTGTGGTTCATCTAGAAGTAATTTTTGTGTATGAGGTAAGTTTTTCTCTTAATGTGTGGATGATCAGTTGTTCTAGTAAAACTTTTTGAAAAGACTTTCCTTTTTCCCATTGTCTTGGCCTCTATATCATAAATAAATTGACTGTGTGTCTATATCTATTTATTATATTTTGTTTCACTAATCTATTTGTCTTTATGCCTTGATTTGATAGCTTTATAATAATCCTTGAAATTGAATAGGTGTTGAGTCCTACAACTTTTTTTTTTTAATCCCAAGACCATATTGGCTGTTCTAGGTCCTGTTCTGCTCTGATCCCTCCTCCTTTAGTACACTGTCAGAAAATTCCATATGCTCCAGCTGCCCCAAACTCTGACCTCCTCAGCTCAGTAAGACTGGCATCCTCTGCTTGGTCTGCACCATGATCCAAAAAGTACCCTAAGTCAGAAAGGTGATGTGAATTTGAGGCTTCCCTCCTGTGTTTCCATCCTCTCAAGGATCACACTCCTGTACTGCCTGTTGTTCAAAGCCTGCAAACACTTGTCTCCTATATTTTTCCAGTTTTTTAGTGTTTTATGATGGGAGGGTAAGTCCATTTCCAGTTACTCTGTCATGGATGGAAGCTGAAAGCTTCCTCACGCTATTATGAAGTCGTGGCCTCTTTCTGAACTGCCACCATATAAGCAAAAGGGAGGAAGGACCTTGCATGGCCTATATAGATATTAGTATCATCTCTACTCCCCCACCTGCAAAACTAGAAAAAGAGGAGAAAATAAACATATAACACAAGTTAGAGGAAGAATTTACATCAGAAGAAACATCAGAAGAAACCAAAAAAATGTCAGATACTCTAGAGCAGCACTTTCCAATAGAACTTTCTGCAATGATGGAAATGTACTTCTGAGCTGTTCGGTATGGTAACCACCAGCCACATGTGGCTGTGGAGAACGTGAAATGTGACAGTGCAACGGAGAGACTGAATTATTATTATTTATTTATTTATTTTTTTTGCGGTACGCGGGCCTCTCACTGTTGTGGCCTCTCCCGTTGCGGAGCACAGGCTCCGGACGCGCAGGCTCAGCGGCCATGGCTCACCGGCCCAGCCGCTCCGCGGCATGTGGGATCCTCCCGGACCGGGGCACGAACCCGCGTCCCCTGCAACGGCAGGCGGACTCTCAACCACTGCGCCACCAGGGAAGCCCGGGACTGAATTTTTAATGATACTTAATTTAAATTTCATTTAATTTTTATTAATCTTATATTAATTAATTTTGGCTAGTGGTTACCAAATGGTTAGTATCACTCTATACTCTCACACGAACTTTTAAGGGGATAAAAAGGGAGACTTTCAGAAAATCAAGTCAGTGAGAGACTTGTTTTAACAGTTATCAGAATATACTGAAAAGTCACTTTTAGCCAATCAATATGATATTGACATAAGAAGAAACGTAGTAATCAGTATAAAAGGATAGAGAATCAAGAATTATAGCCCGTGTATATGAGAAATTAACAGATGACCAAGTCATAGTTCAAACCACTTTTTTGGAAAAGTATGAATTTATTCAAATAAGTGGTATATTACAATTGGATATCCATATGGAAAAAATTAAAATGGACTCCATCTTCCATGATATAAAAAATAAATTTCAGAAGAGTTAAAGATGTAAATATAAAATTAAGCAACTAGAATCTTCAGAGACAATTAGGCGACTACATGTACAATATAGGGTCAGAGGAAACATTTTTAACCAAGATTAAAAACACAGAAGCTATAAAGAAAAAGATGTATTTGGCTTTACATATAAAAAAAGTATCTAATTTGCAAGGACAGTTGTTGCTGGTAGGGGCTGATTGCATCACTCTATATGGGACAGAAAGCTAGGGGAGGGGGGCGGGCTACAGAATCAGGCTCTCCACTGAGGGACTACTAGATTCCATGACCACTTCTCTCTTTTGGAATGGGAATGTCTATCCAATGCCCATCTCATTATTGCATTTTGGGAAGCAGATAACTTATTTTCTAGTTTCCCAGGTCCACAGATGTAGAGGAAGTTAGACCCAAGGTGGATCATATCCAAATCCTCACCTATACCTGATTTAGATGATTTACAGGACGAGATTTTGAACTTTTTGAGATTTTGAACTTTGTGAGTTGATGATATTTATATGAGATTTTGGATTCAGAGTCAATGCTGAAATGAGTCAAGACTTTGGGGGATGTATTTTGCACACGAGATTGATGTGGTTGTTTTTGGGGTGGGATGCAGGCAGAGGGCAGACTATACGGGGTTGAATAGTGTCCCTAAAAAATTCATCTCCACCTCAGAATGTGACTTTATTGAGAAATATGGTCTTTGCAGATGTAATTTGTTAGGTTAATATGCAATCATCACGGATTATAGCGGGCCCTAAATCCAATGACCGGTGTCTTTATAAGAAGGCCATGTGAAGACACACAGGGAAGAAGGCCAGGTGATGATGGAGGCAGAGACTGAAGTCATGTGTCTACACGCTGAGGAAAGCCAAGGATGGCCAGCCGCCACCAGAAGCCAGGAGAGAGGCAGGAGACAGGTTTTCCCTCAGAGCCTCCAAAAAACAAACAGCCTTGGGCTTCCCTGGTGGCACAGTGGTTAAGAATCTGCCTGCCAATGCAGAGGACATGGGTTAGAGCCCTGGTCCGGGAAGATCCCACATGCCGTGGAACAACTAAGCCCGTGCGCCACAACTACCGAGCCTGAGCTCTAGAGCCCGAGTGCCACAACTGCTGAAGCCCACATGCCACAACTACTGAAGCCCACGTGTCACAACTACTGAAGCCCGCGTCCCCAGAGCTCGTGCTCCGCAACAAGAGAAGCCACCGCAATGAGAAGCCCGCGCACCGCAACGAAGAGCAGCCCCCGCTCACCGCAACTAGAGAAAGTCCACGCACAGCAACCAAAACCCAACACAGCCAAAAATAAATAAATAAATTTATAAAAAACAAAAAACATACTTGTTAACACCTTGGTTTCAGATGGTTAGAATTGTGAGACAATAAATTTCTGTTGCTTGAAAGCATCAAGATTGTGGTGCTTCGTTACAGCAGCCCTAGGAAACGAATACAGTGCCCTAGCTGAGCCTCTCCTTCAGTGCTAGTTAACCCAAGTGGGCTTTCTTCTATTAAATAACAGTTGCTGGGGCTTCGTCACATGTCCTTTGCCTGTGACTTCTCATTTATCTCTCTCCTTTTTCAATTTTGTAGAGGTATAATTGAAATGCCCTATTTCATTTCTCTTTTGCATGCACTGAGAATTTGGGGGAAGCTCTGGGCAGTGTCAAGAGATGATCCACCTCCCCCGCTCAGCCTCCTAATGATTACAGTGGCTTAGTGAGCACAGCAGTGTTTCTAAAACCCTTTAATTCAATAAGTATTTAAACAGTAAAAACAGCCTCAAACAAAACTTTTGCATGACAAAGGATACCATAAACAAAATGAATAAACAAAGAGCTGGAAAGATATCACATAAGACAATCAAAGGCATACTTTCTGCAATATACAAAGAGCTCTTATAAATTGACAAGAAAATGAAAAACAACTCAATAGAAAACGGAGGAAAGGGTATAAACAGACTAGCAACAGAAGTGCAAATTTAAATGGCAAAATCATATGAAAAGATGCTCAAATTCATAAGCAGTTAGAGAAATGAAAAATGAAGAAGCAATAGTCACTTTATATACAACAAAGTGGCAAAGATTAATAAAGAACAGCACCACCACTTCTTAGCGGTAATGTAGGGAAGAATGACATAAATTGTTGATTAAACTGAAGCACTGCAGCCTTATTTAAAAAGTAACCTGGAAATTCCTATTAAAATTAACAATACAAATATCTTTTGACCCAGGAGAGATTTTTTTTTCTGTACTGTTCAAAATAAATGACCAAAAAAAAAGAAACAAGAAACAAATTGAATACCCATCAGGAGAAAAACAGTTAAATAATTATAGGAGATTTACAAGATGGAATAAAATATGCAGCATTTAAAAACTGAATCAGAGAGGGAGTTCCCTAGAGGTCCAGTGGTTAGGACTCTTCACTTCCACTGCAGGGACACAGGTTTGATCCCTGGTCGGGGAACAAAGATCCAGCAAGCCATAAGATGACTTAGAGATATTTCCATGAGGTGTCACTGAGAAAAGGAAGATGCAAACAAATTACGTAGTATGAACCTATGTTTTTAAACACTCACCAGATGAAGGCATATATGTTTGTTTATCATATCTGTTTGTAAGATAGATTGCATTATGGTTGCAATTTTGTGCTCCTCTCTGTTCTCATGCCTTTGCCATGTAACTTCACAGTTTCTTCCATCAAGAGATGAAATAGATTTCCCTGCCCATTGATTATGATGTGAGCCAATGAGATGTTAGCTGATGTGACACGAGCAGACTCTTGAAAAAGTGCTTGGGTGATTGGACTTGCCTGCCTATATTTCTCCTATCTCCATGGGAAGGATATTCCTGGGCTAGCTCACTGATCCCAGGAGGAGGATGAGGGATCCTTGAATCAGAGCAACTCTAGCAAAGATAAAAGCTATTCCAGACAAACCCAGTCTACAGCAGAGCCCCTAGCTGATCCTGAGATGTATGAGCAAACCCAACCAAGAGTGACCAAACCCCAATCTCATTATTTATGAACTACAATATTATGTAACTGCCATATTAAATTACTGAGTTTTGGGTAGTTCATTATGCAGAATAACTAACCAATACTGTGTGTGTGTGCATGTGTATGCGCTTATCTGTGTATATACATTCTGTCTGCATAGGATTAAATGTCTGTGGATAAAATAAAAGTATCCGTGGGACTTCCCTCGGAGTGCAGTGGTTAAGAATCCACCTGCCAATGCAGGGGACACGGGTTCGAGCCCTGGTCCGGGAAGATCGCACACGCTGAGGAGCAACTAAGCATGTGCACCACAACTACTGAGCCTGCGCTCTAGAGCCTGTGAGCCACAACTACTGAAGCCCAAGCACCTAGAGAAGCGCTCCACAACAAGAGAAGCCCCTGCTCACCGCAACTAGAGAAAGCCTGCGTGCAGCAAAGAAGACCCAGCACAGCCAAAAATAAATTTTAAAAAAATAAAAATAAAATAAAAGTATTCACAATAGGTTAACCAGGATTATGTATTATTAGTATCATGTAGTTTGATGTGGGAAGAGAGGGAGAAGAATCAAGCAAAAATTAAAATATAAAGAAATAAATACATAAATAAAAGGATTGCTCTAAAACAAAAATACATGTATATTATCCCATGTATCTACACACACACACACACGCAGTGGATTAGATAGTGCCCCTCACCAAAGACATGCCCACTCCGTATCTCAGAATATGGCCTTATTTGGAATAAAGGTCTTTGCAGATGTAATTAAGGTAAGGATCTGTAGATGATATCATCCTGGATTATGGTGGACCCTAAATCCAAAGACTGGTGTCCACATAAGAGACAACAAAAGACAATATACAGAAACAGAGAGGAAGGCCATGTGAAGACAGAAGCAGAGATCAGAGTAATGCATGTACAAGCCAAGGATTGCCGGCAGCTGGTAGACACCACGAGAGAAGCCTGGAACAGATTCTCCCTCAGAGCCTACAGAAGGAAGCGAACTGGCTGACACCTTGATTTTGGACTTCTGGCCTCTAGGACAGTGAAAGAATAAATTTCTGTTTTAAAACACCAAGTTTGTGGTACTTTGTTGTGGCAGCCAGAGGAAACTAATACATACTCTATCCACGGTGTTCATCAGTCAAGATGGTGTTCAGCTGCACATACCATAAAACTGACCACACCCACTTTCTTATAGATTCATGCTTTATTATGGGTATATATGGTTATCTTCCTTATGGTGACAAATGCATGCTGCATCTGAGGCACCAAGCTGCTTTTCCAATGGTAGGAAGGGCAAATAGAAAAAGGTGAAAGGCAGATGCCAGTGTGGTCTGTCCTCTTTTAAAAAGTTTTTCCTGAGAGCCGCTGAGAAATTTCATCTTTCAAGTCACTGGCCAGACCTGACCTCTCCTAGCTGCAAGAGGGCATAAAATGCAATCATATCCTAGAGATATTCTGAAGATTGAGCCAGTGTGATTTATTGATGGGTTCAATGTGAAGTTAGGAGAGATGTAAAGAAGTAAAAAATACACAACTGGAAAAATGAAACTGCTCTCAATTAAGAAGAAATGTACAATTATAAATAAGTTACATGTTTAACTACAATGAAGTATCACCTCACACCGGTCAGAATGGCCATCATCAAAAAATCTACAGACAATAAATGCTGGAGAGGGTGTGGAGAAAAGGGAACCCTCCTACACTATTGGTGAGAATGTAAATTGATATAGCCACTATGGAGAACAGCATGGAGATTCCTTAAGAAACTAAAAATAGAACTACCGTATGATCTAAGCAATCCCACTCCTAGGCATATACCCAGAGAAAACCATAATTCGAAAAGATACATGCACCACAATGTTAATTGCAGCACTATTTACAATAGCCAGGACATGGAAGCAACCTAAATGTCCATCAACAGAGGAATGGATAAAGAAGATGGGTACATATATACAATGGAATATTACTCAGCCATTAAAAAAGACAAAATAATGCCATCTGCAGCAACATGGATGGACCTAGAGATTGTCATACTGAGTGAAGTAAGCCAGACAAAGACAAATATCGTATGATATCACTTATATGTGGAATCTAAAAAGAGGGTACAAATGAACTTATTTACAAAACAGAAGTAGAGTCACAGATGTAGAAAACAAACTTATGGTTACCAGAGGGGTAAGCGGGGAGGGATAAATTGGGAGACTGGGATTGACATATACACACTACTATATATAAAATAGATAACTAATAAGGACCTACTTGTATAGCACAGTGAACTCTACTCAACACTGTAATGGCCTAATGGGAAAAGAATCTTAAAAAAGAGGGGGTATATGTATATGTATAACTGAGTCACTTTTCTGTACACCTGAAACTCACACAACACTGTAAATCAACTCTACTCCAATAAAAAGTTAAAAAAAGTAAGTTATATGTTTTTGAAGAGGAAAAGGAAAGGGGCTCAAGGAAGAGATAGTAAGGGATGATAAGATGCTGAGTAAGAGATATAAAATGTACTGACAGGACTCAGGAAATATGGATAATAACAAAACAATTATAGAAATAACAACTACATTTATAATGTAAACTATGGACTTTGGGTGATAATGATGGGTCAATGTAGGTTCATTGATTGTAACAAAGGTATCACTCTGGTGGGGGATGCTGAGTGTGGAGGAGGCTGTGGGTGTGTGTCTATTTCGGGGACTTCCCTGGTGGTCCAGTGGCTAAGACTCCGTGCTCCCCATGCAGGGAGCCTGGGTCTGATCCCTGGTCAGGGAACTAGATCCCACATGTATGCTGCAACTAAGAATTCACACGCCGCAACTGAAGATCCCACACACTGCAACAAAGATCCTGCATGCTGCAACTAAGACCCGGCACAGCCAAATAAATAAATAAATTTAAAAATAAATAAATAAATAAAAATTAAAAAGTCTATTTTTAAAAAACCAAGCATACAGAAAAATATAGATGTTAATAAACAACCCAGGTACCCCCAACCCAATTTTATCAGATGTTGACCTATTCACCATGATTTTTAAAAATGCTTCTTTAAATGAAGTATTTCAGATTGCTGGAAAGAAACCACCACATTTGAAAGGCAAAAAGTAGAATAGGTATTACTGCTATCAGAAGAAAGTAATATGGAGACAGGCTTGAAAAAATTGTCCAATATGAAATGGAAAAGGGGAAATAAATGAAACTAAATAGGAAAAAAGTAACAGCTATGAAAGGGAGACAAAAGAATACCGATAAGCTCCAGAAGAAGAGGGTAGAAAACCTAGAGGAGAAAAAATATTCAATGATAAAATTAAAGGAAACTTGCTTGAAATTAAGGAAGCCACGAATCTGTGGATTGAATGTATACTAAATTCAAGGGAAAAAATGATTTAGAATAGTAAATAGTGAGACATATACAAGTAATGCTACTGAACCTCAATGAATACATAGAATCTTATGGGCATCCATTAAAAAAGCTAGAATAAATCAGGGAGACTTCAGACTTCTCCACAGCAACGCTCAGCCATGGAAGATAGTAGGGTATATTCAGAGTTCTGGGGCAGAGAGTGTGATCCAAAAATGTTATAGTCAGGCTAACTGTTGTCCAGATTTAAAAAAAAAAAAAAGAAATATATTTTAAAACCTACAAAAACTCACAGAATATTGCACGCACAAACTCTTCTTGGGAAAAAAAAAATCACCTGATGACAAAATGAAGCCAACCAAGAGATGAATTGAAATTAAAAAACCAAGGAATGAGGAAGCTGGTAAAATCCAATTACCATAAAAACAGTTTGATATACAGAGATTTAAATTAAAACAATGGGCAAACATCAGGCAAATGGAACGAAAGTGAAAAATTAGTCAGCAAAATTAATATCCTGTAAGGTTAAATTTTTAAAAACACATTAAAATGGCAAAGAGAATCAATTTTTAATGATAAAAGGTATAATTCAAATAACAAACTAACATTTGTGCAACAAGTAATATATATTCAACATGCATACATTAAAAGCCTGAAGGAACTACGATGAGAAATCGATAACATGTCCAAAATTGGAGACTTTGACTTACTCTGCAGTAACACAGACCAAGTATACCAACTCCCCACCTCCCACCATCATCAAAATCTAAGTAAGGTTTTACTGAGGATTTAAATAACATAATTAAGATAATTGATTGAATAGATATATATTAAACTTTATACCCTGAAAACAGGTAATATTTCTTTTTCATGTATCCATAGAACCATAAGAAAGACTTTGTCTTTAGTTCTAAGATTTCATCAACAATAAGATACACCAATGATTCAATAATAGCAGTAGAGGGCTTCTCTGGTGGCACAGTGGTTAAGAATGTGCCTGCCAACTCAAGGGACATGGGTTCAAGCCCTGGTCCTGGAAGATCCCACATGCTGCAGAGCAACTAAGCCCATGCACCACAACTACTGAGCCTGCGTGCCACAACTACTGAAGCCCGCGCACCTAGAGCCCGCGCTCCGCAACAAGATAAGCCGCCGCAATGAGAAGCCCCGCACAACGCGACAAAGCGTAGTCCCCGCTCGCCGCAACTACAGAAAGCCCACGTGCAGCAACGAAAACCCAATGCAGCCAAAAAAAAAAAAAAAAAAAATAGCTGTAGGGAAAAAACCTTAACAGTTGTCAATTTTCTTTTAGTAGACATGTTGAGGTATGTTACAATTTTAGAGTGATTTAAACAAAACACATTCATCAAATTTAAGATGTCATCAGATTGTAAAATCTAACATTATTTTATGTTCCACTAAGAAAGTAAAAACGCTGCCAATTATGTAACTGCAAGATACCATTAATTGTTGATAAGATGTCCCATTTCATAAACATTAAAATGTGTCTTAGAATCAATAAAAAGGGCAGTAAAATTAAAATTTATATTAGAATTGAAGGAATAAGGCATAATCAAAGAAAACTTTAATAAATTCCCAGAGTAGAAATCATGCAGATTATATTTGTTGACCCCAAATAATGAAACTTAACTTAATAACAAGCATAGAAACTAAAATAACTTATATTATATAGAAATTTTAAAAATCTCAAGTAACTTTTGGGCCAAAGAAGATATCAAAGCCACAAATAGAGTCTATCTAAAGAAGAATAATTAAAAGAACTAAAGCAGTAATCAAAGAAAAATCCATACCCTTAAGCAGTTTCATTACTAAATAGGATAGATGAAAACAAATGAATTAAATAGTCAACTTAATAAGTTTTAAAAAACTGGCAAAACAACAAAGGAAAGCAGAAAGAAGAAACTCATAAGATAAAAAATATAGTAAAACCAAATGTAAAATAGATAGCTAGTGGGAAGCAGCCGCATAGCACAGGGAGATCAGCTCCATGCTTTGTGACCACCTAGAGGGGTGGGATAGGGAGGGTGGGAGGGAGACGCAAGAGGGAGGGGATATGGGGATATATGTATACGTATAGCTGATTCACTTTGTTATACAGCAGAAACTAACACAACATTGTAAAGCAATTATACTCCAATAAAGATGTTAAAAAAAAGAGATGTGGCACATATATACAATGGACTATTACTTAGCCATAAAAAGAAACGAAATTGAGTTACTTGTAGTGAGGTGGATGGACCTAAAGACTGTCATACAGAGTGAAGTAAGTCAGAAAGAGAAAAACAAACATCGTATGCTAACACATGTATATGGAATCTAAAAAAAAAAAAATGGTTCTGAAGAACCTAGGGGCAGGACAGGAATAAAGATGCAAGTGTAGAGAATGGACTTGAGGACATGGGGAGGGGGACGGGTAAGCTGGGACGAAGTGAGAGAGTGGCATGGACATATATACACTACCAAATGTAAAATAGATGGCTAGTGGGAAGCAGCCACATAGCACAGGGAGATCAGCTCGGTGCTTTGTGACCACCTAGAGAGGTGGGATAGGAAGGATGGGAGGGAGACGCAAGAGGGAGGGGATATGGGGATATCAGTATACATATAGCTGATTCACTTTGCTATAAAGCAGAAACTAACACACCATTGTAAAGCAATTATACTCCAATGAAGATGTTAAAAAATATATATATAGTAAATTAGAAAAAATGACAGAATTCATAAATCAATTCAAAAGCAGTTGTTTCTTCAGAAAGGGGACAAAAAGCTAAATGGCCTAAATGAGAAAAAAGGATGACTATGAGAATGAATACAAAAATCTACAAATGAGATTAGGTTTATTATCATAGAAACAGAGGATCTTGATAGAACTAGAAGAAAATACTTTACACAACTCTGTTGATAAAATGGATAATTTTCCAGGCAGATAAAAAGTATTAAAAATGACTTAAGAAAAGATTTAAAAACCCCAAATGGACTCATAACCAAAGTTATTGTGTCAGTAAGGCCCATCCGAGAAAACAGAGACTGCCCTAGGTATTTTAACAGAGAGGTTTTAACATTGGAATTTAATTACACAGGTGGTGGAGGGCTGAAAGAACAAAAAGGCAAAATTGAGGAAGTGCAGAGATAATAGCTGTAAGAAGCAGCTGCCATTCATAAGGTTGGGGGAACAAGAAAGGAGAGGTTGGCATTACTCAACCCTAAGAGGTCAGACAAGAGGCTCCGAGAAGTTGCTGCTCAGACCTTTGTAGAGGGGTCCTGCCAGCTGCTGCTAGCGTCCCAGTGCTCAGAGGAGCAGCTCCACAGGGCTGGGATATGGAGCAGCTGAGAGAGATTTGTCTTAGGTAGGGTGATTAGAGAAGACCCTTGAGTCTAGATCGGAAAGACAAGAATGAGCCAGCCGAACACAAAGCCAGGGAGCTGAAGGTGACAGATTGGAGATATGTTAGGATCTTGTGACTAATTGGATGTGAAAGATGAAGAGTAGAAAGACGTCCAGGGTAACTTCCGAGTTTCTGGCATATATAACTAACTGGCTGGATAATGGTACCATTTCATGAGAAACGTGATACTTAAGGGAAGCAGGCTTGGCAGTGGTGAAAGTATGGTTTTGGACATGTTGAGTTTGAGATGCCTGGGAGGCATGACTGTGGAGAAATGGGGTGAATATATGGGTCAGAGGCTAAGAAGAGGGGTCTCGGCTAGAGACATATCTTTTTTCAATTTATTTATTTTATTTATTTATTTCTGGCTGAGTTGGCTCTTCGTTGCTGCATGCGAGCTTTCTCTAGTTGTGGCGAGCGGGGGCTACCCTTCATTGTGGTGCGTGGGCCTCTCACTGCGGTGGCCTCTCTCTTTGAGAAGCACGGGCTCTAGAACGCAGGCTCAGTAGCTGCGGCGCACAGGCTCAGTTGCTCCGCGGCATGAGGGATCCTCCCCGACCAGGGCTCAAACCTGTGTCCCCTGCACTGGCAGGCAGATTCTTAACCACTGTGCCACCAGGGAAGCCCCGAGACACATATTTTTGAGTCAACCACATATGGATGACATTTGACACCATGGCAATGCCCAGGGCAAAAGCACAAGGGGAGAAGAGAACAGGGTCTAAGAGGGAGTCCTTATGAACTCCAACATTTAAAGACTGGGTAGAGAAGGATAAACTAGCAATGGAGACTAAGCAAGACAGAAAGGAGGAAAACATACAAGCTGAGGAAAGAGCACAGTCCAATGAGGATGTGGTCGGCAGTGTCAAGTGCTGACAACATCAAGTATCAGGAGAACTGAAAACTTGCTTTGCACCATATAGACAGTGACTAGTAGCACCAGCAAAAGCAATTTCTGTGGAGTGATGGCTCTGGAAGCCAGAGTGGAGTGGGTTGAGGAGTGAAAAGGAGGTGACAGAGATGCTTAGGCAACTCTGGGGAAGGTAGCCCGTGAAGGGAACAAGAAAGATGGTGTGGCTGTTGGTGCTGGAGTTTTTATAATCAAAACCTTTTTGATCCATTGCACTCTTACGAAAACTAGAATTTGGGGCAGCACTTAAAAAACACTGTGATTCAACGCTGATATCTGACCACCAATGCAGTGTCTCTGCTTGATGTATAATATGTATCTTGAAATTAACATGTTTAAAATTGGATTCTTTTTTCTTTTTTTTTTGCGGTACGTGGGCCTCTCACTGTTGTGGCCTCTCCCGTTGCGGAGCACAGGCTCCGGACGCGCAGGCTCAGCGGCCATGGCTCACGGGCCCAGCCGCTCCGCGGCATGTGGGATCTTCCCGGACCGGGGCACGAACCCGTGTCCCCTGCATCGGCAGGCGGACTCTCAACCACTGCGCCACCAGGGAAGCCCCTAAAATTGGATTCTTGATCCTCTCATTCAAACATGCTCTGCCAGGACTCTTTCCCATTTCAGTGTTAGCTCTTTTTGGTTGCTTGGATCAAAAACTTGTCTTCCTTGATTATCTTTTTTTCTGACACCTAAATGCAATCCATCAGCAGATTTTACGGGCTCAACTTTTTAAATATACCTAGAACACAACCACATCTCACCACTGCCATCTTTGTCTAAGCCACTTTCATCTCTCTCCTGGATGATTTCAGTGGTCTTCTAACTGCCCATCTAGCTTCCACCCTTGCTCCTCTGGGGACTATTCTCAACCCAGAGAATAATACAGGGTTCTTTTCATATGTAAATCAAAGCATGTCATGCTTTTGCTCAAAACACTCCAATGACACCTCTTCCTCCACTAAGAGCTAGAGTCTTTAAAACAGCTTACAAATCCCTCTGTGATCTGATCCCATTGCCTTTCGGATCTCATCACCTAACACTCTCCCCTTTACTCTACCTGCTACTGCTACACTGGCCTCTTTGTCATTCCGTGAATATTTCAAGCACGCCTCTGCCTCAAGGCCTTTGCACTGGCTGTTTCCCCGTTTGCCCTGCTTTCCCCCCAGCTATCTGCATGGCTAACTTCCTCTCCTCCTTTCATTTATGATTTCTCTTTAAATTATTTGTTCTTCAAATACTACCTTTCTTGGCTAAATAAGTTTGAGAGATTTAAACCATGAATGTTGTAAATGTTCACGTTATGTATGATGAGGAATTTGTGAACTGTTTTAAGAATGTGTGCTGAGGGCTTCCGTGGTGGCACAGTGGTTAAGAATCCGCCTGCCAATGCAGGGGACACGGGTTCGAGCCCTGGCCCGGGAAGATCCCACATGCCGCAGAGCAACTAAGCCCACGCGCCACAACTACTGAAGCCCACGTCCCTAGAGCCCGTGCTCTGCAACAAGAGAAGCCACGACAATGAGAAGTCCGCGTACTGCAAAGAAGAGTAGCCCCCGCTTGCCACAACTAGAGAGAGCACATGCACAGCAACAAAGACCCAACGCAGCCAAAAATAAAAACAAGTAAATAAATAACTTTCTTTTAAAAAAAAGCAAGAAAAAGAATGTGTGCTAAGAGAAAGCATAGTGACAGAACTGACAAGAAAGGAAGGAAGGAAGGAAGGAAGGAAGAAAGGAAGGAAAGAAAAGAAAGAAAAGAAAAGAAAGAAGGAAAGAAAAAGAAAGAAAGAGGGGAGGGGGGGGGGAGAAAAGAAAGAAAAAGACATCATATATCCCAAAAACTTGCAAGCGGAAGAGGTCCAAGGCCCCAAACAATGCTTCACATTACAAAAGATAGATGAGCTACAAGAAAATACAGGCATTTCTTGTCATTCACAATTCTCATATACAGCCTCATGATACAGACTAATACAATATACAGTGAAAATATATCATAGCCAGGTGACATATTAGCAGCCTACCATGTGCTTGATATTCTATAAGGTGCATACTTCATCTTTAATGCTTCCATTAACTCCGCAAGGTGAGGAAACTGAGGCTTACAGAGGGTATGTGTCTCCTCTGAGCCCACAGGCTAGGAAGTGGCAGAGGAGTGACTTATACCTGGGGGTTGTGGGGTGGGAGATGGAGATGGGTCTGACTCCAGAAGCTTTGCTCTTTCCATTACACTATGTGATCTGACACCTCCACCCTCTCAAGTAGATAGAATGTTTGTTAGAGAAAACTTATTTCTACCTAATTTTGGTATTAAAACACAAATTTACTTGGATGTTTCTATGGCCTTAATAAGAATGCAGTCATAATTTTGGAATTAATCACTTACTTTGCAATGTGTGGTGGGTTTAATTTTTTCTGTGGTTGACTTATTGATATTATACCATCATATACAGTATCTTGTAGGTGAACTTGGCCTCCTTGCACACCTCATTGTTTGGAATGGATCATAGAAGGATTCCAAAATAGTTCGAGACTTGGGAGTACATCATACTCCTATTAAGCATTCCTCCCATTTCAATTTCTGGCCCTGTGGTGGGGAGAGAAAGAGGAGGGGGGTAGGAGCAGGGAGGGAGGGGAGGGGAGAGGAGACTGTTTCTGTCTGGAAGATAGGTTAAGAATTGTGTTCTAGAAGGAAGGCAAATTAATACCTTATGCTTGAATAAATAAAAAATAGAATTTTGAGTAAACATGACATTAGATAGTAATAACCCAAGCACTCTATTTTCCAGCTTTGGAGGAATTACACAAATGGTACAAAGAAATGCAAAGTACTTGAACCAACTGGTTGAATGCACAGAGGTCTGGTCCCTAGAATAGGTCAAGAGTGACATTTATAAAAGCAGCTGAAATGGTCATTCTTAGCGGCATCAGTTTGCTTCAATCTGGAGCTAACGAAGCTGAACGTGGTGTCTGAAACTAAATGAAAAAACAGGAGGGAATGAACAAACCCTAAACCCACATTAGAATTTCTTAATTTAATACTTCATAGATTCCTAAGAATCTTCAATTTGTAATATTCTGGATTCTGAATCCAAAGCCCCAGTGATTTAGATAATATGCTAGTGAAGGAGACTAAATGAGAGAGAGAAGTTTTCATACACAGCAACGTTGTTCAATTTTTCTCTTATAGACTTTTTGTTAAGTAAATAAAGATTGTTCTTTCTAAAACCAAAATCTAATTACTATGTGAATCACCTCAGCATTTCCACTTATAGTTTTTTTTTTTTTAATTTATTTTATTTATTTATTTATTTTTGGCTGCGTTGGGTCTTCATTGGTGTGTGTGGGCATTCTCTAGTTGCTGTGCGCGGGCTTCTCATTGCAGTGGCTTCTCTTGTTGCAGAGCATGGGCTCTAGGCGCACGGGCTTCAGTAGACATGGCACACAGGCTTCAGTAGCCATGGCACACGGGCTCAGTAGTTGTGGCTCACAGGCTCTAGAGTGCAGGCTCAGTAGTTGTGGTGCACGGGCTTAGTTGCTCTGCGGCATGTGGGATCTTCCCCCACCAGGGATGGAACCTGTGTGCCCTGCATTGGCAGGCGGATTCTTAACCACTGCGCCACCAGGGAAGTCTCTCATCTATAGTTTAAATCAGGATTGTAATGATATTTGAGCCCCTCCAATAGAAACCAAGTAAGTCGTTTCTAAAGATACTGTGTAGCCCCAAATAAACATTTTTGATAAATATTGCTGACTGAATGCTGTGCCACAAACACTTTCTACTTCCAGCCAAGCAATCACCCATTTGGCACAAAATGAAATTATACGAGACATTCTGTGTCTTAAAGATGGAAAACGTTTCCCTGTCTAATATTCTTCCAGGAACAAAACGACAATTATAACCATGATAATTATGACAAAGTCGCTTATTAATGGTGTACACATGAATTTGTTTCCAAATTTCTACTAATTGTAAAACAAAGAGAAATATCGTATGATATCGCTTATATGCAGAATCTAAAAAGAAATGATACAAATGAACGTATTTACAAGACAGAAACGGTCTCACAGACTTAGAGAATGATCTTATGGTTACGGTGGATGGGGGGAGGGGGGAGGGAGGGGATAGTTAGGGAGCTTGGGATTGACATGTACACGCTGCTATATTTAAAAAGGATAACCAACAAGGACCTACTGTATTTTACAGGGAACTCTGCTCAATGTTATGTGGCAGCCTGGATGGGAGGGGAGTCTGGGGGAGAATGGATACATGTATATGTATGGCTGAGTCTCTTTGCTGTGCACCTGAAACTATCACAACATTGTTAATCGGCTATACTCCAATATAAAATAAAAAGTCAAAAAAATAATAAAGAGGCTTTTTAAAAATAAGATTGGGACAAAATGCTAACCACAACACATTCAGACATGCCAGAACCTGAAAGCTTAAGGCTGCAGGCCAGCAGACTCACTACTGCCATGTTCCCAGGTTTTAGCATCTTCCTATCTTCTCCCAACTAAATCTTCATGAGGGTGTTTCCTATAATGACGATTACATTGAGATTAAATACCACCCCCTACAATTTTAACTTGGAATATTATGATGCGATTTCTGCATTTTTGTATCACGTGACAGTGGCTCCTCCATGGCAGATGACAAAAATGCCCTTCTTCCCGATTCCATAAAAGAAAAACTGGCCATTAACCTGGGACTCTAGCAAGGCATTTAGCAAGGCCTCTCATAATATTCTGTGGTCAAGAAGAAAAATATAGGCTAGATGATTATACAATTAACATGATTCATAGCTGGCTGAAACAACATACGCCAAAAGGTGCTAATTAATTAATTAATAAAAGATGCTAATTAATGGGCTGATATCAAGCTGAAGAAGCTTTCCAAATGTTCCAAAGTACTTTGCCCTTTGCCCAGCCAGTGCTGCCTGTAAATTATCAATAACTTGGATGAATATGTAGGATAGTTATCAAATGTATGCGTAAGACTCAAACACATTAGAGCACCGAGTTAGGACCTAAAATAATGAAGTAATGGGCTAAATCTAATGAGATAAAGTTTAAGTAAGATAAATTAAAAGTTCTGTACTTTGGTCCAAAAAGATCTGCCCTGCTCAAGAAATGGAATACAGAGAACTGGACAACTACATGTAAAAGAATGAAATTAGAACATTCTCTAACACCATATACAAAAACTCAAAAGGGGTTAAAGACCTAAAAGTAAGACCAGATACTACAAAACTCCTAGAGGAAAACATAGGCAGAACACTCTATGACATAAATTGCAGCAATATCTTTTTGGATCCGTCTCCTAGAGTAATGGAAATAAAAACAAAAATAAACAAATGGGACCTAATTAAACTTAAAAGCTTTTGCACAGCAAAGGAAACGATAAACAAAGCGAAAACACAACCTATAGGATGGGAGATAATATTTGCAAACAATGTGACCGACAAGGGATTAATTTCCAAAATATACAAACAACTCATATAGCTCAATATCAAAAAAACAAACAACCCAATCAAAAAAATGGGCAGAAGATCTAAACAGACATTTCTCCAAAGAAGACATACAGATGGCTAACAGGCACATGAAAAAATGCTCAACATCGCTAATTATTAGAGAAATGCAAATCAAAACTACAATGAGGTATCAGCTCACACTGGTCAGAATGGCCATCAACAAAAAGTCTACAAATAATAAATGCTGGAGAGGATGTGGAAAACAGAAACCCTCCTACACTGTTGGTGGGAATGTAAACTGGTACAGCCACTATGGAGAACAGTATGGAGGTTCCTTAAAAAACTAAAAATAGAATTACCATATGATCCAGCAATCCCACTCCTGGACATATAAGCAGAGGAAACCATAATTTGAAAAGATACATGCACCCCAATGTTCATTGCAGCTCTATTGACAATAGCCAGGTCATGGAAGCAACCTAAACATCCGTTGGCAGATGAATGGTAAAGACGATGTGGTACATATATACGATGGAATATTACTCAGCCATTAAAAAAGAATGAAATAATGCCATTTGCAGCAACATGGATGGACCCAGAGATTATCATACTAAGTGAAGTTAGCCAGAGAAAGACAAATATCTTATGATATCGCTTATATGTGGAATCTAAAAAACAAATGATACAAATGAACTTATTTACAAAACAGAAATAGACCCACAGACATAGAAAACAAATTTATGGTTACCAAAGGGGAAAGGGGGGAGGAGGGATAAATTAGAAGTTTGGAGTTAACAGATACACACTACTATATATAAAACAGATAACCAACAAGGACCTACTGTATAGCACAGGGAACTCTACTCAATATTTTGTAATAACCTATAAGGGAAAAGAACCTGAAAAGGAACATATATACACGTATAACTGAATCACTTTGCCGTACACCTGAAACTAACACAACATTGTAAATCAACTATACTGCAATAAAAAAAAAAAAAGAACGGGATACATAGAATTTTGTTAACCAGCTACATATGGATGTAGCAGTTAAAAGAAGTCCATTTAAATAGTAGGCAGCATTGTAAGAAATAGATATTTATTGGGTAGTAGAAGGAACATTGGTTCCGGCATCAGCAAACTAGGTCAAATCCCAGTTCTGCTACTTTGGCTACTTAAACTCTGTGATCCTTACTTCCTTCTCAGGGTTGTTGTGAAGTTAAAATGTGTTAACATGTTTAAGTTCCAAGCACTTGTGTGCAATCGATATGTTCTAGAAAAGTTACCATTTACAGTAAAATAGGTGGCCACGCCACTCCATTCTGTCCTAGAAAAAATGGTGCTTGAATGAATTCCAGGTGCCACACTTACAAGCAAAGTGGAGCTACTTCCGGAGACAGTGAGCAGGATGGAGGAGCAACTCCAGAGAGACCACGAAAAACTGCTGCAGGAACTTGGAATAGCTGGCTTGAAAAATAGTGGATTGGAGACCCTATCTATTGCTATCTGACGGTGTGCTGCATGGCCTCCCAGAGGGCTCCAAGATGGGAGAACTAACCTAGAAGATGGAAATTACAAGAATGTGGGCCAGGGTGACCACTTGGTGGGGATGTTGTGAGCAATTTCAGCACAAGTGGATGGCTGGACTACATGGCCTTTAACGAGACAGTCTGATTGTCATATTTCTATGACACTTAGCATGAAGTGGTTCCTTCTAATTTCTACCTCAAAGTAATGCAGAGTCTCCACTATCTTGAGTTGGGCTGGTTTCTAGCTTTTCAAGGATACCACCCTCCCACCAGCTCTTATTTCTAAATCTCTTATTTCTCCAATGTGCCTTCTTTGACCAGTTTACTGTTGTTCTGTATTTTGTTTAGGAATTTCTGGTTACTTTAAATGCCATCTTTCCCGGAACTATCCAAAGGACACAGAAGGGGTCATTTGTGAACGCTTTTTGGGAGATGGACCAGCAAAACGTGATGTTATGGTTGCTGAAGTAAGAAGGTAAATGTGGGAATTAATCTGAACTGAGCTCCAGAGTTGGAGCTGTGGACCAAGAAGTGGGGTGGGTGCCAGACACCAGACAAAGCTTTTACTGAGAATTTAGCGTATTGGAGAGGAAGCAGAGACCAGAGGCCTGGAGCCTGCTGGCCTGCAAAAAGTACTCAAAAGTTGTTTGCTCACCAGACGACTTCTGTTTTCCAGAGGCAAAATGAGGCCTGGGCAGGTTGCTCAGCATCTCCAGCCTGTTCCGGATTGTAACTGGGAAAGCGCCTAGGGCAACCGCAGAGGCTCTTCGCCTCCGGCCGGGCCAGACCCGCCCGCTCCCCTCCCAGGTGACCCCAAGGAACCAATTTTTTTTTTCCAGGCGCAAGTGGAGGGGAAAATTGGCGGCGCTCCGGTTGCCAGAGACGCCGCCGCCACTTCGGCTCTGCTGGGGTGAAAGAGGACGCTGGGGGGAGGGGGCCGTGGCTCCTGACTGGCTGGGGCACGAAGGCTTATTTGCATAATATTCCTTGATTGGCTGAAGCCGGAGGGGCGGTGGTGGGGTGATTCCAAGGGCCTGGAGCTCTGGCTCCGGACCTTTCCGTTCAGGAGTTACCCGGGTGGGCGTGAGTTGTTCTTCCGGCCCTGCGGGAGCCGAGAAGGCCCGGTTTGGGAAGTTTTGCAAGCAGGTGCATGAGCCATCTTTTTCTTACAGTGTTTAAGAAATGTGAAAGAACAGGAGTCAAGAAGCTGGGGGATGGAGAGTGACCTCGACACCAGAAGAAGGAAGGAAACAGACCGGGGAGGAGTGGAGGCCAAAAAGAAGGCATTAGGGGCTTTCTCCCAAGCTGGGCTTTTTTTGCTGGGATCCCTTTGCTAGATCACTTGAATTTCCGTTTTCTGCGAGTCATTATCACACTTTGCTGAAACTGGGAAGAAAAGAGGCAGGATCCCGGCATTTTGTAACTCAGATTTGAATACCAAGTTTTCATCAGAGGTATACGGACTTAAAATATCCAGAGGGTCTGTCATGGGAGACAAAATACGTTTTAATTTATAGAGAATCAGTTGTTGGAAACTGGATGTGTGTGTGGTTTTTTCCGAGATTACTTCTTGCAATGTTTTTTGTATGTCATTGCACATAGGGCTTAAAATCAAGCTGGACTATTTTGTACTTGCCGGTTGCTGAAGCAATGGGGGGAGGGTCTGTGGATCATCATAGACCATTTCCACATTTTAAGGTTTCTGACTCTTCACATAAACACCTTTAGACTATGATAAGATCCTACATAAAGTACAATTTCATCTTTGTAAAGTACTTTGTATTTACATAATAATTTGTACATCTATTATCTTATTCACCACAAATCTGGCACAGCCCATGGGATAAGCTCCATTTTATTGATAAGGAAACTGGGGCTGGAAAAGTTTGCAAGTCTCCACGTGTGTAAAGAGGGGGGTGAGATTATTTTAATGCTTGAAATTTATATAATGCTTTTTTGGCTCTATATTTTCCTTTCCATTGATTCTCCCAAAGCCCCTGATAGGTTGAGCAGGTAACATGATTCCAGTTTTTCTAGATAAGAAAACAAGGGCTATGACCTAGCAGAGCTAATAAGCCCTGGGAAGGGGGCTCCCCAGGCTGAGCTCTGTCTCCATAAGTCACTGACTCCTGTCCAGCCCTTGTCACACCAAGTCACAGTTTCATTCAAAAGACAATTAGGAAGATGGTTTGCTGTAGGAAAAAATTAAATATATATTATTAAGGTGAAAGAAACAGGGAAAAAATAAACCTCTTATTATGTGCTTCTCCCTTTTGGCACTTTTTGTCCCGTGAAAAAACAGTGTACTGAAAACACCCCTGAAAGGTTTTGGAGAAAAGAGATTCAAAATTAGAAACTTGAGTCTTCTTGAATTATATGTAGGACTGTTGGAGAAGGCTGGTGTGTGAAGGACAGACATGGCATGGGGATTGAGACGGTGAAACAAAAATGAAAACAGGCTGTGGTTTGGAATCTCAAAGTGAAATTGAAGGTGCAAGGCTCTTAAAAGTTAAATCCAGCGATTTGGTACCTACTTTAGGGCCTATTAAATGACCTTGCGTTTTAAGAACTATTTTTGGAAAGGTACATTTCAAACTCCCCTCAAAAAAAAATATTGGACACCTCCCCCCTTTTCTGTTAAATGATTAAAGACACCCAACACCGGACCTACCTACTGTCACTCTGTCCTGGCCCTTTGGCAGCCAAAAGGCCACAGGGCCTGGGGCCTGGGATCTCTGAGTAGCAGGACTTGGACAAAAGTCAGGAATTTGGCTGCTTCACCGCGTTGTCACATCTGATCTCTTGGAAAAATGTGCAGATCCGATTGTGGGTCGCTCTTCATCCCTGGCAAAGTCTGTTACAGGAAATATTGGGGAAGACATCGCCAGCAGGGAGACAAAAGCCTCTGAGGTCCCCCTCCCCCAGCAGCTGGCCAAGGCCAGGGCCACAGCGGGAGCACCACGCGTCCACGTGCACCCGGCATGCCCAGTCACCCTTCTTACGTAAGAGTCTTGGGATGGAGTTGCTGCTGCTGCGGGTCCCTCTTCCCCGACGGCTATTAATAAACCGGATCGGTAGTTTCCGGGCCACTGCCAGCATAGATGCGGGGTTGGGGGCCTCACTTTACAACCTGGGCGCCAGCACTTCGGTCATCCCACCCTGGGAGCGTGAGCAAGGCGCACCCATCCCCCCGCACTCCAGCCCGCCCTCTTGCGGGACCGGACGCCGGCACCTTCTTTACCCGCACTGTGCCTGGCCCTCCCCCCAAGCTGGCCTGCTCTGCACTCGGCATGGCTGGGTGCGGCTGTTCTGTCCCTCCTCTGCCCTGCCCTGCCCTGCTACTGCGCCCTCCCTCCGCCCGGGTATCAGGCGAGAGGCGGGGCTGGCCCGGCGCGCCCCGCCCCCGCTGTAGAAAGGGCCTGGAGTGTTACTCGCGGTCATCCCCAGCTCGGGCCTTTTATCTCCGCGCTACCGGGGAGGCGGGAGGAGGAGACACGGCGAGTGGCCCTGAGCGCCGGCGACACCTTTCCGGGGCTCTATAAATTGAGCACCTGGGATGGGTAGGGGGCCGACGCCACCACCACCGCCCGCAGTCACAGTTCGGCCGCTGACCGCAGCAGCGTCCGCAGGCAGCAGCATCCAGCAGCGGGAACACTGAGCTACCCAGCAGCAGGGGATCTCGAGGCGCCGGAGGAAGTGCGTGCCCCCGCCCCACCTCTGCCCCGTCAGCGTGGGTGCTTGGACTCAGGCTTTGCGGAGGGAGACGGGAGTGGGGAGCACCCCTTCCTTTTCTCCGCGGCCCTGGGCGGGGGGCGAGGAGGTGGGACTCCTGCTGGGAGTCACCCGGGAGCCGTCCCAGACAAGCTGTAAGCAGGGAGGGAGGTGCGCGCGGGTGGGGGCGCCGGGCACCCTAGCCGCGTGAATAATCTGCTCTTTCGTCCCCGTCTCCCAACCAGGCCAGGGCTCGACCCAGAGACCACGCGCCGATATCGCGAGCTTCCGGACGCCAGAGCCAGGAGAAGTCGTGCTTCCCGCAGGGCCGGGCTTCGATCTAGACGAGAGTTGGAGAGGGCGGAGGAAGCCGGGAATCCCGCCGCACCGGCTGTAGCCAGGCCCCCGGCGCGGGCCTCAGAGAGCGCGTGAAAGGCGTACAGCCCCTCGCCCCGGCCGGCCATCCCGTGCCCCTGCGTCCCTGTGCTTCGGCGCCCGCGCGGCCACCATGATGCAGGTTTGCGACACCTACAACCAGAAGCACTCGCTCTTTAACGCCATGAATCGCTTCATCGGCGCCGTGAACAACATGGACCAGACGGTGATGGTGCCCAGCCTGCTGCGCGACGTGCCACTGGCCGAGCCCGGGCTGGACAACGGCGTCGGCGTGGAGGTAGGCGGCAGTGGCGGCTGCCTGGAGGAGCGCAAGCCCCCGGCCCCCGGCGCGGGCGGCGGCAACGGCAGCTTTTTCGCGCCCTCCCGGGACATGTACAGCCACTACGTGCTGCTCAAGTCCATCCGCAACGACATCGAGTGGGGGGTCCTGCAGCAGCCGCCGCCGGCGGCGGGGAGCGAGGAGGGGAGCGCCTGGAAGTCCAAGGACATCCTGGTGGACCTGAGCCACCTGGAGGGCGCGGACGCCGGCGAGGAGGACCTGGAACAGCAGTTCCACTACCACCTGCGCGGGCTGCACACTGTGCTCTCCAAACTCACGCGCAAAGCCAACATCCTCACTAATAGATACAAGCAGGAGATCGGCTTCAGCAATTGGGGGCACTGAGGCGGGTTGCCCGCGGCTGCCCAGCACCCTTCCCGGCCCCATCTCTCACCCTCTCTTTCCTCAAAGCTATTTTCTTTCTGGCTCTAGGGCACGATGGGCAAACTGCAAAGTTGGGGGGCTGCGTACGTGCAGGGGACGCGGCAGGGCTGCATGGAGGAGGGGGCTTCTTTGGGGAGAGGAGAGGAAAGCGGTGGCAGAAGAGGTGGGGTAGTGCTCAAGGATTTCCCTCTCTCCCGCGGGGGTGGGGAGGGGGAATGAGGGGGCTGTGTTCTACTTTGGTGGGAATAGGACTGAGTTGACGCCCTGCATTCAGTCTGTGCTTTTCCTGGAGTTTCTTTTCTGTTCTTTCCGGAGGAGAAGGGCCGAGAAAGAGCCATTCCAGGGCGCGGCGCTGGGTTGCCACATTTGGGAGCGCCGCCTGGAGTTGGGCGCTAGGGAAGGCGGGGCGGGCGCACAGCCTCCCGCCGCCCTGCCGTTGGGCTGGTGGAGGCCGCAGCGCTGCTAGGGTTGCATCAGTTTTCCTGTTTGCACTATTTCTTTTTGTAACCGTGGCCCCGTCTTAAGTATTTCCAATCTCCTCGCTCTGAAACTTCGGCGATTCCATTGTGGTAAGCGCACAAACAGCACTGTCTGTCGGTAACCGGTACTACTTTATTAATGATTTTCTGTTACACTGTAGGGTTGTCCTGTGGTACCCCTATCCCATCCTTTTCACGCCACCCCCTCAAAGTGTGTAAGCTGGCACTGTGCCAGCTCGTACGAAGCGTGCCACTCAGTGAAAGTAATGTTATTATGAGAAAGCGGACTTACCCGAAATGGAACCAACTGACATTCTATCCGTGTTGTACATAGAATGATGAAGGGTTCCACTGTTGTTATGTGTCTTAAATTTATTTAAAACTTTTTTAATCCAGATGTAGACTATATTCTAAAAAATAAAAAAAAGCAAATGTGTTAACGAAATTTGACAAAAGTTTGTTGCTTTCTAATCCACCAATGGATGGCTTAGTAGTTAAATAAAATACAGTTAATTGATTTTTTTTTTAGCAAAAACCAATTTTATTTTTCTCTGGTATTTCAAAGTGGTAGATAATCATCTCCGTAAGTGTTCAGTTTTGTTTGGGAAGAAGCTACCAAGCTTTTTATTTCTAATTCAGTACCGAGGTAAGCACATAACATCTCAACAAAAAGTTCATAAATATTCAAAGAATTTGGGAAGGTACATATATTACAGTTTTCAACCAACTTGACTAGCTTATTGGAGTGCTTAGTGAACATTTTGAATCTTTTAAGGGGCTCAAGCACGACCTATGCATTTTGAGGCCTAGAAACTTATTTTAAAGGCAGAAATTTCACTTGGCTACTGAGAAGTAAAGAGTCGGAAGAAAAACACCAGCTAACACTAGTGCACGCATCTTGCAGGTCTTTATTTACAAGTCTTTTGCGTTAATCTTAGGAGAGACTTAAATGTGTTATAACATGTGCTGTGGCCTCTTTGACTAGTTCCCAGTGAAGTGCTAAGCTTTGTTAAGCAGTGTCCAGCAATGCTTCCAGTTTTCCAGGGAGCCAGTCTGCCGCTGTGGACAGCAGATCTGAGCATGGCTGCAGTAGGGCCCTTTGGAACACTTCCTTAGATGCCATTATGATGCTTTCCTGGGAGGGTGGGACAGGTGAAACGCAATGCTCTGTATTTTCTCTATTTTGTGATTCGTTTAGGGGGGATAAGTGTTGGATCGACTTCAGTTTTCGATCTTGAAGTCATGAGACATTCTCTAAGCTCATAGAGCTTGAATTTAAAATACATATAACTTTGCAGTTTAAAAAAAAAGGCAAGAAGTTTTTTTGTGCTGTGGGCAGCTCAAACCTATTATCAGCTTTTAGCAGCAGTGAAAAAATGGGGAAGTGTTAAGGCTGGTGCCTGTGCTCCCAGACAAAGTTAATAGTTAATATATAAAGATAAGCTAGGCAGCGCCAGAAGTAAGGTGTATGGCCTCTTGCCCTGTATCCCCTTGAAAATCCCAAAGTGCAAGCAAAAAATACAAAGGAAGGAAACTACAGAAGCCACATGGTAGAAACGCCAAGACTTGGAGCCAGAAAGTTGTGTGTTCAAGTCCTCTTGTTATTACATATTAACTGTGAGAATTTAACTCCAAGCTTGTTGCCACATTTGAAATTAGGCATAATAATAACTACAAGGCTTACTTTGTGGAGATGCAGTGAGTGAAAGGAGATGGTATATAGAATGTCTGATGCTTAGAAGTTTCTTTAGGTGCTACTGAAGGGCACTGCAGGTTCTCTCCAGCTCTCTGAACGTGGCTTGTATCTTTATCTCCCTCCTTGCCTTTCTCCAGGAATATATGAAGTTTAGGACAATATGTTCACTTTAAAAGCATAATTTCAATTACATACATGAAACCACAGGTAAACTATTTCCTTTCTCAAAGTCTCAGGGAAGAAGCTGAATTAAAATCAAATAGTCATAGTTTGGGCAAGCGATAGCAAGAGTTTTATGACATGTTAACACGATGTTTTCAGAACATTCTTGTATATAGAATACAGAAAGGTAGATGTTGATAGCAAAACCAAACTGTAAATAAAGCTATTAACTTTATTTTTTGAAAATATTCATGTGAGAGTATTTTTATATATAAATAGTGATTCTGACCTAGGAGTAGTGATGATCACTGTTAAAAGAGGATTGGATTTTTTCATGAACCAGTAGCGTTTCCCAGGCCCAGTAAGTGTTATTCCACTGATATAACTATTTTATTCAAGTTCAGTTTATGCAATGATACAAAGTCAGATCCCTGACCAGATTTACCTGTTAAAACTTCTCAAGCCATTTAAAACTTTGCAACTTCTGAGGTAAAGTGATAAGTGACTTCATATTTTTAGGTCTTTCCTGAGGAAGCTCAAAGTACTTCATAGATTTTAAAAGTTGCAAAATTGTGTGGACCCTCCTTCAAAGAGCTCTCAGGGATCATGGTTTTCTGCAAGTGCCCATCTCCGTGGCAATTTGGGACGAAAGGGAAGGCAGGGATAGATGAGCTGGGCAAAGAGGAACAGCTTAGATTGGAGTTGATTACCCTCCAGATATTTACATTTGATAAGAATTTTCTACATCAAAACCTCACACCAGAGCCTTTGAGAAGGCCTGCGTTTGCCTCTAAAAACAGCTTTCTGCTTTGCGCACATGGGGCTTTTCGTGTTTTACATTTACACAGTGTTCCTTAGTGGTCTAGCCTGATTTACTCTTGCTCTGAACCTGAACCCATTGTTAGCATGTCACAGCTGCTGGGATTATCCTTCTCTGGACCAACTTGAAAACTAGTCTACTCTTAACAATGTTTTTAAAAAATGAAAGTTATTGTCATTTGCGTATGCCTCCTCGCTTTTAATTGCTGAACAAAAATCATTTGGGAGGCTCGTCTTCTCCACCCGCCTCCCCGCTCACGCCTTCTCCCCTTACTCCTGTGGTTCTCAGATGTTTCCAAATTGGATACAGTTCTGGTGGACTGAGGGCTCAAAGTTCATATACCTTTTTTCTTTTTCAAAGGTAATTATCTTTTTATGGGGCATCTAGTACATTTATACCAATCATCACATCCTTGGGTGATTTATTTGGAAGAGTTTTGAACAAAATAATGACAGAAAGAATGTTTTCTTTAAAATTCTAGAGGTAATTTTTACTCTCAACAGATAAAAAATTCGGAATCAGAAGCTTATGGAAAATTTAAACATGTGGACTATTGGATTGGTCTCAAAAATTAATATTATTAATCGTTTTAAAATTTCAAACTTTATGTAGTTTCTGATCAAGGCTAAGTGGCTTTAATTAGCAAGATAATTTAAGCTTAAAATTATTTTTTAAACTTTTTTTTCTTTCAAGGCCATGTTTCATTTTTTTTAAAATAACTCAAGAAAATTTAAAGGTTGTCCTTGAGTTACTCTAAATATTAGGTCTCCAGTTAGTTCATCTGAAACTATGGGGAACTTTCTGATAAGTGGTGGAGATAATGATAGTCTATGACCAATATAACTATTTCAGTATCTGGAAGTCAGTACTGTCCTTTGCCTCATGCAACCAGGGCTCCTTCTCTGGGATCCCCACTTTAGAGGGCCTCCACACTGACTCTTTGTAAGGCCTTGCAATTCCCCATGGGCAAGGAATCTTCAGAGCCAAGGGAATGCCCAGAGCTTGTGCCCTTCCTTCTAGACCACACTTGGGTTCCTGGCTCCCCAGAGTTCCCTGTCCAGATGGCCCCGAGCCCATTCCAGGGATTTCATAGGCATTTGCCCTGAGTTTATCCTCCCGATAGTGGACAGGCTTGCTTGGTGGACAAGGCTTAGCCATGCAAACTGGGCTGTCCAAGGATGGAACTTGGGTGGAAAGATAAGGGGGTAGAATGTAGGCTGGAGGTTCCCGTTCGTCCTCTTGTCTTGGCCTCCCTGGGTTTCAGGGTGAACAAACGTTTTGAAAGCCTGCAGAAAGGAAATAGGAGGGGAAGGCAGCTCAAGCTTTAAGGCCTCTTCCATTATTGACAAACGAGGATTCTATGGTTTTTCTCACTATTTCCCACATCCCTCATGAGTCTCCTTGTGCCATTGATAGAATGTTATTTAATTAATGAAATGTTGGTTAAGGAAAAGGAAAACCACATCTGTATACAGGCCTTTTCCAGCTGCTTGCTATTCAGTGCTGGAAAGGTGGTGATTATGGTAAAGACCTAAATGGATACATCTTCCATAAAACCATGAAGATTTCGCCTCCTCAAATGTTCTTTCATCTTGTTTTTATTATTATTATTGAGTTAGCTGTTTTCTTTTTGGCGTCAAAAGTCTTGGTCAGGTTAAAGCAGAAAACTAATAGTTGTGCATCTGTCTAAACAAAGCCTGCTAAAACCACAACTATGTCATCGGCCCTTCCTGTTTTGGCGTTCTCTATTTTTAAGAGGAAAATTTTTGTATCTTCCCATTCTTTTTCTTATATTTTATTACTTCTTTGTCTATTGTTTCAGAACGCTTTGCCTAGCAGTTTTAAAAATATATCTGCCGGTGTGTCCAACTTCAATAATCCCAAACTGGTAAGAATTTTGACTGGAGAAAGTTCTTATCATTTAGTTAAGAACAGAGTTATAGAAGGTCACTTTCTGACTTTGAACTGTCTAGAGAAAGTGCCTTCAAACCCAGTAGACAAGGAGACTGGGAAAATACTAGCAAAACATAGAGCCCAGCTCTTTATTTTAGTGAGGAAATAAACAATGTTGGAGGTGGGGCGTTTTCTCAAATCCATTTTACTTTTGAATCCCAATCTTACTAGTGTTGATATGTGCACTTTTATCAACAAGCATTCAGTTAACAGGATGAAACTGAACGTGATTCATTTGATGTTTTCAAAGGTAGAAACTAACTTTGTAGTTTTTTTTTTTTTCCTTTTGAATACCACACTGCTGAGGTAAAGAAGGTTGTAGCTTGTGGGTGAGCTCAATAGGGCCAGTTAAAACCTGACTACTCTTCCGCCATGTTGAAATACCTGACAGGACTTTCTGTGTCCTTGGATAATGGCATTTTTTTCTACTTAGCATACATCTAATTGAGGAGATTTCCTGTTTGGTAGTCAAGGAAAGATGAAAACAAAAGTACCACATTGTTAATTCTGACAGAGGTATTTAAGTTTTTCTAGTTGTTCACAATGTGATGCGATTTGAAGCCCTGTTCTTTGTTTTTGTTTTTAATGAAACATATACATTGTGAAAGAACATGCATATGTTCCCTAGCAGCCAAACTATGTGTAGAATGCAAGGAGTGTAGTTAGTGTACATTGGTCATTCAAAACAAGGTGTAGTATTTTGTGGCATCTGATGGACATTGCAGCTTGTAACTCATGGATGCTTTGGGGGTATAATTCATTTCTGTTGTGGTAAATACTTGTTGACAGTGCTTTCATCGCTTAAATGTTTGAGGGGAAAGTGCCAGAAACTTAGATGTTTAACCCAGCTATTGGGGCGTAGGGGGAATCTCAGAAACCAGCAGCCCTTTCCCTTTAGTGGGTTGGGGAGCAGAGGAAAAGGCCTGATACCTGCAGCCAGTTTGGCCCCAAGTGGAAAAGCCCAGCCACGCCTGCCTTTCCAAATTTACCAGATGTCACTCCACCATTCCTGGGTCAATGTGATATGGGAAGTGATGGAGAAGTGCAAGGTATCTCTCAGGACCCTCCCCACCATTGGAAACCTGAGGAGTGGGGAGGGAATCATTTCTCTTCTGATAGTAGGTTGTGGTATATTTTCCTCTCCCTAGACAGGCAGCAAATGTTAGGTTGAAGCATATGAAATTGCCATTTTTGTCAGTCCAAAGTGGTTGAATAATCCCTGATTCCAGCAATTAGATGTCCCTTTGTGGACATGCTATAGTCTTCTTACATCACCTCATGAAACTGTTGTTTTCCAACTCAGGGTTGACCTGATTTTGAGATAGAAGGAGTGAGGGACAAAAAAAAGACCAAGGTGGGCAACTATATAAGGGAGACACATACAATGGAAGAAAGAGGAGACTTAAAATGCAGAGAAGAAATGGGAAAGTGGCAGAGACGTTGTGGCCAATTGTATTTTCTCAAAGAGATTGCAAGGTTATTTCTGGCCCTAAATGCTCTTCCATCAAGAGGTAGAATCTCTTGTCTCCTCACCTTGAATTTAGGTGGGGCTTTGTTGCTGCCTTGACAAAATCAATGTGACCATCACTTCCAAGGCCAGACCATAAAGGGTGATACATCTTCCTCTTGTATGAGATCCATGGCTGTCTCTTAAGAGATACTCATCCTTGGAACCCAGCTGCAATGCTATGAGGAAGCCCAGGCCACATGGAGAGGTCACGTGTAGGTGTTCCTGCTGACAGCCTCACTGAGGTCCCAGCCACCAGCCAGCATCAAACTGCCAAACACGTGAGCAAGCCTTCAATTGATTCTAGCCCCCAGCCTTGGAGCTACTCTAGCTGATGCCAAGTGGAGCAGGGACAAGCTGTCCCCATCAAGCACTACCCAAATTTTAGACTTGTGTGCAAAATATTTTCATTCTTTTAAGCCACTAAGTGGTTTGTTACACAGCATTAGATAATTGGAACAGAGACCTTTTTCCAAATTTCAGGAGATTGTAGAAATAAGTGAAAGCAATTGAAAGTAGAATGTAATCTATGAAACACGGTCTATTTTATCGCCTGTACCTGAGTAACAGCTTAAAATAAATCCAGAACCTTTGGAAACATTCATCTGATGGCTGATGTAGAGAATGGAAGGATTAGAAGTGATGGATGATGAGAGAGATGTTATAAGTAACATTTTACAGTTCTGTTAAAGCTCGACATGGTAGGCAGAATAATGGTCCCCCAAAGATGTCTGTGTCCTAATCCTTGGAACCTGTGAATATATCGCTTACGTGGCAAGGGGCGATTAAGGTTGGCTGCAGCTGGAATTAAGGTTGCTAATCACCTGACCTTCAGATGGAGAAATTATCCTTGATTATCCAGATGGGCCCAATGTAATCACAAGAGTCTTTCAAAATGGAAGGAGAAGGCAGAAGAGCCAGAGTCAGAGTGATGCAGCATGACAAGGATTTGACTTGCCCTCGATGGCTTTGAAGATGGAGAAAAGCACCGTAGCCAAAAGATGTAGGCAGACCCTATAAGCTGGAAAAGGCAGGGCAACAGATTCTCCCTAAAGCTTCCAGAAGGAATAGAGCCCTGCCAACACCTTGATTTTAGCCCAGTGAGACCCATCATAGACTTCTGACTTCCAGAACTGTAAGAGAATAAGTTTGCATTGTTGTAAGTCACCAAGTTTGTTGGAATTTGTTACGGAAGCAATAGGACACTAAAACACTCTGCCTCTAGCCTGTGGCACTTAATCCATTCGTTGCTTTTGGGCTGGCTAAAATAGAGAATTTCAAACACAGCCACTTGTTGAAAACAGGACTGAATGGTACTTTTAGTCTTCTTTTGTGAAAGAGACTTTATTTTTCTTTTAAGCTCTAATCTTGTTGACAGTAGCCCTGCATAAACAGACACTACTTATGGGGCTGCCACTGTAGCACTGAGAGGGCTTGATTCGAATATAGCGGCATTATTTATTACATATTTTGTCGTTAAGATCTTAGATCCACTCTCTAATTTTTTTTTTAATTCTCACTTCTTTCCCTTCTGAAGATATTTTTGGATCTTTATGTGTAGCATTTATTTCTGCAGCCCCCATCTCATTATTATTTTCTTTTTTATTGACATATTACATGCAATAAAATGTATAGATCTTAAGTGTATATAGTTTGTTAAGTTTTGGCAAATGCATACACCCATGTAACTGACACCTCGATAAAGGTACAGACCACTCTCATCACCCTAAGAAATTTCCTTATATTCCTTTCTGATCATCTCTCCCCCCCCGCCCCAGGCAACCACTATTCTGATTTCTATCCCCATATATTAGTTTTGCCTGTTACTGATCTTCATATAAATTGAATCATACAGTAGGTACTCTAGGGTCTGGCTTTTTTCACCCAACATATTTTTGAGGTTCACCCATACTTTTGCCTAAGTTAGTAGTTCATTCCTTTTTATTGCTGAGCAGTATTACATTTTATAAATTTTCACAATTTATCTATTTTCCTCTTGATGGACATTTAGGTTGTTTCATTTTTTAACTTATTTCTTTTAGCTTTTATGAATAAATCTATAAATAACATTCTAGTTCAAGTCTTTTTTTTTTGGATAAATACATAGGGGTGGAATTGCTAGTTCATAAGATAGGTATATATTTAACTTTATAAGAAACTGCTAAAGAGTTTTCCACAGTGGTTATACCATACACCCTCTCACCAGTAATCTATGAGAGATACAATTATGCGGCCCCTTCTGATTAGTGATGTCTTCACCACTGGGACCTGGTACTCCTAGCTCTCATTGAATGGTGATCAGTTAGTGCTGGGATGGAGCGTAAAAGCTTTTCAATGGAGAAACACATTAGATGTTGCCTTGGTGAACATGAGAGACGTTAAGAGAGGTGGTTGTGGTGAGGTGAGGTAGAAGGCAAGGTGGTACCCAGTGGTGAAAGAAAACCAGGATTTAGAGTCAAAGAATCTCTGTTTAGCCCCCGTTCTGCCAGTTCATTCTGTGTGTCCTGGGGAAGTTAACTGTTTGGATTTTCAGTTTTCTCTTTTGCAAAATGGAGATACCAGCTCACAGGCTTCATAGCAATAGCAGTGAACTACCATTCAGTGTACACTTATTGTGTATACTTCTGTCTTATTATGAAGGAAGTCATTATTACTGTAAGTGTGGCAAACTTCCTGCGTTATCTCAGTTTCTACTCACAAGGACTCTATGCGGTACGTATTAATATTATTCTCATTTTACAGATGAGTAAATTGTGTCAAAGACTGCTTATTGTTTCCCATTATCTGTTCTCTCCTTATTCCTCCAGCTTTAGCTGGGAACTGGATCGCCTCAGATAAAAGCTATAATTCTCAGCTTCCCTTACAGCTAGGAGTGACCACGTGACAAGGCTGTAGCCAACGAGCTGAAAGCAGGAGTTCCACATCTGACTTCCAAAAGGTGTCTTTAGAGGATAGAAGAGTACCTTTGTTCCTTTCTCCTTCTTGTTGAATGGAATGACATGGGACGGCTGGAGCTCCAGCAGCCATCTTAGCTAATAAGGTAGCAGCAACATGTTCAGAACAACAAAACAACAGGAGAGAAGGAACCTGGGTTTCTGATTTTCATGGATAGCCTACCTCTGAACTTTGCTTTCAAAAGCCAGAAATAAACTGCTATCTTGTTTAAGCCACTGCCATGTCTATTGCTCATGGCCAAATCTAATCCTAATACTGAAAGGGCTTAAAGAAGTTGTTATAAGGAAAACCGAACCTTCAAGATATTACAAAGATTAAATTATAATTTGTAAAATCTTGAAGTAAGTGTTTGCTAGTTGTTAATTAAATATGAGGGCCAGGGAAAGGAGAAAAAGGAAACCCTTGGGGAAGGAGCTCCTTCTCTCACCTGATTTATTCATTTAGGCTTCATAAGACAGTAGAGCCAAGTTCTGGATTATTCTGACTATTTAATCTGTGAGTATTCCAGGCCTCTTTTTCTTTCTTCTCTTTTTTCTTCCTTTATTTATTTCACTGCTTATTAGTATATACACTGATGAGAATTTACCCTAGAAAAGCTTTAGAATCTTGTTAATAACTCTCACAAAGAGCATAAACTCAACCTTAACGCAACCATTCCAGAATTGGGACTGACAGGGAGTGAGAAGGCGGCTAAAGCAACTGGAATGGTTCCCAGCCCCACCCCTCCCCAGTGCAATGCTGGAAGGCAGAATAAACAGGAAGTGGGGTGCGAGGGGAGGGGTGGCTGGGAGAGAGGCTCCAAAAAGCTCTGCACCTGCTCAACACAAACTCAGAAGGAACAATGTTCTAAGACAAAAGGTCCAATCTCTTCCTTCCTCCCTCCCTCTTTCTTTCCTTCTGTGTTCAGGTGTACTGGAATCAAATGCAAGAGCTCAGATGTGGTTCCAGGAATTTTCTAGCAGGGAACACCAAACGTAGGCAAACAATCTAGCAACACCATGAAAGACACAATGGAGTTATGCAGGGCTCTGGGAACATGCAGGAGGAAGCCTGCATGGAAGCACTGCTTCATTCAGTAAATATTTGTTGGGAGGCTACTTACTATGCGCCAGAC
The DNA here is from genome assembly GCF_011762595.2 of Tursiops truncatus. Lineage (NCBI taxonomy): Eukaryota > Metazoa > Chordata > Mammalia > Artiodactyla > Delphinidae > Tursiops > Tursiops truncatus. The sequence continues at coordinate 95,338,400 of NC_047055.1, read as the reverse complement.
CTTGGGTATGTGCTGGTGGTGAAATGGTGAAAATGGGGCTGGCAAGGATTATCTGGGACTATGTCTGAGAACCTGGGAGCAAGGATGGATAGAGGGTGAGCGACGAGGATGACACATAAACAGAAGCAACGTTATGAAGAGGCTTTTAAAAACATGCTAAGGATCTGCCTCCTGATGTGATACACTGAGAAGGACACATCACTTCTGTGCTCATCCTGCCCCACAGGCACAACCTAAATCTAACCATGAGGAAACATCAGACAAATCCAAACTGAGGGGCATTCTACGAAATAGCTGCTTTATACTCTTCAAAAGTGTCCACGTCATAAAAGGCAAAGGCTGAGGAACTGTTCCAGAATAAAAGAGCCCAAAGATACAGGAAAACTGAATGCCACGTGTGACCCTGGATTAGCTCCTGGACCAGTAGTGTCAACAACATCTATATCTATATCTGTATCTCTTTTGCTACAACGGACACAGTTCGTTCAACTGGAAAAAAATCTGAAGTCTGTATATTACATAATTGTATTGTAACAATGTACATTTTCTGGTTATAATAATTGTGTTGCAGTTATATAAGTGATTGTTCTCATTCCTAGGAAACTATACATTGAAGTATTTAGGGGTAAAAGAGTATTATGTTTACAATGCATTCTCATATTATATATATATATATATATTACTACTATAGCTCGCTCTCTCTCTCTATATATATAGAGAGAGTAGTAAAATGGTATATCTGGGTGAGGGGTATATGGAAAGTTTTCGTACTATTCTGCCAACTTTTCTGTGAGTCAGAAATTATTTTAAAACAAAAAGTTAAAGAAAAATACACTTAGCACTTTGGGCTATATCCAAGGACGACAAGAAACGGTGGCCGTCGGAGGGATTGGTGCTTTCAAGTGCAGTGCAGTGAATGGCGCAATCTGCAGTGGACTCATCGCCAGTTCAGAGGCTCTTGTGAAAATGCAGATGAGCGATGATGGTGGCCTTGAATAAAGTGATGGCAATGGATGAGAGAAGTGGATGGATAAATGGAATATCTAGGAAGTAGAAATCAGAGGACATGATGGGATGTTACGGAGGGAGAGGGAGGAATCAGGGTGACCTCTGGGACTCTTCCTGGAGTCATTGAGTAGGTCTTCGTTGAGTTTGTGAGCTAAGCACCAGAAGCAAAGGAGCAGATTTTAGGGGGAGGATGATTTTAGTTACCTTACCAGTGAGCCAGCTCTAGCTACAACCTTCCTCATGAAGTTGATGGCAACTCCACCCTTCCAGTTGCTGAGGCCCCAAATTCTGGAGATACTCTTGACTTTTCTCTTTCTCTCATATCAGGAAATCTTGTTGGCTCTGTCTTCATAAAATACCAGATATCTAACCACTTCTCACCACCTGTACTGATACTGTGCTGGTTCAAGCCACCATGATATCCCATCTGGATTATTTCATAGCTTCTTAACAGGTTTCTCTGCCTCTGCACATTTTTATGTACAATAACCAGATGGATATTGTTGAAACAGAGGTCCTATCATGTTACTTCTCTGATCCAAACTCTGCAATAACTCCTAGCATCTCTCCGTGTAATAGGCAGTGTCCTTCCGAGGGCCTTTAAGACTACATGGAGTGGCTTCCAGTACCACTCTGATCTCATCTTCCACTCTCCCCCTTGTTCACTCTGTTCCAGCCACACCAACCACTTCGATTCTCCTTAAACTTGCAAGATGCACTCCAGCCTTGGGGCCCTTGCTCTTACTGTCCTCTCTTCTGGAACACTCTTTCCTCAGATATCAGTATAACAGAAAACTCTGAAATTACAAGGACTTAGAATCGTTTCTCTCTGCATAAAGGCAATATAAAGGCAAGGTGTCCAGGGATGCTACTGTGACCCCATGGTGTGTCATCAGGCTCCAGGCTCAGAAATTTATGCTTCCACAGCTTCAGCATCCTTCCTTAAGGATACTCCATGGCACAAGGTAGATGGCTGGAGCCCCGGATATCATGTTCATATTTTACACTGTCAGCAGGAGGGTAGGCAGAAAGAAACTCTCAACCAAGTCAGTTCCATTATAAGCAGCGATCCTAGCCCTTCCACAAATAATTCTGTGTAGAGTTCTTTGGTTACATCTTACAACTTGCAATTTGAAAGCCTTTGGAAGGACTATGGCTTTTACATTGAGAGACCATACTTAGTTGCTAAGAATGCTGAAAAATACAGTTGTTTATTTCAGGTGGCAACGTGCCCAGCTAAAAATTAGACTCCTGTTCCTAAGGAGAAAGGGGAGAATGGATATTGGCATAGGTAGCTAGCAGGCTTTGCCGCGGATATCTTGTTTCTAATGTTGATGACTTCACCACTACCCTATCCTCTGCCAGCACAGCCACAGGGCCTGATGCCATGTTGCCCATCTTCATTGTGGGTGGGCAGTGGGGAGCCTGGGTTTCGAGCCACACTGGTGAGGTAGTAAGAAGGACAGATGGGCTGAGAGAGAGGGTGTGGAAGCCCTGGACATGTAGGAAGGGCGAGGGGAAATACATGCAGGAATCAGAGCTCTGGTCTTTGATGAATCTAAGACTAAATTGAGGTTTGAGTCTTACTATTGATGTTTATCCTGTCTCTTTCCACTGTAATCATTCACACTCAGGGTGGTCTGTGTGGGATCTGGCGTAAGACATAGGTGTTCTGCTGTGTATGAAATGTGTCTGTGTTCAGAGTTTCTCATATTTCCCATTCTTTTTGCATTTTCATTTCAGTCTAGGATATTGGTAATGCTTTTTGGCCACATGTGCTATTATCTAGTGCAACTTGTAAGAAGAGACCCAAGTGTGAGTGAAGCTTTGCTACAAAGAGATAGAAAGGACTAAATGTTACCATAAATTATAATAATATATTTTCTGATGTGTAAACTTCTTGGTGAAAGGAATGTGTAGATAAATTTATCTCTTTTAATAAACTAGCAGAACTGAGGGGTTGTGGAAGTTAAAAAAAATAAACACCAAGAGATCATTTCTTAGAATTTGACATGTTCACAAATACCTTTTAAAATCAAGGCAGGCAGTATAAGTATACATCTTAGACTAGTATATCCCATAGAAAAAAGTCTTTAGGGATAACCAATATTCTCCAACCATTGGGTATCTCTGCGGGAGTGATAGGAGGAATTTTAGTTTTATTATCTCCTTTTAAAATGATCAATTTGTATTATTTTTTTAATGTGTACAAAACCCCTGAAACCCAAGGCAGGACAAATAACCAAGCGGTCCCTGGACTGACTCTCTTCAAAAGCCCAGGGCACAATAATCAGACCATAGCCAACACAAATGATTTGTTCTAAAATGTCCAACTCGTATCAAGATTGACCAATCTTCTTTGGGGGAAGATTGGGGAAAGAATAGGGATCTTTTAGGTGTGGAACACTGGGAAATGGAGATGGTTCCAAACTTTTATGCCAACAGTGATATGGACTTTTGGCAAAACATTTCAATGTATGTTGCATAGATAGCAAAAGAGGAAGGTGTAAGATGGGGGCTTGGATACTGAACCGTGGAGAAATGGAGACACAGAAGATGAGCTAGCATGACTGGCATGGAAGGCAGTTCTGCTGATAGCAAGGAGACCACGAGGAAGCCCGGCAGAGCTGGGCAGGACACTCCTGCTGCTGAGGAAAGAGGGGGAGTCCCTCAGCAAGAGGGCGAGTCCACATGCAAGGTTAGAGCCAAGTCTATGAGAAGAGAGGACAGGAGTCTATCTCAACATGTTTCCTCTGGAAGATGCCTCTCAGAAAGGTAGAAATAAACATCTTGCTATCTAGGATCCAACACATTCCCACCTCAGCAAGCTAATTCCTTCCCCAAAGATGTCTTTGTAAATCTGTAGAAACAGCCTAATTCTCTAATATGATGCCTGGTAGGAGTTCTAGCCTTGTCTCCGTAAAGGTCAATTTCTTACTAGCAATTCGTCTCTCATGGAAACACACTATTATCCAAAGTGGGTTACAGAGATCTGATGATTATTGCAAGGTAAAAATATTGTCTACATTTGTTCATTTAAACATCCTGTCCAAAGAAACCATTTCTTCTTTCAGCTGAGAAAACAATCTAATCTAAAAAGTGTAAGTTCTTATTGTGGTAGAAATTCCCTTTTCGAGGTGAGCCTATGACTCTATGCAGTCATGGACACGATGTCCTGACACTTCATGGCATCATGACCAGCACTGTCATATCAGAAAGAAGCCCTGTGGGTAAATTTTACTTCTGGACTCAGGTGATAATGTTACCTTTATGGCAATGGCAGGGCAATTTTTTTTTTTTGTCATTTTAACAATATAATTATCTCTACTCATTCTGAACATCATGGTTTTCAGACTATGGTTCATTCACATAGGCTTACAGCCATTATGTTTGGATTTTCTTTAACTTAAAAGGATAGTGTCTTGTTTGTAAACCATGCAAATTAAAATGCAGAAAGACAAGCCACTGTGATATTCGAATCTGATATTTTAATCACTTAAGTCAAAGAAGTCAAGGTTCTATTTTCATGGCGAATATAATTTGCAGATGACCTTACTGTATATTTGTACTTGTCCCTCAGGTGAATTAGGGGTCTTAAAAAAAATCTTCACACCAGGAGAGTTCCTATGGTTCATACTATTAGGCTAACATCAGAACTGTCCACTCTATTAGGTTTTTCCCCGGTTGAAAAGCAGATGATTTTATGACCTTGAGATGATCACCTGAATAAGGGATGTACCTCGCTGAGGGCTATTGTGTGGGAAAGGAGGTGTCAAATACTGAAAACTCAGATATAAAAAGAGTAATGTGATGCATGGAAAAGTTGTCAAAATGGTAATCCTGACTGACTATATGAAAGGGAAACACCCAAGAGGTGACCTCATTTAACCCTTAGGAACAGAAGTCATGCACTCTGACAACAGTTGTACCCCTCTCAGCTTCTCATGATGGTTTCAGATTAAGGTGGCATACATTCCCTTCAAAGTTAACTCCATTTGTACATACTTTCTTCCCAAAGCAATTTCTTTCCATTTAAATAAGCCAGACAGCCTTTAAAATATCTCCCATGAGAATTAACTTGCATAAGATATTTAACCACTTAGTAAACATCAAAGTGTCATATGAATGCTTAACCTTACAACAAGGAGACATAAATCTACCCCAAAATAAAGATGTAAAAGGTAATGCTAAATTTTCATCAGACTGTAACTGAAAAAATTGATGAAGACATTTTAGTATTCTAATTCTTGTAAGGAGGATAGTAACTCCACACAAGAAAAGAATTTAGCAAATGCTTCTAATCTAAGGTCCCCCACCCCCCATCTCCAGGATTATTTTGAAGGGAGTTAAAACACTCGGATGAAAAGGTTGCTTATACAAATACATGTAGTCTATTATTTATGTGTGTATTGAAAATCAGACAATGGAATTCATAAAAGGTTAGAGCTGAAATGAACCTTAGGGATCATCTAGTATATTTTCCATTGTCTGCAACAGAGGCAAGACTAGAGTTTAGGTCTCTCAACTTCTAGACCTTTGTCCCTATTTAAACTATTTAATTTTTTGAGAAAAGTAAAAATTTTACCAAGGTGCTTTTAAACTTTTGTCTTTGGATATGAATTTCTAAAATTTGGGGGCTATCACTTACTAGTTTCTAAGGGGAAGGATCATTTGATAGTGTATATTATAGACAATTTTTAAGCCTAAGAAATAGCTTTCTCTACCTCAAACACGGGTTAGGAATGCCTATTAGCAAAACAAGTCTTTACTTTTAACCTTGAAAAGATTTCCTTTTTCTTTATTCTGCAAACTTTGTCTTCCTGAATGATCACGTTGAGCCCTTATTTAAATCAAGGATTAAATCCCCCAACTCACTGTAGGAAAATAAACGTTCAAAGTTTTGATAGTACAACTTTAAGGAAAATCTAAAGTCCTTTCTTTGTCGTTGTCTCATTCAGATCATAATAAATATTTCATTCCCAATCTAATGGATTTGGCTTGGAGGTACCTTACATAGCCATATTGTGATGTTAGGGTTTGGTTTGTTTTAAAAATTTATAGCAGTTCCAAGCAGAAGTTAGATCTGTTCTCACAACTGCCAATACCGCAGGCCATTTTCTATAAACATCTTCTCAAAAAAAAAAAAAAACAATCAAACACACATTACCCAAAGAACCAGAGACACAGCTGTTTCTGGTTCTGATCTTAAGAGACATCAACTTTTGCTTGGCAAAGTGCAAGTGAGAAGGGAATTGATGAGGTCTGATCACCTATTCCAAGGAATTCTGCCTGGGGATGGAAAAAGTAGAAGAGGATGTCCCTGACATCACTTTCTTATTTAATTCAAAACTTATTTCCTAGCTGAGATGAGAAAGTAGAAGTAGTGAGAGAATCCATATAGTCCAAAATAAGATAAAGAAAGATTTATTTTGTCTTTCTTATTTTAAAAATATAAGCCCTTTGAGTTAAATGTATACTTACCATATGACCTAGCAATTCCATTCCTAGGTATTCATCCAAAAGAACTAAAAACATCTGTCCACACAAAGACTTCTAAACAGTTTTCCTTTTACTCCTAAAATCCCCAAACTGGAACCAACCCAAATGCCCATTAATAAAGTACAGTATAGCCATACAATGGAGTACTGTTCAATAAAAAGGAACAAACTACTGATACATAAAACAACATGGATGAATCTCAACATTATGCTGAGTGAAAGAAGCCAGAGACAAAAAGAAAGTATTATTCCATCTATATGATGTTCAAGAACAAGCGAAACTACTCAATGGTAGAAAAACAGAATAGCGCTTTCCAGGGACAGGTATTGGGGGATTGGCTGCAAAGAAGCACAAGAGATTTTTGGGGTGCTGCCAGGTCTAAATTGGGAACAGTGGTTACATGAGTGTATATCAGGGTTTCTCAGCCTTGTTACTACTGACATTTTGGGCTGTATAATTCTTTCTTGAGGAGGGCTGACTTGTGCATTATAGAATATTTAGCAGTGTCCCTGGCCTTCACCCACTAGATGCCAGTAACACCTCCCCTCATCTGAGATGAAACCACCAAAAATGTCTCTGGACATCGTCAAATGTCTTCTGGGTGACAAAACCACCTCTGGTTGAAAACCACCGCTGTGGTTCATCAATCCTTGTCAAACTGCACACTTTAAATGGTTGCGCTCATTTTACTGTATATAAAACATACCGCATAAAATAAATAAAAATAAGCCCCTTGGGAAGAAAGAGTAATTTTGCAATGGAGAAACCTGACAAACACTACCTCAGTCAGGTGATCAGGCGCAACATCGACAGTGATAAGTCATGTTGATAGTATGTAAACTGGATATAATGAGAATGGCAACCTTCCTTCCAAAAACACATAACCCCAGCCTCATCATGACAAAAACACCAGAAAAATTCCAACAGAGGGGAAATCTATAAAATATCTGACCAGTACTCCTCAAAACTGTCAAAAACAAGGAAAGTCTGAGAAGCTGTCACAGCCAAGAGGAGCCTAAGGAGACACGACTACTAAATGTAATGTGGGATCCTGGATGGGATCCTGCAACAGAAAAAGGACAGGAGATGAAAATTAAGGAAATCTGAATAAAGTATGGACTTTAGTTAATAATAATATGTCAATGTTGGTTCATTAATTATGACAAATGTACCATACTAATGTAAGATGTTAATTATAGTGGAAACTGCACGTAGGGTGTGTGGGAACTCTCTGTACTATCTATGCAATTTTTCTAGAAACCTAAAACTTTTCTTAAAAAAACTTTTATTAAAAGTAAGCCCTTTTAATATTTACACTGAGTTTAGAGTGTTCAGAAATCTACATTTATGGTTTTTTGTTGTTTATTTTATTGTTTTTAATACTGCTTAACCACAAACATGCCAAAGACATTTTATTAAATCATTGCCATCTACCCCTAGACCTTTGAAGTCATAAATGACCCTAAAATCTGCTCAGGACATGTTGGAGCTAAATAAGATTTAATCAAATTGGATAAAAAAATTTTTGAGCACTTACTACATGCCACGCATTGACCTGGTTATTGGAGACATGAAGATGGATGCCATCTGGTCCCTGCTCTCCAGGAACTCAGAGTCTTGAACAAGGGCACCATTTGGTGTAATGGTGAAATTATTTATTACAGGAACAACAAGGTAGAAAACGTTATTTTACAACGGGAGAGGCTTTTCCTTCCCACAACACAGATTGTAGTGATTCTGGCTGAGGCAGGGCCCAAGCCTGGATTAGGTAGTAAAAAGCTATTATGAAGAAGAGAGAAATACAAACCGACGGGAGGTAGAAATATTTCTTCAACATGCTCCTATCATTCTCATTACTCTTTTAGTGTTGACCTGTGGGAGCAGTTGACAGAGTTTTGTGAGCCATGACACTTGCTTTCTGTATGACAGAAGAAGAATTGTATTCTGCCAGATAGGCTTCTCTGACTGATTGTGAGCTGACCTCCATGTCTTCTGATGGCTGTGCTTATGCCCAGGTCTCCACAGCTGGACAGGTCTGTGGAAGGTTCAAGTCAGATGTTGGATAATTCCCTGAAATTTCCTGCATCTCCATTTTCTTATCTGCAAAGAAAAGAAAATTCCAAACCTCATGGGATAGTTGGGGTAGGGTAAATGAAAATTCTTTATAAGTGGTAGGTGCTTCTCAGACGTTGGTGCTTTTTCCTATCCAGATCCCTATTTTGACCTGAGACTTACATAGACACTTTTATCCTAGGCTCCTTTGCAGTTTTAGAAAATTATTAGCATGAGGGAGATGGTGTAGCATGGCCATTAAGAACACAGACTTTGGACTCAACGAGACCCTGGGTTTAAATCTCAGCTTGGCTATTTACCAGCTGTGTGGATATAAGCTGGGTTTCCATTGGAGGCTCTTGTGAGGATTAGATGAATTAACGTACAGCTAAGTGCCAAGTACAGTGCCTGGCGGACAGCAAGCATCTGATCATGAAACTTGTTACTTTATCCCATTTTTTCAGTCTACATTCTGCTAGAATGTAGGCTGTATGCAGGCAGGAATTTTCTTTTTGAATTTTCTTTTATTTATTTTTTTAATACAGCAGGTTCTTATTAGTTATCTATTTTATACATATTAGTGTATACATGTCAATACCAATCTTCCAATTCATCCCACCACCACCACCCCCGCCCCCACCGCTTTCCCCCCTTGGTGTCCATACGTTTGTTCTCTACATCTGTGTCTCTGTTTCTGCCTTGCAAACCGGATCATCTGTACCATTTTTCTAGATTCCACATATATGTGTTAATATACGATATTTGTTTTTCTCTTTCTAACTTACTTCACTCTGTATGACAGACTCTAGGTCCATCCACCTCACTACAAATAACTCAATTTCGTTTCCTTTTATGGCTGAGTAATATTCCATTGTATATATGTGCCACATCTTCTTTATCCATTCATCTGTTGATGGACACTTTGGTTGCACCCATGTCCTGGCTACTGTAAATAGTGCTGCTATGAACATTGTGGTACATGTCTCTTTTTGAATTATGGTTTTCTCAGGGTATATGCCCAGTAGTGGGATTGCTGGGTTAAATGGTAGTTCTATTTTTAGTTTTTTAAGGAACCTTCATACTGTTCTCCACAGTGGCTGTATCAATTTCCATTCCCACCAACAGTGCAAGAGGGTTCCCTTTTCTCCACACCCTCTCCAGCATTCATTGTTTGTATATTTTTTGATGATGGCCATTCTGACCAGTGTGAGGTGATACCTCATTGTGGTTTTGATTTGCATTTCTCTAACGATTAGTGATGTTGAGCATCCTTTCACGTGTTTGTTGGCAGTCTGTATATCTTCTTTGGAGAAATGTCTATTTAGGTCTTCTGCCCATTTTTGGATTAGGTTTCTTGTTTTTTTGATATTGAGCTGTATGAGCTGCTTATATATTTCGGAGGTGAATCCTTTGTCACTTGCTTTGTTTGCAAATATTTTCTCCCATTCTGAGGGTTGTCTTTTTGGCTTGTTTATGGTTTCCTTTGCTGTGCAAAAGCTTTTGAGTTTCATTAGGTCCCATTTCTTTACTTTTGTTTTCATTTCCATTTCTCTAGGAGGTGGATCAAAAAGGATCTTGCTGTGATTTATGTCATACAGTGTTTGCCTATGTTTTCCTCTAAGAGTTTTACAGTGTCTGGCCTTACACTTAGGTCTTTAATCCATTTTGAGTTTATTTTTGTGTATGGTGTTAGGGAGTGTTTTAATTTCATTCTTTTACATGTAGCTGTCCAATTTTCCCAGCACCACTTATTGAAGAGTCTGTCTCTTCTCCGTTGTATATCCTTGCCTCCTTTGTCATAGGTTAGTTGACCATAGGTATATGGGTTTATCTCTGGGCTTTCTATCCTGTTCCATTGATCTATGTTTCTGTTTTTGTGCCAGTACCATACTGTCTTGATTACTGTAGCTTTGTAGTATAGTCTGAAGTCAGGGAGCCTGATTCCTCCAGCTCTGTTTTTTTCCCTCAAGATTGCTTTGGCTATTAGGGGTTTTTTGTGTCTCCATACAAATTTTAAGATTTTTTTCTTCTAGTTATGTAAAAAGTGCCATTGGTAATTTGATAGGAATTGCACTGAATCTGTAGATTGCTTTGGGTAGTATAGTCATTTTCACAATATTGATTCTTCTAATCCAAGAACATGGTGTATCTCTCCATCTGTTTGTGTCATCTTTGATTTCTTTCAGCAGTGTCTTATAGTTTTCTGAGTACAGGTCTTTTACCTCCTTAGGTAGGTTTATTCCTAGGTATTTTATTCTTTTTGTTGCAATGGTGAATGGGATTGTTTCCTTAATTTCTCTTCCTGATCTTTCATTGTTAGTGTATAGGAATGCAAGAGATTTCTGTGCATTAATTTTGTATCCTGCTATTTTACCAAATTCATTGATTAGCTCTAGTAGTTTTCTCGTAGCATCTTTATTATTATCTATGTATAATATCATGTCATCTGCAAACAGTGACAGTTTTACTTCTTCTTTTCCAATTTGGATTCCTTTTATTTCTTTTTCTTCTCTGATTGCCGTGGCTAGGACTTCCAAAGCTATGTTGAATCATAGTGGCGAGAGTGGACATCCTTGTCTTGTTCCTGATCTTAGAGGAAATGCTTTCAGTTTTTCGCCATTGAGAATGATGTTTGCTGTGGGTTTGTCATATATGGCCTTTATTATGTTGAAGTAAGTTCCCTCTATGCCCACTTTATGGAGAGTTTTTATCATACATGGGTGTTGAATTTTGTCAAAAGCTTTTTCTGTGTCTGTTGAGATGATCATCTGGTTTTTATTCTTCAGTTTGTTAATATGGTGTATCACATTGATTGATTTGCATATATTGAAGATTCCTTGCATACCTGGGATAAATCCCACTTGATCATGGTGTATGATCCTTTTAATGTGCTGTTGGATTCTGCTTGCTAGCGTTTTGTGAGGATTTTTGCATCTATATTCATCAGTGATGTTGGTCTGTAATTTTCTTTTTTTGTAGTATCTTTGTCTGGTTTTGGTATCAGGGTGATGGTGGCCTTGTAGAATGAGTTTGGGAGTGTTTCTCCCTCTGCAATTTTTTGGAAGAGTTTTAGAATGATGGGTGTGAGCTTTTCTCTAAATGACAGAATTCACCTGTGGAGAATTTTTTTTTATGTCATTCACTGATATTCCAAGTACATGGAACAGTATCTAGCATATGGAAGGTACTTATTAAATATTTGGTGAATGAAGGAATCTGTGGGCTTCACTCTAAGCTCTGTCTGCCACACACAGTAAGGAAGACACTCTGGCAGGGACAGAAAACTGTCTCACTCAAGGATATCTGTGCAAGTTTCTAATATCCCAATAGTCCCATTGTCTCAGGGAGGCAGATAATCCATTCAGACTCCCCAGTTGTGATGGACTGAGGATGCCACAAGCTTTTGACACTCTTTCCACAGAGAGGTGGGGTCCATGTCCCCTCCCCTTGAATCTAGGCAGACTTCATGACTGCTTTGACCAATAGAATACAGCAGAAATAAGGTTGTGCTAGCCTCCATTTTGTGTCTCTTGGAAGCCAGCCACCATGTAAGAAGTGCCACTACCATGAGACCATCATGCTGTGAGTAGTTCAAGCTACAAGGAGAGGCCTTGAAGAGTGATGCCATGTGGAGAGAATAGGCAACTGGACCACCAGCCATGGAGAAAGTTTCTAGCAGGGACGTCAGGAACTTCTCACCTGGATTTTCTTAGAAGTTACTTTTCAAAATGTGTGGTTCTCTAAGGGTTCAGAATTAATCAGAGCCGGGGCAGTTGTCTACACCATAGGGAGGAGGATTTTCTTGTGGACTTCCTCACTCCCCATCTGTCCATCTGGCTGAGCTTTCAAAAGCTGATGACTGCCTCGGTATAATGCGATCAAGGGTGGTGGAAAGGAGTCCTAAGAAGTTCTGTAACATGTTCATGGAGAGACAAGAAAGAATAGACTTTGATAGGACCTAATTTCATCAGGTCCAAGAACTTTTTGTCAACTGGGGCAAGAGAACCCAATGGGTTTCTGAGCTAGGGGTGTGTTATCACTCCAGAAGAATCTTAAGAGGCGAATTAGCAGTGATCTCTCCCGATTGGTTTACATTACTTGTCCTGTAAGTAGGATGCTGGATCATATTATCTCAAAAATACTTCGGTCCAACTCTAAGGTTCCATGAAGAGTCCACCTGGTATAGTTTCTTCTCTAGATAACATAGTACTTCGCCATTCGTATGAGAGCCTAGAAGCTCTAATAGCTGCTGTGTTTTTTGTTGTTGTTGTCTCGTGTAGACGTTGTTATAGTAATGAAAGTTGATTCTGTTTTTCTCCATCTTCTCTCTCTTTGTACAATTTCGTAAGGCAGGTTTATGCCCAACTTGACTACCTCATGAATATGTAGGGAAAAAGTAGTCAATTAGGTTTGCATCAAAATAAGTTCAATGAAGCTGAGCAGTAAGAGCAATAGAAGTTAAAAGTAATTCCAGTTCAGGGACTAGGAACAGGATGAGAAGAGAGAGATTTTATAGCCAACTGGCAGCTGGAAGGGTAGTGAATTGATAAGGCCACAGTCACAGACCTTTAATTGATGGCTCTGCCATCTGTATAGAAACTGTGTGTAAATAAGAACAAATAGTTTGGGCACAGAGCTCAGTGTGACTGCAGTCGGGTCACAGAAAAAGAGATGGCAAAATTCAATTTAATCCTCCTACTTCATGTGGCTCAGCCTCCTACTAGTTGAGAATGTTTCCTCTGCCATGGCTTAAAGAATATCTTATTTTTATGACTCAAGTGGAGAAGCTTCTACGACAGTGCGATTACAACAGGACCACAGACCTCTACCTAGCAATTATCCTTTGCTGGCATGTTCCGGTCAAGTCTCTCAAGCAACCAAGGAGACAACAACCATAAAAATGATCTGTATGCTTCTGTGTGGACTTGGCTTCTGCCATGTGTCCACATTTCTTTAGCTCAGGCTGTATTCAGGGTACAGGTGCCAAAAGCTCTGTATTTTCAGGGCTCTCCCATGTGGCCTGTCTGCTGTGACTCAGAAGATTATGGTCTGCTTAATCTGACCCCATCCGTAAGGTCACCACATGCATCTCTGTCACGTGATGATTGGAGAGGGTTGAGCACCTTCACAAGCACCAGGTGTGTGACACCTGCTAGCTTGAAGGGGACGGAGAGGAGGCATCTGGCTGCTTCTTACAACCCATACAGCAAAGCAGGGTTATACAGAAAATCCGCCTTGATCCATCCACGAGATGCATAGCTCATAGACGGAGATACAGAAATGAAAACAAAGAAACATACGTTACTTTGGGATCCCAGCAAAGTATGCTGGTGCTCCTATGACCAGACTCCAGAGCAAGCAAATAATCTTTACTGCTGTATAAGCCCATGCTTATCTGTGGGACAGGGATGCCTCTCACGACTTTGCTTTTTTCTTAATAACATTTCTGTTTTTCTCCTTATAAAAGTAATTTATTAATAACAGTATGAAATAGGAAATATGCCTAAATTATAAAGTAGAAAATCACTTAGAACATTAGAACATCCCCTTGGAAATAACCGCTGTTAATAATATTTGGTGCATTTCATGAAAACGTTTCTCCAGTGTGTGTGTATCACAAAATTAAGATGAAATATGTATGCTTTTCTATCCTGTCTTCACTCAACATTAAATTTTTACCCTCTCATTAAAATTTAATTTGAATGCATAACATTTTATAGTATGGAAGTGCTGTGTGAGAAAATGCTATGGAGTCAAACAGATCCCAACTCTGATCCTGATTCCTTCAGGTTCCAGTTCTGTAAATGCGCAATTGACCTCAGTTTCACCTTTTATAAAATGGGGATAATATTAGCTACTTCATATGATTTCTGGAAGGATTAACTGAGATACCTGCAAAACCCTTACATAGTTTCTGTAGATAATAAATGTGAAATATACATTAGCTAGTACTGAATCATTTGCTCAGTTGCTGGACATGGAACCGGTTCCCAATATTTTTGCTGTTTATAATGTCAGATGTTTGCCTACATCCAAAATTATTTCCTCAGGATAAATTCCTAGCAGTGGAGTAAAGGGCATAAACATTTTAAGGGCTTGATTTGAACGCCTTTCTAGACCAGTTGTATCTATTTGTACCCACACTAGTGTTGTGTAACACTGGTCATCTGGTTCCACCCTTAAGATCACTGTGTACCATCTTTTGTAGCTGTGCTAATGAATAGGCAAATAATGATATTTCATTTAAATATGAATTTTGTTGGTTACCTAGTGACATTGAATATTTTTTTGTACATCTTTCTTTTTTTGAGAATTGTCTTGCCCATCAATCAACACATATTATCACACCTCTTTCGTGCCAGACATTGCTAGATATATCGTGGGAACATATTTGTATCAAGACAGACACGAACCAAGCTTTGATCACACACCGTTTATTGAAGGTGCTCTTCATGTCAAGCACTGGGCTGAATGCTTAACTTGACCATATGTGAAGCACTTTGAGTTTCCTGGTTGATGATTAGCCTCCTTTGGCTAATTCACAGTCTGTTTTGCCACTTCCTTGTTTTGGCCACATTCTTCAGAGTTGAGGATGCTATGTTTATAATTCGGACTAAGTAACTGCTGTGGTATGAATTTAAATTTCATACATATACATGAAGCAGAGATGGGTGGATGGACTCACTACAAAAAGTGTAGAGAAAGGGCTTCCCTGGTGGCGCAGTGGTTGAGAGTCCGCCTGCCGATGCAGGGGACACGGGCTTGTGCCCCGGTCCGGGAAGATCCCACATGCCGCGGAGCGGCTGGGCCCGTGAGCCACGGCCGCTGAGCCTGCACGTCCGGAGCCTCTGCTCCGCAACGGAAGAGGCCACAACAGTGAGAGGCCCGCGTACTGCAAAAAAAAAAAAAAAAAAAAAGGAAAAAAAAAGTGTAGAGATGTATAGTGATGAATTAATCACATTTGGGTGACGAGAAGGGTCTGAAGAATATATAAACCATGTAAACCAAACTAAACAATTTTAGCATGTGTAAAGTTTGTGCACTCAATCCAAATTACAGTGTTCTTTGAATCCTCAGGTTGAAAAGCCTGTCCTACATTTGGCAACTCAAGTGGAGGCATCAGTGGTACCACCCACCCATCTGCACAGCCATTGTCTAGTTATATCCTAGATTAAAAGGTCAACTTGGATCTGACAACTGTGTCATGAAGCTTTCTTGCCTACGTAGGTTAATTAGAACAGTCCAATGGCAGATACCGGTGAAAAAGTTTCTCCTTCCAATGGTGGGTACAGGAGCCCCCAACATCATACAATACTTTCAGGGAGTCACCATTCACAGGGATGTTTACATCCCCTTCTGCCATACCGGCACTTCCAGTTTAGCAGGGTAGGATTTACTGCCCACTGCAAAGATATCACACAGGAGAGAGGAAAGGCTAGCCCATGGTCGTTCTACCAACTCATTTTTTTTAAAGGGATTTAAAATTTTTTGTTTATTTATTTTTGGCTGCGTTGGGTCTTTGTTGCTGCATGCGGGCTTTCTCTAGTTGCGGCGAGCGGGGGCTACTCTTCGTTGCAGTGCGCGGGCTTCTCATTGCGGTGGCTTCTCTTGTTGCGGAGCACGGGCTCTAGGTGCACGGGCTTCAGTAGTTGTGACTCGCGGGCTCAGTAGTTGTGGCACGTGGGCTCAATATTTGTGGCACACGGGCTTAGTTGCTCTGCGGCATGTGGGATCTTCCCAGACCAGGGCTCAAACCCGTGTCCCCTGCATTGGCAGGCGGATTCTTAACCACTGTGCCACCAGGGAAGTCCCCAACTCATTTTTTCATTCCAATTCACAGCATTCAAAGAATTTTCACATATATTAGCACAATGATTCTGGGAGGTGTTGAAAGCTGGCTTCCCAAACATCACCAACACATGATAAGACAAAGGTGAGTTTCTCGCTTTGGTACTGTCTCAGAGGGACGAAGGTAAGGTTAGAGTTTATTGAGAATTGGAAGTTTGGTTTAAGGCAAGTCTTTCAATGTAGGGAGGCTTGACTAGGATTGGATGAGAATCACCATATGTCCCGGATTGGTGAAAACAGCAAGATGATGCTTTTGAGATGAGGGATTCAATGAATACTAGAGTACAAATTATCTATTGATGCTTTCTATCAAAGAGTTGATGGTTCTCTTGGCAAGATCCCATAATAAAAAATCAAACCATCCTGGAAAAGTAAAGTAATACTAATGAAGACAATGGAATAGCGAAGTCACATTAGTGTAGCCGGTAAGGTGTGGTTTGGGTTCTCAGTGCCCAGGCTGAGTGTGGCATAGACAGTTTTGGTTCTCAGAGGAAAAATGGTCATCTATCCGTTTTATAGATGAGAAAACTGAGTCTCAGGGGGATTAAGTGGCTTTCCAAGGTCACACATCTAATTAGTTCTGAAGAGAGAACTAGCCCTTGAGCTTTTTTTTTTTTT
Organism: Tursiops truncatus; assembly: GCF_011762595.2. Classification (NCBI taxonomy): domain Eukaryota; kingdom Metazoa; phylum Chordata; class Mammalia; order Artiodactyla; family Delphinidae; genus Tursiops; species Tursiops truncatus. The sequence goes on along the minus strand of NC_047055.1, from coordinate 95,321,375 downwards.
TTTTACCTTGTCCACTGTGAACTTTCCCTCTTACGCTGTTCATCTTGCCCTTTGTCTCAAAGTCTCTTTGGGCATTGATGAGCTGCTAGAGCAAAAGGAAGTTTCAATTGATCTTAAGGTTTAAGCCACACAGTCTTACTTGAATAAATGATAAAATACTTGGCTGAGAATGAGTTTGTCCAGTGGCTCTGGACAAACCCAAACACAGAGTTTCAAAGTTATGTTTCAAAGATAATTCATGGATGAAGAATAGGAAATTGCGTCCTTACTTTGAAGTATGATGTGACATAGCAATCGTTAATATAGCACTGGCTGCTCTGTCGATAGCATGCAGGGGACATAAATCCTTTACTGGTTTTGCTCTACTTTTTTTCATAGGGATGTCTTTTTTTTAAGATTTATTTATTATTTATTTTATTTATTTTTGGCTGCGTCAGGTCTTAGTTGCAGCACGCAGGATCTTCATTGATGCATGTGGGATCTTTTGTTGTGGCACGCGGGCTCTTCGTCGCAGCGTACAGGCTTCTCTTTAGTTGTGGTGCGCGGGCTTCTCTGTAGTTGTGGCGTGCAGATTCCAGAGCATGTAGGCTCTGTAGTTTGTGGCACACAGGCTCTCTAGTTGAGGCACGCAAGCTCAGCGGTTGTGGCATATGGGCTTAGTTGCTCCGTGGCACGTGGGATCTTAGTTCCCTGACCAGGGATCGAACCCGCGTCCCCTGAATTGTAAGGCAGATTCTTTACCACTGGACTACCAGGGAAGTCCCCATAGGGATGTCCTTAAGTGGGAGCCAAGGAGGAAGGGAGAGACAGGGAAAAATTGAGACAGTTCGTCTTATTCTCTCTATCTATCTCTATCTCTTTCTCATATTTGTGGTATGTAAATCTGGATTTTCTTTATTTCATTTTCACCACGCTGGCTCCTCTGTCCTCCTAATCCCCCATGTTTCACTGCAGCATTATTTATAATGGCCAAGATATGGAGTCAACCTAAGTGTCCCTTGAATGTACGGGTACATTTACTTTTCCATAGTGGCTGCACCAATTTACATTCTCACCAATAGTGCACGAGGGTTCCCTTTTCTCCATGTCCTTGCCAACACTGTTATTTCTTTCATTTTTGAAAATAGCCATTCAAACAGGTACGAGGTGGTATCTCATTGTAGTTCTGATTTGCAGTTCCCTGAAGTTGAACATCTTTCCATGTACTTGTTTGGCCATCTGTATGTCTTCTTTTTAAAATAAGCTTCTGGGGCTTCCCTGGTGGTGCAGTGGTTAAGAATCTGCCTGCCAATGCAGGGGACACAGGTTTGAGCCCTGGTCCGGGAAGATCCCACATGCCGCGGAGCAACTAAGCCTGTGCGCCACAGCTACTGAGCCTGCGCTCTGGAGCCCGTGAGCCACAACTACTGAGCCCACGTGCTACAACTACTGAAGCCCGCACGCCTAGAGCCTGTGCTCCACAACAAGAGAAACCACTTCAATGAGAAGCCTGCGCACCACAACGAAGCGTAGCCCCTGCTCGCCGCAACTATAGAAAGCCTGCGCAGCAACAAAGACCCAATGCAGCCAAAAGTAAAAAAATAAATAAATTTATAAAATATAAAATAAAATAAGCTTTTGTGTGGCAAGTGTACATAAGAAAATATTGCTACTAGCTATAAAATTTCTTTCTTCCAGGCTTGATGCAAACAGATTAGGGATATATAATCTGTCACATATACACATGAAAACTTGAATGTTTAGAGACGATGACTACAATGAGCATTTTGTTAAACCTATCTCTCTGGTATTGCATTTACATATAATTAAAATGTTAACTATTTTCATTTCCTTTTTAAAAACAGAGTCCCAAGACTGACAGAATAATGGAATGGCCAGTGGAATAGCATGATTTAAACCACTGTTTGGTAGCCATGTTGCCTTTGTGGTCAACATAGAAAAGTAAAGGCCAAATATTCTTCGGTTGGGGAGTTTCAAGGTAACTTGAATGTTAAAAAATATTACATCTATGTCAACCTAGAATGAGGTTTTGGTTGTGGATTCCAGACCCCTGAACTTGGCCTTTTCTTTTTTCACTTTTATCAGCTATTTGAATGAAGAGCCCAAAGCCACAGGAAGCAAATTTAGAAGTGAACCAAAGCTAGGAGAAATAGGCTGGGAGTGTTAGGTAATATGTTAGATGATGAAATGAAGATTGAAAGATAATTGTCATAGACTGGAATTAGGAAACAAAAACAATGAGATTAAAACTAACAGAGATAAATGCAAATTTCTCATGAAGTGTTCATAATTTAATTACATGGGTATATGATGGAGGAGATTCTTATGAAAATAACCAGGGGGATTTAATTGGCCCCAAGTTTAATATAAGCCAATAAGTCTAGGAAACTGTCCCAAAGTTATAATTCCTTTGGCTATATAAGTTACTGGAGGAGGAATATTCTGTTTTCCCTCCTCCCTTAAATCTACCTCTGGGGAGGAGGAGGATTGTTTTGGAATCATCAGATTCTGGGACATGATTCTGCCATGTTTGCCAGTGGACACAGTCAATGTGTGTTAACAGGTCAGCACTAGGGTGTGGCTGGCTTGCTAGGCTCCCTGAAACACTGCTGAAATGGGAGGTGTCAGGGGCTACTCCCCACCATGGGAGACTTTCTTCCTCTCTTCGTTCTCTGCCATCCATATGGCAGAAGTGATAAGCTTACTCAGGGCTATCATCTTGAATCATAGCCAACCAACTAACTCACTTTTCTTTTTTCTTTACATGGGCCTGGAGCATGGTAAGATCCCAAACTTGGAGGCAGGTGAAACATTAGCAGGGCTCACTCACAATCTGCTCTGGGCTGAAGGCATGTAGGCTAAGTAACATAGGAAAGGTTATGCACCAAATGAACACATGTTCCACATGACCCAGCCTAAACATCAGAGTGTCTTTTGTGGGAGCAGGGTTGGGGGGTCTAAGCCCATAAAGTGATAAGGATTTATTTAATTTTTCCTTTTCTATTATTTTGTTTGTATCTTTTTCATGAACCTTTCAAGGGAGGATGGCAGTGTCTAGAGCAAGCCATACATATTCTTTTTTTTAATTAAAAAAAAATTTTTACTTTTGTATTTATTTATTTTTGGTTGCATTGGGTCTTTGTTACTGTGTGCAGGCTTTCTCTTGTTGTGGCGAGTGGGGGGCTACTCTTTGTTGCAGTGCACGGGCTTCTCATTGCGGTGGCTTCTCTTGTTGCGGAGCACGGGCTCTAGGCACGCAGGCTTCAGTAGTTGTGGCATGCGGGCTCTAGAGCGCAGGCTCAGTAGTTGTGGAGCACGGGCTTAGTTGTTCCACTGCATGTGGGATCTTCCCTGACCAGGGCCGGAACCCGTGTCCCCTGCATTAGCAGGAAGATTCTTAACCACTGCACCACCAGGGAAGCCCCCCCATATTCTTCAATTCTTTGATCGTAATACCACTCAAGAGCACAGCACTCTAATCCCTTCACTGTCTCTAAGAGCTGAATTAAGAGGACAATATAGCAGATAACATCCCCCTATACTCCAGACATATGTTTTTGACTGTCTACGGCAAATCCCTATTTGAGTGTTCTATAGGTACATCAAAAATTTATTTTCAAAATTTATCTCTTTGAACCCTCTTACCCTGATTCCCCACCACTACCACTAATTTGCAAATGCACTTCTGCTGCTATTTGAATATTACCCGTTTCATTGAAGACATCAACACCCACCTTATTCCTTGGCTCCTTGACCCGCCATATTTAGTTGGTTACCAAATTCTGTCATTAAGAAAAAAAAAAAAGTCTTTTGAACATGTTTACTTCTGTCCTCACCTCATTTGCCTTCACTATCTGTCACCTGGATTAAGGCATGAGCTGTGTTTTCATTCACGCCGTAATGCTTGACACATAGTTTGTGACCGATTACGGAAAATATAGCTTTTGTGTTTATCTTCAGAATTTAAAGGAACACGATATTCTAGAGATAAAACATTCAGTTTTGGTTGCTTCAGATGTTAGGGAGGCAAATTTTCATTAATATAAGATAGAACTGAAAATAAAATGACCCCAGCTGTGGACTAAACTCTTTCATAAAGCTTTGAGCTCTTCACTATTGGGACTATTGAAGGAGGAGCTGGGTAGACATCAGAGAGGGTTCTGGTATAATGCCAGACAATATGACTTCTAGGTTCCTTGCGGCTTTAAGATTTGAGGATTTCTATATGAATTTTACACATTTGTGTAAAATCCAAAGTATTAAGAGCATTTGTTCTGATCGGTAGAATTAGAGACAAGTATAATTTTCTTCTTACTGCTTTTCTGTATTTTTTAAGCTTTCCAAAATAGAAATGTATTACTTTCATAATCAGAAAAAATTTTATGAGTAAGCCCAAAAACTGTTTACTTTTTAAAATAATGTTTGATCTCCTTCAAATATGAATATAACCTTTTGTTACAGGTATCAAAGAAACATTTTTGTTGGTGTATATGCCAACTGTTAATTTGCTCTACGTTTGGCTGCATATAACAGGAAATAAATTAACAGTGGCTTAAACAGGCTAGAAATCCCATTCTCTTTTATGTAAAAACAGTTTACATGTAGACAGCCAGAGGTGGTGTGATGGCGTCACTGTGGCTTCAATTCCCAAGGTCACCTCATGCTTCAAAAAGGCCACTGAATATCAGCAGAAAAGAGGAAGGAGAAGACAGGTTGGTCTCCTTTATTTTAAAGATCTTCCCAGAAATACCAGACAACACTTCTATATAAATTTCATTGGTGAGAACTTAGCCATAAGGCCATACCTAACTGCAAGGAATTCTGGGGAAGGAAATCAGAGCTTTGTTTCTAATGAAGAAGAGAATGGATATTGGGAAGCTAATAGGTGTCTCTGTCACACCTAATGATTAAGGATAAGCATAATACAGAGAAGCTAACTGCTGGCCTACGCCATCTCAGACTGGGAAGCATCCTCCTGATTCTTAAAAGTTCCAGGGGAGAGGCCACAGACTCCCCCATTTTTATGCCCATTTGTGAAACTATTACTTAGTATTTTAGGGTAAAAACTCATGAATTAAAGTAAGAATATTTTTTCTTAGTTTAAGAATATGCTACCCACTAAAAATTGCATCAATTGAGAGAACAACAACACAGATATGGGTGAGAATGGATAATCTATTAGAACACATACTGCCTTTTTTTTTTTTTTTTTGAGAAGGGAAGTCTTTCCTAGCATTGCATTCTATTTTATGCAGTACATTTGCTAAGATAATTCGAAAGAAGAGATCAGGCCCATTGTCCTTCATTCCAGCAGCATTGAAGGCCCAATTTCGTCTTTTGCGGCTCTTAAAGCGCCTACTACATAGAAAGGAATGGCCTGCTTGCTATTCAACCATAGCTGGAATAGCAATACCGATCATTATACTGTTATCTATTTGAAAAATGTGGATTTTACTTGGAGATGGTTTTTATGGAAGCCTGCAAGAAATCGTTTTCTGTCTACCTGGCAAAAGCAATTTGAAATGGAAAATTTGAGCTCAGAGATCAGTTGAAATTTGACCTTCTCTCTATCGTCATGGATTTTAGTATGATGGTGTCTGCAGGGGTGGAGGTGAGGGGTGTCCATCAGCTTCCAATCCTGTGCTGCGTTCGTCTCTTGCTGCACAATAGTGCAATCTAAGAGAAACCTTCTCCGGCTTTATTAAAATGGGGGAGGGGGGACGCTGGGGCTGATGCACTTAAAATGCGCTTTGAAGCCTCATGGAAATTTTGCAAAAGACTTTTATGTAGCAACAATTCTATTGATAAAGTCAATGAGAGTTTTGTCTGTGCAAGAGCTGCAGGATGGGACCCCAAGTCACATGCTTTCAAAATTATTCTCCCTTTGTTGGATATCACAAAGGATATTTTCCCATGAAAACAAGATCTTTTGTTTCTTATGAATTCATTCTAATTGTGAAGCTGGCTGATAGGGTTACTTCGTGTTCTTCTCGTACTGGCAGGTGGCCTGAGGGAGCTGGTGAAATGGGCTCAATCATCTATTAAGGCTTTTCCTGGTCTTAATGTCATTCACTTCTCATCTAAAACCATAGTCCTTGATGTTTATTTCCAAAGGCGATAACAGTGAGGTCACGGAGAGCGATTTGTTCCTGTTTAGCTTTTAAAGGCAGCGGACAAGATATCTCTGCCTTCCTGGTTTCCCTACCTTTTTGCAAATGTGTCTGGCTGACAAAGAAAAATGCAGAGACAAGAAAAGACAGGTAGTGGAAGCTGATACAAGTTAGAGCATCGATTTTCAAAGGAACTTATTAAATTGCATGGGCTAGGTTCTGTGCAAAAAATAAAACAGATACAGTCCCCTCATCCTGAGGACTCACACTTGATCCAGCCAGTATGCTGTGTGAAAACAGTTAACAGCGATTTGGCAAACATTTATGTAACCGATATGTAGAAGATCTGTGCTAACTACCGATGATTCAAGACAGGTAAGGCCTAGGTGGGACCCTCAACGAAGTCCGGCAGAAAATGCTCTGCAACGACTCGGTGGCACTATGGCAGAGAGATGAATTTCAAAGTGCTATAAAACTCAGGTGAAAGCAAATTCAGCTTATACACTGGAAAGACTGCAGTCAACAGTTCACAATATGTTAAGCTGATGTAGGAAATATATATTTCAAAATTTCCTATGTAACCTATTGTGGAAAGCCTTGGTCAAGCCTTTTTATGCACTGAGTTCTTCAGTAAGCCCAGTGCCACAGTAAGGAAAGAGAGGGTGCAGGGTGTGTGCTGTGTTACGAGGGTTGTGGGGTGTGGGTGTCTCTAAATAGTAACAGTAATCTGTAGACTGTGCCTATGTATGTGCACACACACGACTGTGTGATCATCGGACTATCTATCAGCATCTATGTGGAGCAAAGGAAGGTGGGAGGAGGGAGCCTCATCCACTCACTTCATATCTTTGACCTTGAGGACGTCTGCTGTACCTTTTGTTGGCCGATTCCTCATCCAGCATGAGTTATCATTTTCCTCAATCTTGGAATGTGCACTGGCCTTTGCTGTCCAGAATAGCTCATCTATGGTGGCTTTTAGGGCATAGAGTGGGGAAAGGTATGGTTGGGGGCAGAGATGGCTTGGAAATATCCTACATAGACAATACATGGTGTCACTTTTGGATCAAGAAAAGAACACTTTGCAGTGGGTGGGATGTGAGTTGCTTTCTTTGTTGGAGAAGAATAGATTTTCCCCCTTTTTGGTGGAGGCAAGGAAGGAAACCCTGGTTAGCAGGGATGAGTGGGGGAAGGAAGTGTTCTTGCCCCAAGCACGGGGGTCAGGTGGAGCATAGGATTAAAGGCAGCAGGAGCACTGGATAGTCATCGAGTCTGGTTTGAATGCAAGCTCAAGAACAGGGATGCACCACTGAGAGGGAGGCCGAGAGTGCCAAGCTGAGACCTGATATCATGACCATGGTCCTGAATCAGAAACAGGGACATGTGGTCTGATGAGAGACTGTATCCAAAGAGGAATAGAAAAGAGACAGGTGGGGTAGACAGGGCATGTGATTTTATTTTATTCTTTTTGTTTTTTTAAAAAAATATTTATTTATTTTTGGCTACGTTGGGTCTTCATTGCTGTGCGCAGGCTTTCTCTAGTTGCGGTGAGCGGTGGCTACTCTTTGTTGCGGTGCGTGGGCTTCTCATTGCGGTGGCTTCTCTTGTTGCGGAGCACGGGCTCTAGGTGCGCGGGCTCAGTATTTGTGGCTCGCGGGCTCTAGAGCGCAGGCTCAGTAGTTGTGGTGCACGGGCTTAGTGGGCATGTGGGATCTTCCCAGACCAGAGCTTGAACCCATGTCCCCTGCATTGGCAGGCATATTCTTAACCACTGCGCCACCAGGAAAGTCCAGGGCATGTGGTTTTAGTAATGATGGTGATGAAATATCCAGAGAGCGATTGTACTAAAAATAGGGCTTATAGTAAAGTCTGGATTGCAGAGAGAGAAAACCATTGTTTTATATTTATTAAGCAGCATCTACATGAGATGTTCAAGGTCTGTGGATTGCATTAGCTGCTTATTATACTGCTTTATCAGCCTTCAGAGGCCCTGGCCACACACTAACCTATAAAAGCCAAATTCAGGCATTGGTATGGGGAAGAGAAGCTTTTCGTTTCATGTGTTGTTGTGAAGAGGGTGTTAATGAACTCAAATGGTTCTCACCCACAGCTCTGCAGTATAAAGGGACTTCCACCTGAAGGGAAGCCCCGAACAGGATCTTGAAGGATTTTCCTTCCCTATTCCAGTTCCCTCCCTTTTCCTGGCCCTAATTCTAAACATCTTTAAGAAAAGCACTTAGAAAATGTAAAATAAAAGCAGCCGGGAGAAAGGCCTGACTTGAACATTCTTCGTGGAAGCTGCAGGGGCGAAGTGGGCCAGGCCATGTGGAAAGAGCGCTTGCCTGCTCAAGTGGCTGAGGATTTCACTTGTTTGTTTGAAAATCTCCTTGCCACACCGTAATGTGTCTTCTTTCTTTTAGGTGACATGTGGCTGCACCTGACCCTTATTTTGTAACTTGCCAGAGGCAGAAGCTGGCAGATGCATCTTCCTAATTTCAGCTGTTTGAATTAGTGTCACCGTAAGTGGACTAATATGGCTTTAAAAAGATCCCCAGAATTCCACAGACTTAAGGTCAAAAAGCTTCAGTGGGCCAAATCTACCACAATTCCTTGTGATAACGCTACTGAGAGCTAGGCAGGACCCTCTATTGCCTAGATGCCAAAGAAACAAAGGACAGCAGACCTCTCGTAAACATGCGTCCAAGTAGTGGCTGTTACACAATAGGTCCTCAATATTTGACTGACTGGATATACTCTCATCAAAAGCCTTTTTAGAGACTTCTGATCTCGCAAACCACTTGGTCGCTACGGCACTACAGAAGATAATACAATAAGGGTTTCACTAGTTTGTTGGTAGACCACCACTGAAGGGGGCCTCTAGCTTCTGCTGTCAGTGCTGTGCTGGGCTGAAGCCTGCTTGTACCAGCTCACCAGAGCCGTTTGTGAAATTCTGGAAAGTATCTTGAAACTGGCAATGTTGGCAGTATTTATGCCACAAAAATTAGCGAATGCTACAAATCAGGGCTTTTTTTTTTTCTTTCTTTCAGGGATCTGGTTGTTAAACATTTACCAGCATACTACTGTCTTGACTCCATTCCTGGAAACTACTAAACTAATTAAAAGGCTACAGATCAGCATGGATAAATCTCATAGGCATGATTCTGCGTGAGAGAAGCCAGACACAGACGATTACATACTATATGATTCCATTTATGTGACGTTCTAGAACAGGCAAACTCATCTATGGTGAAAAATATCAGGTTGGAGTTACCTCTGGAGGGAGGAGGTAACTGGACTGTGAAGGGGCATGAAGAATTTTCTGGGGTGATGCAAATATTGTCATTTTAATGTGGGTATGGGTTACGCAGGCATATGCATTTGTCAAACACTCATCGAATTGTACACTGAATATCTGTGCAGTTGGTTTTATGAAAATTTTACCTCGAGATTAAAAAAACTGCAAACAAATATTGAACCCTACTTAATAGGTTTTCTTTGTACAATTGTAAGGGTTAGCAATTTTGAAGTTATTTGTGCATTTTAAGTTTGAGCAAATGAGTAAATATGTTGAGAATAATGGGAGTCAGGTTTCCCACTGTTGGAGAAAAAAAGGTCCCCAGGTAGGAATCCCAAGATAGAATGCAGACTGTGATAAAAAGAATTTAACTGTATTACAAATGGATGAAGCAACCTCACTGAAGGGGATGGGCGAGGAGGTGCTGACATAAGTAACTGAGGGAATGACTGGATTCTCTAAGATGAAAGGCAAAAGGGACTGCACAGAAGCACTGTACCCATGGGGGCCCAGATGAACGATTCTGACTCTGGTACGCATATATACTGGAACTGAACAATTTAGTAAATGGGTGGTGGATGGTCGGAGCCAGGTCTCTCACTGTTGCAGTGGGAATCTACAAGTCAGCAAGGGGAGGAGTCTAGAATGATCCATGTGGTAACAGATTACACGTGGAGACATAGGTATGAACTCTTATTTAGCTTATATCAATACAGATTACCTATAGAAATATTTATAGACATGTGTATATACACAAGTTATTATACACATATCTTTCTTTGCTCTGCCAGCTGAAAGGGGCTAGAAGCAATGACACCCCAGTAGCAAAAACACATCTAGTATCAAGGCTGTAGTTTATAATACAGTACTCTAATAAAAGAAAATGGGGCAAATTAATTCTAGGGCTGTGGCAGGAAGTATACCAAATGAGCCTGGAGCATCTTTTAGTGCCAAAAAGTAGGGAAATGCTAAAAAAAAAAAAAAATCCATTGATATGAGTATGTCAAAAGTATACCGGAGTCAACTGAAAGAGCTCCCAATGGCCAAAGCTTCAAAAATTTGAGCAACAAAATAAAGTAGTATTGGATTAGTAACAAAAGTATAAAATGAATATCTATGTGTCCATACTGATATAAATAAGTCATTGAGTAAATAAATAAATGCAGGAGAATAGACAAATCTCCAGTGCAGAAGAATTCCAAATAATTTATGTAGATGCTCCACCCTCAAGGATGTGGTACATACTCCCCTCACCTTAAGTGTGGGCTGCAGGTAGTAACGTCCTCTCAAAGAGTGCAATGATGGAAAGGGGAAAAAAGAGTAAGTTTACAGTGGATAAACCCGACAAACACTATCTCCGCCAGGTGATCACAGGTCAAGATAAACAGTGATAAATCCCATTGACGGTATGTACCCTGGATATGATGTGATGATAATTGCACTTTACCTCTGTGGGCTTTCTCCCCATAACTCTAGCCTAATCATAAGAAAAACAGACAAATCCCACTTGAGGGGCATTCTACAAAATACATGACCAATACTCCTCAAAATCTTCAAGGTCAATATAAACAAGGAAAGCCTGAGACATTGTCACAGTCAAGGAGAGTTTAAGAACAGAAAAGGGATATTAGGTAAAAACCAACAAAATGTGAATAAAGTGTGGATGCTTGTTAATAATAGCGCATCAGTAGTGGTTCATTAATTGTAACCACACAAATGTACCACACTAATGCAAGATATTAACAATAGGGGAAACTGTGTGCGAGATACATGGGAATTCTGTGTACTATCTGTAACTCAATAGCTATAGTTTTAATATAAATCTAAAATAGTTCTAGGGACTTCCCTGGTGGTCCAGTGGCTAAGACTCCACACTCCCAATGCAGGGGGCCTGGGTTCAATCCCTGGTCAGGGAACTAGATCTAGATCCCACATGCCACAACTAAGAGTTTGCATGCTGCAACCAAAGATTCCGCATGCTGCAACTAAAGATCCTGCATGCTGAAATGAAGATCCCACGTGCTGCAACTAAGACCCAGTACAACCAAATAAACAAATATTAAAAAATAAAATTAAAAAGTTCTAAAAAATAAAGTATTAAAAAGGAAACAAAAGCCCTCAGATACAGATCGCTGGCAGTCAGCAGCTTGGGTGTATAGAGGAGAGTGTGGCGGAGGTGTGTGCAAGGGGCTGACAGTATCTGTGTCACCTGACGTCTGCAGATAGGAACAGCCATGACTGTCTTAGTGTGCCCTTCTGGGGGATTTTGAAAGTTCTCCTCTGTCCCAATGGTCTTCTCTTAGAGACTTTGTGCAGCATACCTTTTAACCTGCCAGCAGAGAGTGGGCTCTGATTAAGGCCTGCACAGCGGCCTCAGAACGGGGGAGAGTCCGAGCAGACCCTCAAGACAGCCTGAGGCAGAGACTGGGGCACCCGCCCTGTGCAGAGCTCTGCTGACCCGGCGGGCAGAGCAATCTGCCTGTGTGTATGGGAAACATAACGATGCTGCCTGCCTCTCTGGGCTGTTTGCTTGGGGCTTCATAAAGATCTACTTTGGATGAACCAAGAGGTTCTGCTTTGAGGGTTTCATTGTATTCTCCCCATGTGATGTGATCTGGCGATTTCAGCTGAGAAATTCCCAAACTACAGAACTGAAGGAAGCATCTTAGCTCTGCAGACTCTTATCAGGCTGTTGCTGCTGTTTATGGAGTTTGAATATCTAAACAAGAGCTGAAGGTGCCGATATCGATATCTTAGTTTCCGGGAGAATCATGAATAAACAAAAGTCTGTGTTCCCACTCCACAGGTGGCCAAGAGCAGAGATTTCTCTGATCATAACTATCTGGCGTGTTTTGACCAAGACCGACTAAATGGTTAAGCAAGCTGACCGACCTCAGCCTGGTCAGTGTGCCTCAAAGCAGCCATGTTTAGCACAAGGTCAACTCCACATTCCAGGGCACCAGCCACATATAGTCAACAGCTAACACTATTTTTTTTTTTTTCCTGCGGTACGCGGGCCTCTCACTGTTGTGGCCTCTCCCATTGCGGAGCACAGGCTCCGGACGCGCAGGCTCAGCGGCCATGGCTCACGGGCCCAGCCACTCCGTGGCATGTGGGATCTTCCCGGACCGGGGCACGAACCTGTGTCCCCTGCATCGGCAGGCGGACCCTCAACCACTGCGCCACCAGGGAAGCCCCTTCAGCTAACACTATTTGAGAGTGGCAAATACTTCCTGGTTTTCCCAATTTCCCTTCTGAATTTAAAAATTGGGAACCTGCTGTCCTATTGCCAGAAGGTGAAGTGTTAGATGGCAACTAATATAGGGCAAGGGTTTTATCTCCTTTCCACATTTATTCTGAGGAGACTACTATTGAGTTATGATTTGGGCTTACATCAGACGAGCATAAAACTAGAATAATTAAGAAGGGAACAAAACATTAACAAAGAACATTCGTACCTTCTCTCTTGCCCAACAAGGATTCCCCTCACCAATGGAAATGGAGAAAGGGGCCTTGGAAAAACCATTTCTGACTTGTTGTCTAGTCCATCATGGTAAGGAGATATCATCAATAAAGCTTCACTCCTAACTGACTTTGAGGACCAGGCTTTCGTATATACATAAGTAAGCCCAGAAGAGTTGGCAAGGGATGCCTGGCTCTATACCTATTGATCTAAGGTTGCGATTTACTGCCGCCTAGGAAGTTCTACCCAATTTCAGCTTCTGCACTGTACCCAGCAGAGGGAATGATAAGTACCACTGTGCCATTGCAGCTGGCCCTTTAGAGAGCAGCATGAATGATGATACAGACAAACACAAATTCCAGAAAAACTTGGATTGGCTTTCCTGTCAACACTACTGAAATGTGAGATGGGAAACTACTGATAGAAAGCACTGAGTGTTCCTGATAAAGTGTTGTGTAACAATGACTATGTTATGCAAAGGTACGTTTCACTGTCTCTGGAAAAACAGGAATATGTCTTCTTTGAGGAGCAGGCCTTTAGAAAAGATTCTCGTATTTTCCTTGCAAGGGAATCCAAAGCAGAGAGAGAATGGAATAGGAAAAGTTTCAGAGGAAGCTTAGGAAACCATCAGAAAGTGTAAGGTGGTGTTTAGGAAATTCTCTGACTACTATATCTCCCTCACTACTCAAAAGAAATGACTTAATTTAGGCTTTGGGAAAGCAGCTTGGACTATCTTGACCAGTCTTTTGAGTGACCTACGTACTTGCTTTCTCTGTTGCCTGATGAAGGCATCAATACTGAATTGTCTTCAAGAAAGCTAATGGATTGTGTAAGTAACCATGTCAAAGGTACTTCAAGACATGGTACTAAAACCATCTTTTTATTAAGTGTTAATACATGTAAAGGAAATAGTGCCTGGAACATAGTAAGTGCCCGATGAATGGTGGCGGTTGTAGTAGATGCTATTGCCACCCTGCCCCATATTGCCTTGGCCCACTTCTGAGTTTGCCTGCAGCTGCCTCTGAGTTCCTATGCAAGTCAGTGGGTTCCCATCTTTAGTGCTGGGCTTCCTTGGTTCATCTGCCCAAGGGCCTCCTCAGGCACCTCAGGAGCTTATTTACTTCTTGGCAAGGCAGCCCAGAAATGCTGGGGCATATAAAGGCCCAGGAAAATCCTCAACCAATAAGAAGTGGGACTTGGCACATAAGTACCCCGGCTTCCCGGTCCTTAGGTGGGACAATTCTGAGGCATGTTCTACAAGATTCCTCAGAGTGTCCCCAGAAGAATCAAGCTCCAATTGCCCACAGCAGAAGCTCATTCATTAAAGCACCCTTTTCTTATCTTCTCTCCCCTTATCTCACTTTCTCCACCCTTTCAATTGTGTTTCCTGGGATGACCTCCCAAATAAACCGCCTGAACCTAAATCCTTTCTCAGAGTCTACTTTTTTGAGTAACTAGAGCTGAGAAAATATCATTGGCCTCACCCACTGCTGAGCATGGGAAGTGGAGCCATAAAAGATCGTGACACAAAATTCATCACTTGTCGCTGCCTGAATATTTATCATGTGAAGCCAAATTTCGGATTTATAGGAAATGATCCCAGATTATTGTAGCAGTAAGAAATAGGCTTTTGGGACAGTGGCTATAGCTAGAAGCCAAAGAAAAATGTTCATATATACTAAAATGGAGGAAGAAGGGGTGGCTGAATTGCAACATATAAACAACTCCTGTGCTCATGGGCCATAAACTTTGTCACTTCCATCATGGTCCAACATGGACAGCAAAACATATACAGTATGTATTACAGTGGTCTGTGAAACTGTATTTGCTGCATGAAAAAAAAAGTAAACATGGGACTTCCCTGGTGGTGCAGTGGTTAAGAATCCGCCTGCCAATGCAGGGGACATGGGTTCAAGCCCTGGTCCGGGACGATCCCACATGCCGCGGAGCAACTAAGCCCGTGCGCCACAACTACTGAGCCCGTGCGCCACAACTACTGAGCCTGTGCCCTAGAGCCCAAGAGCCACAACTACTGAGCCCATGTGCCACAACTACTAAAACTCACGCACCTAGAGCCCACGCTCCACAACAAGAGAAGCCACTGCAAGGAGAAGCCTGCACACAGCCACAAAGAGTAGCCCCCGCTCGCCACAACTAGAGAAAGCTCGCATGCAACAACGAAGACCGAACGCAGCCAAAGATAAATAAATTAAATAAATAAATGTATAAAAAAAAGTAAAGAAGCCAAAAAAAAAAAAAAGCTGTTCAAGGTTTTTAGTTCAGTATAAATTCATTCCTCTAAAGGAAAATGCCACCCTAAACATTTTTTACTTGCAAAACAATCTTCAAGATGTAGAGCAATTTATTTCACATGACATTTACAGAAAATCAACAGAAGTAGCTTTTATAACATGTGAATCCACAAATCATGTTTCCTTGCTATGGTTATGCATTGAAATCTCTTGAGGTCTCCTCTGGTGCTGCCCATGGGAGAGGGCCTTTGCAGATGATTGTTTCTGTTCACATAAGTATCCTTTTCTCAATGGAAAATTTATATTATTCCCTACTGGGGCCCCACTGCTTTCTCCCTTCCCAGACCCACAAAGACAGTCATTGACAAGGGTTGCTACATTCTGCCTTAATGGTTCCATTGTCTCCAACGTTTCATATGGCTTTTCTTAAAGCAAACAAACAAAATTTTTAAAAAGAAATTTAAAAAGGCAAACTGAAAAAGTGGACTCAATAGTAATGCAATGCAATTTAATTGGTATAAAAATAATTTAAACATGGAAATTTGGGTGAGTTCAATGAGTGTAATTATAACAGAATCTAGAAAAATTTGGTGACAGCATTAGTGTCCAAACTAAGCACACTGTTATTATAAATGACCTTTCCCCCCTTCTTATTCACCCCCTTCAATACTTGGAGGATGGCTTTCATAATGCCAGCTGAGCTCAGGGCTAGAGTGGGCTCTCACCCGGGCATGCATAACCATAGCATTGCCTCTCCAGCATGGGTTATTGCTATTTACCATTTATGCTGGTCAACAGAAGACAGATGGTAAGCAATTACTTTCTGATGGCTTGTTCAGAAATAATCATTATATTTAAAATTTTAATTTATTACAGATTTTTTTCTAATTAAGCCTAGATCCTTGATCAGAAGGATCTACAGGTTTTGAGCAGTGACACAGTGGTTGCCAAAACAAAGGTAAATTAAAATATAGTACTAAGCCAGATTTCAAATGAAGAAGGTGGTGTTGGAAGGGCAGAGGATGTGCTGTTAATGAAATGTAGGTGAGCACAGGGTTTGCTTGTTATCTGCATAGTTTGTTTACAGTATCTGAAGCATCTGGAAATGGTCAATAAGTAAGCAACCCCCTTAGTCAGTCCAGGTTGCTATAATAAAATACCATAAGCTGGGTGGCTTAAACAACAGACATTTATTTCTCACAGTTCTGGAAGCCGGGAGGTCCAAGATCAAGGTGCTACTCTCATCCTGGTGAGGGTTCATTTCTTGGCTTGCAGATGGGTTGTCTTATTGCTATATCATCATATGGTGGAGAAAGGGCTCTGGTTTCTTCCTCTTCTTATAAGGGCACTAATCTCATCATGGGGGCCCCACCCTCATGACCTCATCTAAACCTAATTATCTCCCAAAGGCCCCACCTCCAAATACCATCACATTGGGGAACTAGGGTTTCAACATATGAACTTGGGGGGATGCAAATATTCAGCACCTCCAAAGACAGGTTCTTGAGTATTTAGTAGCCTAAAGAAGGTAAGGGTCTTGCCAAATCTTCTCCCATCAGCTAACCTTTCTGGTGCCATGAGCAGACTTTAACACATAAAGCCACTCTGTGCAAGTGAAGCAAGACTGTTCTAGGTTCCTTTGGAAGAGTTTGGGCTCAAGAATACTCGACCCAGTAAGGTTCCTGTTCAGATTTGATGGAGAAATCAAAAGCTTTACAGAAAAGCAAAAGCTAAAATAATTCAGCACCACTAAACCAGCTTTACAACAAATGCTAAAGGAACTTCTCTAAGTGGAAAAGAAAATGCCACAACCAGAAACAAGAAAATTACAAAATGGGAAAGCTTACTGGTAAAGGCAAACATATAGTAGAGGTAGAAAATCATCTACACACAAATATGATACAAGTACAGAATATTTGAAATGCTTTTGAAATTAAGAGATCAGCAACTTAAAACAATCGTGTGTGTGTGTGTGTGTGTGTGTGTGTGTGTGTGTGTGTATAGACTGCTATATCAAAACTTCATGGTAACTGCAAACAAAAAATCTGTAATAGGTATACACACAAAAAGGAAAAAGAAATCCAAACACTAAAGATAGTCATCAAATTACAAGAGAAGAGAACAAACGAGGAAAGGAAGAAAAATGACCCACAAAAACAAATCCAAAACAATTCACAAATGGCAATAAGAACATATATATCGATGATTACTTTATTTCATTTTATTTTTTGGCCATACCACAGGGCTTGTGGGATCTTAGTTCCCCAACCAGAGATTGAGCCAGGGCCGATGGCAGTGAAAGCAGTGAGTCCTAACCACTGGACTGTCAGGGAATTCAAGATAATTACTTTAAATGTAAATGGAGTAAATGCTCCACCCAAAAGACATAGACTGGCTGAATGGACAGAAAAACAAGACCTGTATATATGTTGTTTACAAGAGACCAACTTCAGATCTAGAGACACATACAGACTGAAAGTGAAGGGATGGAAAAAGTTATTCCATGCAAATGGAAATCAAAAGGAAGCTGGAGTAGCAATACTCATACCAGACAAAATAGACTTTAAAATAAGGACTGTTAAAAGAGACAAAGAAGAACACTACATAATGATCAAGGGATCAATCCAAGAAGAAGATTTAACAATTGTAAATATATATGCACCCAACACAGGAGCACCTCAATATATAAGGCAAATGTTAATAGACATAAAGGGAGAAATTGACAGTAACACAATAATAGTGGGGGACTTTGACACCCCACTTACTTCAATAGACAGGTCATCCAGATAGAAAATCAATAAGGAAATACAGACCTTAAATAAACACAGACCAGATGGACTTAATTGATATTTACAGAGCATTCCATCCAAAAGCAGAAAAATACACATTCTTTTCAAGTGCACATGGAACATTCTCCAGGATAGAGCACATGCTGGGCCACAAAGCAAGTGTTGGTAAATTTAAGAAAACTGAAATCATATCAAGCGTCTTTTCTGACCACAATGCTATGAGATTAGAAATCAATTACAGGAAAAAAAACTGTAAAAGAACACAAATACGTGGAGGCTAAACATTATGTTACTAAACAACCAATGGATCACTGAAGAAATCAAAGAATAAATTAAAAAATACCTAGAGACAAATGAAAATGAAAACATGACAATCCAAAACGTAAGGGATGCAGCAAAAGCAGTTCTAAGAGGGAAGTTTATAGTGATACAAGGTTACCTCAGGAAACAAGAAAAAACTCAAATAACCACCTAACCATATACCTAAAACAACTAGAGAAAGAAGAACAAACAAAACCCAAAGTTAGTAGAAGGAAAGATATCATAAAGATCAGAGCAGAAATAAATGAAATAGAGACTAAAAAAAAACCAACCAAAAAACAATAGAAAAGATCATTGAAACTAAAAGCTGACTCTTTAAAAAGATAAACAAAATTGATAAACCATTAGCCAGAATCATCCAGAAAATAAAGGAGAGGGCACAAATCAATAAAACTAGAAATGAAAAAGGAGAGGTTACAACCGACACAACAGAAATACAAAGGACCATGAGAGATGACTATAGGAAACTATATGCCAATAAAATGGACAACCTAAAAGAAATGGACAAATTCTTAGAAAGGTACAATCTCCCAAGACTGAACCAGGAAGAAATAGAAAATATGAACAGACCAATTACAAGTACTGAAATTGTATCTGTGATTTAAAAACTCCCAAAAAACAAAACTCACAGGCGAATAGTCTTCAAACAGGCGAATTCTATCAAACATTTAGAGAAAAGTTAACACCTATCCTTCTGAAACTATTCCAAAAATCTGCAGAGGAAGGAACACTTACAAACTCATTCTATAAGGACACAATCACCCTGATACCAAAACCAGACAAAGATACCACAAAAAAGAAAATTACAGGCCAATATCACTGATGAACATAGATGCAAGAATCCTCAACAAAATACTAGCAAATTGATTCCAATAATACATTAAAAGGATCATACACCATGATCCAGTGGGATTTACCCAGGGATGTAAGGATTTTTCAATATCCACAAGTCAATCAGTGTGATGCACGACATTAACAAATTGAAGAATAAAAACCATATGATCGGGCTTACCTGGTGGCGCAGTGGTTGAGAGTCCGCCTGCCGATGCAGGGGACACGGGTTCGTGCCCCGGTCCGGGAAGATCCCACATTGCTGTGGAGTGGCTAGGCCCGTAAGCCATGGCCGCTGAGCCTGCACGTCCGGAGCTTGTGCTCTGCAATGGGAGAGGCCACAACAGTGAGAGGCCCGCGTACTGCAAAAAAAAAACAAAAAACAAAACCATATGATCATCTTAATAGATGCAGAAAAAGCTTTTGATAAAATTCAACATCCATTTATGATAAAAAAAAAACTCTCCAGAAAGTGGGCATAGAGGGAACATACATCAACATAGTAAAGGCCATATGTGACAAACCCACAGCTAATATCATACTTGACGGTGAAAAGCTAGAAGCATTTCCTCTAAGATCAGGAACAAGACAAGGATGTCCACTCTCACTACTTTTATTCAGCATAGTTTTGGAAGTCCTAGCTACAGCAATCAGAGAAGAAAAACAAATAAAAGGAATCCAAATTGGAAAAGAAGAAGTAAAACTGGCACTGTTTGCAGATGACATGATACTATATATAGAAAATCCTAGAGATGCTACCAGAAAACTACTAGAGCTCATCAATGAATTTGGTAAAGTTACAGGATACAAAATTAATACACAGAAATCCATTGCATTTCTATACACTAACAATGAAAGATCAGAAAGAGAAATTAAGGAAAAAAATCCCATTTATCATTGCATCAAAAAGAATAAAATACCTAGGAATAAACCTACCTAAGGAGGCAAAGACTTGCACTCCAAAAACTGTAAGACACTAATGAAAGAAATCGAAGACACACAAACATATGGAAAGATATACGATGTTCTTGGATTGGAAGAATCAATATTGTCAAAATGACTACACTACCCGTGGCAATCTACAGATTCAGTGCAATCCCTATCAAACTGCAAATGGCATTTTTCACAGAACTAGAACAAAAAACTTTAAAATTTTATGGAAACACAAAAGAGCCCGAATAGCCAAAGCAATCTTGAGAAAGAAAAATGGAGCTGGAGGAATCAGGCTCCCTGACTTCAGACTATACTACAAAGCTACAGTCATCAAGACAGTATGGTACTGGCACAAAAGCAGAAATATAGATCAGTGGAACAGGATAGAAAGCCCAGAAATAAATGCATGCATCTATGGTCAATTAATCTATGACAAAGGAGGCAAGACTATACAATGGAGAAAAGACAGTGTCTTCAATAAGTGGTGCCTGGAAAACTGGACAGCTACATGTAAAAGAATGAAATTAGAACATTCTCTAATACCATCCATAAAAATTAACTCAAAATGGATTAAAGACCTAAATGTAAGACCAGATACTATAAAACTCCTAGAGGAAAACATAGGCAGGACACTCTTTGACATAAATGGTAGCAATATCTTTGTGGATCCTTCTCGTAGATTAATGGAAATAAAAACAAAAATAAACAAAAGAGACCTAATTAAAAGCTTTTGCACAGCAAGGGAATCCATAAACAAAGTGAAGACAACCTACAGAATGGGAGAAAATATTTGCAAACAATGCTACTGACAAGGGATTAATCTCCCAAATATACAAACAGCTCATGCAGCTCAATATCGAAAAAACAAACAACCCAATTGAAAAATGGGCAGATCTAAATAGACATTTCTCCAAAGAAGATATACAGATGGCCAAAAGGCACATGAAAAGATGCTCATCATTGCTAATTATTAGAGAAATGCAAATCAAAACTATCATGAAGTATCACCTCACACCAGTCAGAATGGCCATCATCAAAAAGTCTACAAATAATAAATGCTGGAGAGGGTGTGGAGAAAAAGGAACCCTCCTACACTGTTGGTGGGAATGTAAATTGGTACAGACACTGTGGAAAACAGTATGGAGGTTCTTTAAAAAACTAAAAATAGAGCTACCATATGATCCTGCAATCCCACTTCTGGGCATATATCTGGAGAAAAGCATAATTTGAAAAGATACATGCACCCCAATGTTCATTGCAGCAGTATTTACAATAGCCAGGACATGGAAACAGCCTAAACATCCATCAAGAGATGAATGGATAAAGAAGATGTGGTATATACATACAGTGGAATATTACTCAGTCACAAAAAAGAATGAAACGTTGCCATTTGCAGCAACATGGATGGACCTAGAGATTATCGTATTAAGTGAAGTAAGCCACACAGAGAAAGACAAATATCATATGATATTGCTTATATGTGGAATCTAAAAAAAAGATACAAATAAACTTATTTCCAAACCAGGAAGAGACTCATAGACATAGAAAACAAACTTATGGTTACCAAAGGGGAATGGGGATGGCTGGAGGTATAAATTAGGACGTTGTGATTAACATATACATATTACTGTATATAAAGTACATAACCAACAAGGACCTACTGTATAGCACAGGGAACTATACTCAATATTTTGTAATAACCTATAAGGGAAGAGAATCTGAAAAAGAATATATATGTATAACTGAATCGCTGTGTTGCACCTAAAACTAACACAACACAACAAATCGACTATACCTCAACAAAAAAAAAAGCAGTGAAAGAAAAAAAAAAGAAAAAACTATGGGGAAACTTTCAAACTCAAGTTATAGAAAAAAAAAGTTTATTAATGGCCACAATGGCCTTCTCAGTAGGGTGGGTCTTAACTAAATCAGAACCAGCGCTGCTGCTTCTTCTTTTTTTATTGTGGTAAAACTGACATAAAATTCTCTATTTTAAATCAGGGCTTCTCAATCGTTTTTGTGCCATAGATCCCACTGGCAGTGTAGTAAAATCCATGGACCCCTTATCAGAACCATGTTTTTAAATGCATAAAATAAAATACATAGAATTTCAAAGGAAGCCAATTACTTTGAAATTTTGTTGTCAGATTTTTAAGGAACAAATAGTGAAACAGTCATATATATGTTTCTTAATGAATGCATTAATAGCAAGAGCTAGCAAGCAAGACTAATATCTGGTACAGTTTCAATGCGGTGGTGAACAAAGATGATGATTTAGCTGTAACAACTATAATCTGACATGAAAATATCTGTGATTTCTCATGGTGGCAACAGACTTAGGTATTGCTAACACTGCTGGGGTTTGCTGCCTAGATTCATAATAGAAGCAAATACTAAATGTTAAATGTTACTGAAAATAAAGTAACATTTTTCTATCCATGTTTTTGGACCCTCTGAACTCTTAGCTCCAGATTAAGAATGCTTGCAGGAAATGCAAGCCTCTTTTGTCTGGTTATCTAAGTTTGGAAGCAGATTCTTCTGTTAAGATAGGGAGGGGGACCATTTGGAGCCAAGAGGGGCTCAGTCTGGAAAGAATGCACAAGGTGAGGGCAGTGCAGCCGTGGTGATGAGGTGGCCACAGGGCATTCTAAAGTCAGTGATGCGTACTCTAACTCAGTTGTTTGCAACTTTTGATACCAACTACTTCTGTCTCCCCCGAACTTTTCATTAAAGTCTGATATGTTCTGGAATGCATTATGAGAGTGGACTTTTTGTGGCCCTTGAAGAAGGGCCTGATTTACACATTTGAGAATTGAAGGCTACTGGCCACCTGGGCAAAAGTAGGAGCCCCAAGAACCTCAGGCCTCTGAGAAGTCACTAAAGTCCTGGGGACGGCCTTGGACTCCTGCTGCACATAGAGCTGGGGGCATGGTTTATCTAGATCCCCAAGGAACAGAGGGCCCCAGATGATATACAGTTATACTTGTTTTCTATAGAATAAGTAGAACTACAGGAGGTGCGAGTCTGACCCATTCGGACCCAGAGCTCTCCCTCTTCAGCTGACCTCTGAAGTCTGGAAGCAGATTTCTGCTTTGGAGCTGAGCTGAGGGGTAGAAACTGGGATTCTAACTGAGTAGCAGCATCTTTCTTGCCCTTACCTTAGTGGGACACACTGCTTGTCCCAGTACTTGAATCACTCCACTGCCATTTGTTTGCTGTCCCCTACTGCTGTATAGCAGACATGTCTGGGTGCAAGCAAGTGTTACCATGTCTGTGACGTACTGCCTTGGATTTGAGGGCCTGAGTGAGGGGATGTGGTGTAATGGACGAGAGCTCGCACTTTGGCGTCTGATCTGAATTTGAACTCTGGCTCTGCTACTTACCTGGGTCAAGTTCCTTCACCTCTGCAAGCAGCAACCCTCCCTATGTTAAATGAGGAAAGCAGCTATACCTGATTCATGTGGCTTGGTGAGGATTAATGCGTGTAAAGTTTTTAGTGCAGTTTGTGGCACATTAACAATGTAGCTATTATCGTTGCTGTTGTTATTATTATTATATTAACCTTCCCCTCATAAGAGAGGTCAGTCTTAGTATTTTTTAAAATTTTAGTAAACAACTAAGAAAATCCTTACACAAAATACTTTAAATAGTCACGATAACGCTTTCTCTCTACTCTTCCTCCTATCCATATACACCCCACCATTTCACTTGACTTTTTCCCCTTTACCTTCCTTTGGAATGACACAGGTGAAATGTTTTTCAGAAGGGGGAAAGATTTCTTGAGAACATGTACTCACCCTTTGCCCCCCACTTACTATCGCTGTAAACACCCCTCTCCCCCCACATACACACACATACATACACACACAGGCATATACACACATGCATGTACACACATATACATACATACACGCACACACTTATTCCTCCCTTCCTGCCGTAAGAGAGTCAAATTCAGGCCTCCTGCCTGGAACTGCAGAACATTACCATCAGGCTGGTCCATTAAATATCATTTGAAAGTCAATTTTATCCCAGAGTGGTAAGTAGTATGCGTGCTTATGTCTTCATCTACCTTAATTAGGAGAAGCAATTTGCTGCACATTTCTTAAAAGAAAGAAAAAAAAAAAAGCTGATCAAATTTGAGCTCCTGATAGATTGAAACACAGCGTATGTACACATCTAAATTATGGTCTCAAAACAGTCCAGCCTTATGACTCGTGTGTTTTCTAAGTAACTTGCGCAATTGCCCATAATTATGGAAATAGGGGCTGTCTCCTGAAAGCCAGCCCCTCCTCATTTTGTTTCTCAACCCAGAATAGAAAACTCCATTTTGAGATTATCACTCGAGACGTTTCTATCCCATCATATTTTCTGTGATTCTGCACCATTAACAATCTCAAGACCATTTTCACACATCTCCTTCTGCCAAAATGGTTGGAGTGTCTGAGAAGCTATAGTTCTGTTGAGCGTAGGTGTCTGCATTTCTCATTTGTTTCTTTTAACTAGGCCAGACCAATTTTAACTCACATGGGTGCCTCTGACTTGAAACCTCCTGAAACGCTGGTGCGGTGCTGGTGGCCCCTGAGCTGGCATTCAGATGGCCTGGGGGTGTCTGGGGCGCTCCAGGGACAAGCCTATCAGAAGTCTTTGTGTTTGAGGAACTAAGGAG
Source organism: Tursiops truncatus (assembly GCF_011762595.2). Classification (NCBI taxonomy): domain Eukaryota; kingdom Metazoa; phylum Chordata; class Mammalia; order Artiodactyla; family Delphinidae; genus Tursiops; species Tursiops truncatus. The sequence goes on along the minus strand of NC_047055.1, from coordinate 95,296,715 downwards.
CCTCTTAAGAGGGCACAACCCCTAAGAGAAAGATAAGCCAGGGAGGAAGCAGCCAGGCCTGAGAAGATTGACCCTGTAGGAGAGTTCCGGACTTGAGAAGGAGGTGTGCTTATAACCACGTGCTTCGTGGTCAATGGCACTCTAAGCTGACCCCTGTGTACCTCTGAACTCATGTCTGGGTCCTGTTGAGAGATGAGCTATCATTCTCCCCCCACCCTCCCGCCCAATATTCCATCTGTCACACAGCAGCCAGGTCTTCAAATCGTAAATCGGACCATGGCACTCCTTTGTTTAAAAACCTTCTGTGGCTTTCCCCTCCATGTAGTAGTAAATAAAACTCCCCTTCTGAGAGCCTACAGGATCCTACCTCAGCAGCTTCTGTTTGCTTCTCCCACCTCATCTTGTGCCACTTTCCCCTCTGCCTTGTTTGTTTCAACCACAGGCCCTTCTTTCTCGTCCTTAGCTAGGCCCGTTCTCACCCTACCACCTTTGTATTTGCTGTTCCCTCTGTCCTGAATACTCTTCCCTGGAGGATTCTTCTCACCCTCCAGGTCTCAATTTAAATATCACCTCTTTTAAATTGTCCTTTTCTGAGCCCCATAAGTGACAGCCCTTCTCGTGCCTCATAACTCTCTCACATCACCCTTTTCGTCTTATTCTTAGCCCTTATCACAAGCTGATATGATCTTGTTTGGTTGCTAACTTATTGTCTTTCTCTTCCTTCTTGAGGACAGGGTCTGTCTAAGTTTAGCTTCCCTTTCAGAAGCAAAGCCTGAGACAAGTGTTAGGTGCATGTACTTTGTATTCAAAGACAGAGCTCCCCTAAGTATTACAGAAATAAAGAGGTTTAGTATAGGAATCAGGGCTTGCCTGAATATGGGAGGACCCAGAAGAGTGAAGGTCAAGAAGACTGAAGTTGGAAGGTCAGGGACACTATCACTGATGATCTCAGCCTGGAGCAAAGCACCAAAATGGTTCTTGAATGTTCTCTGGGAAATTGTCCTGTCTTCTGTAACTTCCCAAGAATAGCCTCTTCTAACTTCTTCCTTTCCAATCTCACCTAGGTTCCTCTCACTGGCAAATTCTAACCTGTATCCAGGTTAAACTGGGTTGACGCCTGTATGAAATTGTTTGCTATATTCATGACTGGGACCTGAAATGAGGCTGACTGGATAGGAGGTGCCTGACACTGGGATTCTGTCCGTTTTAAATTTCTTGTCCCAGACCCTAGAAGGGTGCCTGGTGCATCATAGGAACTCAGTAAGTGCTTCCTAAGTGACTGGTTCACACAAGGGCTGTAAGTAAAAACTAACAGTTGTGACACTCAATTTGGGAACCCAGTGGCACAGAAGCCACATTACTATGGGATCCCTCTAGTAGAGGGCGCCTCGAAAGTCTCCCTCTATTGCTCCAGACAACTGGCTCTACCAGCATGTCAAGGTTCCAGCCTTTAATGGCTGTGCTCAGTGGGAAGTAATAGAAAAATATGGCTCCCAGCGGAATATCTGAGCAAACTTGTTCAGGAGCACATGTGAGACACCTCGGGGGCCTCCTAGAACTACTACAGATATGGGCAGGGGTGAGTGAAATCTTTGCTATGACATGTGATATAAGTCTATTAGTACTATTGGCTTGGCTAAAGGAAACCCAAGTAATAATATCTGCAAGAAAACGTGTCATGAACAAAGCACCCAAGGATGGGGCACATCACTTAAAAGTTCAGAAACCCCTAGAATAGCCTGGCCACCCATGGGATTCCATTAGCCAGTGAGAAGTTGCACTGGCCAGGAGGAGGGAGGAGGATGTGAGTTTGTTTTAACAGTGTCATTCTTGTGTCTGTTGATAGTGTGGCCAGGAAAGTCAGCATGAGTCCACAGGCCTAGGGCCGGAAGGAAATCAAGTGGTGGAGAGATGGATTGGAATTTAAATCAAACAAACCAAAGCATGGGTGGTGTACAGGGCGGTGCATTAACACCCCCCCACACCATACCTCTGTGTAGTAAGTATGAGCCTGCTGAGGTCTGGGGAATAGTTGATGAGCTAGACGAGTGCAGTTCCATGAATTCCATAATGGAAAGCGATGCTGTCCCCGAAGTTATTCAGATAAGATTTTTATAAACATCTATGTAGTGTATAGGTAGTTTAATTCTCAGCTTTTACTAATACTTGAGTCCTCCTAGGCATGAAGACTGGTCTTCATAACTTTGAATATGCTATGTCTATGTTCAGTCATTCAACAAATATTTATCGAGATCTTACTGTGTGCCAAGCAACGGGCTGAGCACTAAGCATGTAGCAGGGAACAAAACAGGGCTAACATTACACATTTATCCAGAAGAAATGAAAGCATATATCCATGCCAAGACTGGCATGCAAATGTTCATCACAGCTTTTTCATAATAGACAAAAATCACCCAAATGTCCCTCAGCTGGAGAATGGATCAACAAGCTGTGGTGTATCCATATGATGGAGTACCACTCTGATAAAAAGGACAAGATATCGATACACACGACCACATGGATGAATCTCAAAAATTATCATGTCAATTGAAAGAAGCCAGCCACACAAGTCCACACACTGTACGGTTTCACTTATAGCATAACATCCTGGCAAAGGCAATATTATAGGGACAGAGAACAGATCCGTAGTTGCCAGTGGGTATAGGGGACTGGCTGCTAAAGGGGCACAGAGTTACTTTTGGGGGTACTGGAAATGTTTTACATCTTGATAGTGGTGGTGGCCATATGATGGAATGCATTTAACAAACTCATTGAGTTCTACACTTGAGAAGGCTGAATATTACTGTGTGTACCTTGTAGCTTAATAAACCTGACTTTAAGAAACAACACCAGCTTCTAGTCTAGTAGGGGTACAGATATTAATGAATATATATAGAAGATGGAGCAGACCTATTTGGTGCCCCACATCATTTCCCATCTGCCCCGCTCTGATGTCATCTGCCGCTCCAGGGCACAGTTCCCTGCAAACTTAGACTCCTCTCGTGTCACAGCATCTCTCCTCAAGTGTGCACTCTACGTTTTTTCACTTTCTGTTCTGGAGCTTCTCTAATGCCTTGAGACTGTTCAGCCTGAAGGCAAGTCACCTGGCTGTGTGGATGGGTTAACTCTCAAGGGTAAGCTCAACACTTCAGGCCAAAATTTCTGGGATGCCTTCTGTACATTTTTTAGAGAGTTCCCCTGGAATGGAGCCCAAGTGACCCAAGTCTACAATGGCCCAATGGACAACCTTGACAAAGCACCCTTACATTGTCTTTTCCTCCTTCCATGTCTCACTCTCCCCATTTCCTCATTCCTGCTTCATGGGATTATCTCCCAAATAAACTACCTGTGCCAGTGCCCTTGTCTCAGGCTATTTTCAAGCTAAGACATAATATAATATCAGACACTATGAAGCAAAATAGAGCACGTAGAGGGATGGAGCAGTAGGAGTGCTACTACAGATAAGGTTAGAAAAGATTTCTGTGAAGTAGGGACCTCTGAGTAGAAACCTGAATTCAGCAAAGGAATGAGCTGTGTGGCTAGTTAGGGGAAGAGAATTTGGGGCGGAGAAAACACTAAGTCTAAACATGGAACATTCTAGAAATGGCAAGGAGTTCACTGTAGCCGGAGCTCAGTGAGCAAAAGATGAGGGCCTAGAGATAGCAGGGCAAGATCATGTAGGATCTCATAGGCCACAAAAAGGACTATGGATTTTATTCTGAATGAACTAAGAGGCCATTGGAGGGTTTTGAGTGGAGAAATAAAATGATCTGACTTATGTATTTAAAAGGACAACTCTATGCCCTATGATCCAGCAATCCCACTCCTGGGTATATATCTGGACAGAACTATAATTCAAGAAGATACATGCACCCCTATGTTCATAGCATCACTATTCACAATAGCCAAGACACGGAAGCAACCTAAATGTCCATCAACAGATCAATGGATAAAGAAGATGTAGTACATATACACAGGGAATATTACTCAGCCATAAAAAAGAATGAAATAATGCCATTTGCAGCAACATGGATGGACATAGAGATTATCATACTAAGTGAAGTTAAGTCAGAAAGAGAAAGACAAATATCATATGATATCAATTATATGTGGAATCTAAAATATGACACAAATGAACTTATTTACAAAGCAGAAATAGACTCACAGACTTAGAGAACAGACTTGTGGTTGCCAAGGAGGGCGGTGAGGGAGGGAAGGATTGGGAGTTTGGTATTAGTAGATGCAAACTATTATATATAGGATGGATAAACAACAAGGTCCTACTGTATAACACAGGGAACTATATTCAATACCCTGTAATAAACCATAATGGAAGAGAATATGGAAAAGAATATATATGTATACGTATAATTGAATCACTTTGCGTTACACCAGAAACTAACAAAGCATTGTAAATCAACTATACTTCAATAAAATAAATTAAAAAAAGAATAAAAAGGACAACTCTGGCTACTGTGCTGCCATGAGACTGTAGGGGTCAATGGTAGAAGTAAGGGGAATAGTCAGGAGCCTGTTCAACTGTGCAAGTAAAAAATGATGGTAGATGAACCCCTGGTGGTAGTGGTAATTTCTGCTGAGAAGTGGTTAGATTCTGGATATATTTCGCAGGCATAACTGACAGGATTTGAAGATGGATTGAATGTAGGATGTAAGAAAAAGGAGAAGGTTCAGAGTTGATACCAAGATTTTTGTCCTAAGCTATTTGAAGAATGGTGTTCTTTTCTGCCCTGTGGAAGACCCCAGGAGGAATAGGTTTGGGTAAGGGGAATAGAGATTCTGGCTTTGAGGAGCCTAGCTGACGTCCAAGAAGAGATGTTGATGAAGCAATGGGAAAAACAGGCAGGGGCTTCAGGGAGTCATCAAGGCTAGAGATGTAAATTTGGGAGCGCTCAGCAAATAGATGATACTTAAGGTCCTGAGATCCAAGATGAGAGCACGTAGGGAGTAAGTGTGGACAGAGAAGAGAGGAGGTCCCAGCATTGAATGCTAGATCACTCCAACATTTAGAGGTCAGGAAGATGAGGAGTAACCAGCAGAAGAGACTGAGAAGGAACATCAAGAAAGGTGGGAAGAATTCACGTGGGTCTATGGAGAGGCCGGGAAGGGGAACACGTATGTAAGGTTATCTACATAACCAAAACGATCATTCACCAACAACGCCGATGGTAATACACTCCCACGTATAGATCCAGCGGACTTTATGTATTTCTAAAGTGTTGTCGTTCACCTCACTAACTTAGGCAAATACTTATCAGTTCTGGTTGTGAGCACAAAGTTGCACCAACTAGGAGAAAGAAACTCCAAGCTGCACTGAGACTAACCCTTGTGTAACAACAAATTTGAGAAAAGCTACCTTGACCTTCAGGTCTGCTAAAGTTCCTAGGACAAAGAAGCAGGACGGGCTGCCTAGGACCCAGATCTGATTAGAGAGTTGAATGACATTGCTTGTGGCCCTTTCTTTCTATGAAAAATACCAACTTTGACCATTTTATTTTTCATCAGTACCCCCATCAAGGAAATTTTTTATTATTACTTAAATTTATTTTATAAAGATTTAAAGCAACAAAGAAATAGCAAGAAAAAAAGCAAAACAATTAGTTTATTTTTCTTATGTCTAAAAATGGCAAAAAGAATATTGAAATTATAAATAACTGTTCATTTGACTGGCTAAAAAGCTAATCACTGATTAAAGCTAAATATATCAGGTTTAGCCCAAGATAACAGGCACTCAATAGCATCATCTTTTACTCAATTGAGTAGACCAGGCTTTCTCTTAAAGAAAAAGATGGAAGGCCGAATCGTACAAGTTTGAATTAAGTTCCAAGCCTCATGAAATTAACTTCAGAATAAAATGAATTGTTGATTATTCCAGCTTCATCCTTATAAAGTTCAAATATTAAAAAAAGAAGAAGAAGAAGAAGAAGAAGAAGAAGAAGAAAGGTAGGAAGAGATGCAAGGAGGTGTGGCATCCATAAGGCCTAAAGAAAATGTTTCCAGAAGGAGAAATAGGGCTGATGGGTCGAGTTAGGGTGAGGTCTGAGAATTAGTCTTGAACTTACTTGTAGGGGTCATTGGTGACCTTGAAAAGAGCAGTTTCAGTGGGATCGTGAGGCCCAAAGCCTTGTTAGAGCAAGCTCAAAAAAGGGAAGAGAAGGACGTACGGAGAACAAATAGAAGTAACTTGAGTTTTGCTGTAGGAGGGAGTGTAGAAATGGGGCAGTGCCTGGAGGAGGATGGGGGGATCAAAGGAGGTTTTAGTTTTATCTGATTTCTGATACCAGAGAAAGTTTGCATGCTGATAGGGAAGCTCTAGTAAGGTGGGCTAACTTAATGATGTAGGAGGGGGCAAGAGGGAAGTCTTGAGTAGGCTGGAGGTGGGGCAGGGGGTCCAGTTCACATACAGATTGCTTTGGCTTTAGCCAGGAGCATGGACAGTTTATCTACTGTGACAGGAGAGAAGGTGGGGTATATGATCACAGATGCAGAGAGGCTGGGACATTTGATGGGGCAGGGGTTATGGAAGTTCTCTTCTGATGATTTCTGTTTTCTCAGGGACAAAAGCAACATTGTCAGCTGAGGGTGAAGATGAAAAGTGGGGTATTGGAGATTTGAGGAGAGATGAGACAGAGTGGAATAGTTGTTTCAGAGACTGAATGAAGAGACTGACTAGGGAAATGTCAGACACTAGGCAGCATTACAGACCTGCTTGAAATGTGTGGTCATGAATTTAAAGTGAGACCAGTCATCAGGAGCCAAGGAAGTGGAGAGGTGGATTTAAACAGCACTGGGCTGTGCAGGAAGGAGAGATCTGTGAGGGATGGAGGTGGCTGAAATGGTGGGAAAGGGAGTGGGTGTCATGATGGGATCAAAGCCAGGTGAGGAAGGAACTGAGGCTAGGAAGGGTACTAAGGGGAGTGGGAAGCTGGTAGGATCAGTAGATAAATAAGAACTCCCAGTAAGATATAAGAACTAGTTAGAGTTGGGGGATAGAGACAGTGACATGGAAAGGTAGGAGGTGGTAGTTGGAGAGAGGAACATGTAAAACTGAGATTATGCTGAAGACATTGCTAATGACCCGGTCTAGGATGTGACCATAGGAATGAATGGCTGAGATAGGGCAGGGACATAATCCTTGGAGGAAAAAGGGTCAAAAATCTGAGAATCTAGAGAGTTGGAAGGATCATCTACGTTGAATACCGAAATCACCAAGAATTATGATAGTTACAGTGGCAGAGAGAGAGGGGAGCCACGTGCTTAAATAATTCAAGGAAAAAGGGGTGACTAGAAGATGTGTAAATGATAGCAACAAGGCGTTTTTCATACTCTAAACTGTACTGGTCATCGTTTTGTACATTTTTTGTGTGTGTGTGGTACGCGGGCCTCTCACTGCTGTGGCCTCTCCCGCTGCGGAGCACAGGCTCCAGACGCGCAGGCTCAGCGACCATGGCTCACGGGCCCAGCCGCTCCGCGGCATGTGGGATCCTCCTGGACTGGGGCATGAACCTGTGTCCCCTGCATCGGCAGGCGGACTCTCAACCACTGCGCCACCAGGGAAGCCCCTGTACATTTCTTTTTTCAACCTCTTCCCATCCTGTTCCCAACTAAGGATGCTGTGAGCTCATGGAAGGAAGGGTCCATGTTGCTGTCATTTCTGTAGCTAAGCTAGTGCTCAGCCTAGAGGTGTTAGTTACTTGATTGACAGACAGAGCAGGACCTTCTTTCCTCAGATGGCTTCTAGAATTTCTGAAACGTATGTCTGGATGTGCTTCAGCCCTCATAGCAACTGCACTTCTAAAGACAGTGCAGCCAGGTCAACTCGTGTTACCAGTTACATTCAGTGCTCAGTCAATGCAGGTGTCCAAACCGAAGAGAGAGTTTCGTCAGATAAACATAGGTATGGACCAAAGGTTGAGCCTGAATAAAACTGGGAAGCAGTCAGCGTTGTCTCTGATAATTTTCAGTCTCACTGCAAGCAAATTGCAGCACCCTGTTCCCTACTCTTGGGATCTGACCATTGTATCACTTTGTGTAATTTCTGCTAAAGCAGTGGATTTCAAACGTCAGGCAATGGCAGTAACCTGGGGGAACTGTGAAAACTATTAACTCCTGGTGTTTACCCTCATTAAAACAGAATCATTGGGGTAAGGTCTAAGAATCAACATTTTCTGATGCTTCTCAGGTGCTTTTCAGTGGCTCACATTTGAGAAGCCCTGCACTAAAGTGGTGGTTGGCAAGGTTGGACCTTTTCCAGGTGTTTTTATATTTTAAGAGTGACCTCTTTAATGGGAGACCATTCTCAAGTCCAAAGGAGCAGATTGCTAATGGTGGAATTGGGGCACCTGTCAGGATCCTTAAGAAGCAGAGGGCTAGTCTGTAGCTGTCAAATTTTGCGAGTCAAGATAAAGTGCAGGAGATGCTACCACGTGCAGTCAGATTTCAATGCTCTGATGCTTCTCAACATGTGGTTCCCGCAGCAGCCGCAGAAGGATCACCTAGCAACTTGTAAGAGAGGCAGATGCTCAAGACTCACTCCAGACCTGATGAATGAGAAAGCCTGGGGGTTGCTTTTCATCTGTGTTTTCACAAACCTGACAGGCGATTCTGATGCCCGCTCACATATGGGAGCCACTCTTCCAGCCTGTGAGCCCAAGGTAGTGGGTACCCCTTCCCACATGAGCGAGCTTCATGTGGGTTGAGCTCACTCACTCTCTGGATCCGATGCCTCCCTCTTTCTGGTGCTCTGAGTGGGAGAGGTGCTTTGCTCTGATGAACTGTGCCAGGGTGTGTGGCAGCAATGGCAGCTGTGTGTTTGACACCACTGTGATAGGTAGTGGGACAAAGATATTTACATAGGGGACAGCTCTTCCCCTCCTCCAAACACCTTAAACTCTCCTGCATGGGTGGTCACCCCCTGTTTACTCTCAGAGCAGGTCTAGGGTAATGCCTTCTGACGTGTCTATATAGCAAACCATTTATTTTAACAAGGGGGTTGCCTTCCGAGGAGCTTCATGAACAACTCACCTCTTGGTTTGGATTTCAGTGCTAAAAGCCATAGGCTAATGCCTCCCAGGAATTGCCTGGATTATCCAATCACAGCCATCCTTTCCTTAAAGAATGTCATTAATTTAAACAGACACTTGGCTTAACAGAGAAGTAGGAGTGTCCATCTTATGCAAAGTCACATACAAATGATTTGGAATTACTTCCCTCACTGCCTCTTTCATTATTCCAGAAGATAAGGTTTCCACTGAATTATACAGGAGTCTTACATTGGCTGTTGATTATTTTTAAACTTGTTCTATTATTTAAAAGTAATAGAGATTGCAGTTTTATATGATCTGATTTTTATTCAGATTTGAAACTCATTCACATCAAATTAAAATTCCTTTGGGCCCTTTAAAATGCCTTAAATTAAAGTTTGTGATTTAATAACTAACGGGTACAGAGGGAATGCGAACTGGCTTTCTGAATCTTCAGTGATATGGAAATTTCCAGAAGATTCACAGCCTCTCCAAATTACTGTTTCCTCTATTGAGCAGGCACAGTGGCGACGGGGGAGGATCCAGGACTGTGAGCCAGGATACTTGGGTTTCAGTCTAGGCTTTGTTGAAAGTGAGTTAGTGCAAAGAAAAGAGCTAAAGTATTTGGTCACTCGCTGTCCTTGAAGGACTTAGAAAATCAGAGGGCAAACATCGAGGGCAAAAGAGGAAAAAATAAGTGTATAAAAGGTTGGTGGTATCAAGTAGGTCACAGTGAATGCAAACCGATGCTTACTTCACACTAATGATGCCTAGTTCTAGGAGAAAGAGCTTCCTCTTTCCCTTCTCCCCTCCTTCCCTCCTCCACCTTTCCTCGCTTTATCCCTCATCTCCTTCTTTCCTCCCTCCCTCCCTCCTCTCCTCCCCTCTCCTTTATCAAGCAACCCAAATAACGAAGCAAGAGTTCATTAAACATCTCTCAGTCCTAGAGGTATGGGAAGTACTGTCCATCCTTAGACCAGAGCTAAAGGGACATCTGCCCCGGGTTCTGGGGCTTTAGACCCTTGCTACTGAGAGTGTGGTCCATGAATAAGCATCAGCAGCATCACCTGGGAGCTTGTTAGAAATGGAGACTCAAATACCACTCCAGACTTAAGGAATCAGAATCTACATCTTACCAGCTCCCCTGTTGAGTTAGGTGCACATTAATGTCTGAGAAGCATTGTTTTAGAGGTCCTCTCCTTTGGCCATGCCCCTCCCCACCAAGCAAGATTCTGAAAGGCCAAGGGGATGTGCCCACTCAGGACTTGCCCTCCTTCTAGAACACTCTCTGGGTTCCTGGATCCCTAAATTCCCTACCCAAAAGTCGTGAGTCTGCTTCCAAGGCCTACACTGGGCTGATTGCACAGCCAGTATGCATTCCCCTAGGCCTGAGATGCAGCCAGATGTGGCTGTTTGGAGGGTGGAAACAGGAAGGTCTGTGGAAGAAGCTTGGCCACTCAGCGCAGGATGGCTCTGTGGGTGGGAAATGGAGGAGGTGGCCGAATGCCAGCTCTCTGCTCCTCCGAATTCCAGTGTGGAATTCCAAGGAAGCCCAAATTCTAAATTCACACCTGGCCTTCCAAGTTGTTATGACAGTTTATTTGTCAAGATAAGAGGAAAGAAGCTGTTTCATTTAAACATTTGTTAGCTTGATATACAACTTTCCAACATTCAGACATATGGTGTGTGGGCCCCCCTTTGTACTATTGGCTCAGTTCTGCAGACGTTAGGGGCGAGCCTGCTGGTGATGGGGTGAGGGTTCATCTGAGGTTCTCCAGCACAGCACGCCCTGCTTGTCTTCTGGAGACACAAAGTCAGAGAGGCACATCTGCTTCGCTCTCTCCTGAAAGCTGCATTCCTTTGTGTGCTTGGAGACTCCTCCTAAACTTTGAGGCCTTCTATTTAGGGAATTTCCTTTAGGATGTCCTTATAGGAGCTATTTGTCCATCCTTTAATCAAGCCTTCCTTTGGCCTCTCCTCAAGTTCGTTCTCTCTCTTTTTCTTTTTAAATAAATACATCTTTATTTGGCATTGGGTATCCTAACATTTGTTTATTACAGTTCCTTAGAAAACAAACCAAAAAAATCAGAACCAATTAATACAAATTAAGGCCCGGGCTTCCCTGGTGGCACAGTGGTTGAGAGTCCGCCTGCTGATGCAGGGGACATGGGTTCATGCCCCGGTTCGGGAAGATCCCACATGCCTGCCGCCGAGCGGCTGGGCCCGTGAGCCATGGCCGCTGAGCCTGCGCGTCCGGAGCCTATGCTCCGCGGCGGGAAAGGCCTCAGCGGTGAGAGGCCCGCGTACCGCAAAAAAAGGAAAAAAAAAAAAAAAAATTAAGGCCCAAGGGCCGCACTGACGTGGAGCCGAAGCTGTCCAGGCACCGCCCATTTGCGCGCGGGCATGCGCACACGCACTCACGGAGACCCTCGGATACAGGTAAGACATTAATAAACTTTGGGGAGTTTGCAGGGGGCAGGTTCCATATTTTAACAATTTTAAGACGTCTCCCCTCCCCGCACGTAGTAAGGGTGCCCCGTACAGCCAGTAAGATAGAAAGAGTGTGGTTGGCAGATTTTTCCTCTCAGGGTGTCTCACAATCACCCTGCGTCCGGCAACTCACCGCCTGTTCCATTCGATGAGATTCACTCTTTTGGGGATTCAAGCTCGTAACAGAAGTAACATTTTCTCGGGCTTCCCTGGTGGCACAGTGGTTGAGAGTCCACCTGCCGATGCAGGGGACACGGGTTGGTGCCCCGGTCCGGGAGGATCCCACATGCCGCGGAGCGGCTGGGCCCGTGAGCCATGGCCGCTGAGCCTGCGCGTCAGGAGCCTGTGCTCCGCAGTGGGAGGGGCCACAACAGTGAGAGGCCCGCGTACCGCCAAAAAAAAAAAAAAAAAAAAGCGCCTGCCCAATGCATGGTGTAGAGCACAGGTCCTCCAACTTAGCACTCAGCACCCTGGGTCCCACCCCCGAAATTCTTATTTGCCAACACGGAGGCCCAGTAGTCTGAATTTTTAGCAAACGCCCTGGTGATTCTGATGTTGGTGGTTGGCAGGCCACGCTTGGAGAAATCTTTTTTTTGGATCTTCTGATGGATGATGGTGAAGCCTGAGAAATCTTGATATGGAAAGAAGGTGGTGTCACAGTCCCTACGTGGCCTTGTTCAATTCATATCCCAGTTCATGGCTGTCAATTAGCTCTACATACGCTGGTGACTCATAAGTGGCTTGGAGCTCATGAGATCCCCTGCATTCAACTTAACAAATATTTATTAGGCATCAGCTCTGTAGGGAGGAATGTAATGGGCACTGGGAACCCACCAAAGTATAAGATGTGGCTCCAGTTATAAGGATCTTGATCGTGTCTTCTGTCTATTTACATAAAGTCAGGACTGTCATTAATATAATTTAGAAATATCTGTTTTGTTTCCTGGGTAGAGTCCTGTGTTGGAGAGAAAATAGGCACGAAACAGAATACAGAGGAATGATGCAATATCTATTAGTTAAGCACAATGTATTGAATGTAACTATAGTTACAAAATAAAACATTCTAACAATTCCAAATGCAATTACAATAAATCTGTCTTAATCAAAAACCATCAATTTAAAGGCTAGTAAAAAAAAAGCTTAAGCCACTAAAAATGAACTTTTGAGCTCATGTAAAAGAATTTTTAAAAGACCTGTTACTAAGACGAAGTCTGTATAGCTATAATTATGTGATAACGGGAAAATGTCCATTTAGGCTGTATTATCTGAAGCAAGGAAGAAACCCTTTCTTAAAAAAAATTTCTCTCTAGCCATTCCTCAGTCTATGTTGTCTGCCAAATTCAGGGTAATCGTTTGGCCTTGGCTTTCTTTGATCTAGCTTGAGTTTGGAGTTAGAGATGTAAGCAATATCCTTTTTGTTAAATTCCATGCATAGCTTCTGAAATCTAACACCCTGCCTGACATCCCTGGACAGAGCACAAAAACCCACCTGGACACTGCTGTCGGGGTCTCTCTCACATATGTCACTGTGGAAGCTGTAAGCCTCTGAGGAAGGGTTTGCTAATTAAATGCCTTTTAGTCATAAGGTTTAATGAGACCGCTTTTAAGATATATTTGGGGAATTAATGGAATATTTTCTTTTCACAGCCTCCACTACTACACACACACACACACACACACACACACGCACACACACACACGCACACACACACACACCAGTCCCCAACTTCTATCTCGAAAAATCAAAGGTGAGTTTGTGATTTATTATCAAACTAGAGCTAATGATTAAAAACCCCTCCCAGGCTGAAGTCTGGGGAGGAGGGATTCTGCCTGTGTTCACTAGGAGGAGGAAGGGGATAAATTTCTCATTTACAGAAATGCACCTAAACTGTGGAAAACTTTCCACTCTTGTCTGAGAACTGCCTAACGCCTCGGTTCTCCACTCTCTGCCTCTCCTCCTGCTACTTTCCTTACCTCTATTCAACACTCAGAAGAGACCGAAGTGGCCTTATGTTGAAATTCGGGCCCCCAAAGCAGACTTCAGACACGGGCATCATCTTGCTTTTGGGACTGTGCAGTACAACCACATCCGACACTCACCTCTACAGACGGCCTCTCTTTTGAACACTCTGGGCAATGCACATGTCCTATCACACCAAATTCTCTGGGATTTCAAGTGTTGGGCCCTGAAAGCAGTCCCAAGCCTGGTGTTTCTCTGCTCTTTCATTGATAGGAGATCGCTGTTGCAGCAAAGCTTTCGAGCCAGGAAATCCCATTGTCAGGCCACCTGGCTGGGCACGTGAGCTTCCTGCACAATGGCCTGTGACTGATCTTCACTTTGCACCACCAGCAGCCTTTTCCAGTTCACACCTGCCAACAAGGCAGCCTAGGGGGTAGCTTGGGAAGTAGCAAAAGGCGAAAAGGCAGCAGGCTGAGCCTGCTGTCCCAGCTCTCCTCTTTTTCCCACCCGCGGTGACTTGCATTTTCTTCCAGACAGCTGCCAGTTTGGTCTCCCAGCTACCCTCAAGAATGGAAGTGTACAGCTTGGAGCAAGGGCAACTTCTCTGCATGTCAGAGGTGAGGGGAAATGAAAATGATTCTGGGACTAAGTGCCACCTCTCTGAGAAGTAACACAACCATGTGGCATGTAAGTGGAGGACGGGTGTGATTTGGGGGTGGGAGAGGGTCCAATCGAAAGTCAACAAAATCCAATTATTCCTCCCTCAACTTTACACTCTCTCTTGTTTTCCTAATCTGTGTATTATCTGCATACACACACACACACACACACTCCTGGGGCAGGAATTCTTTCCACAGTACCCCTTGTTGATGGCCATTCAGACCCTGTTTAAGTGCTTCCAATGATGGGGATCTCATTTTCTTGTGAGGTTGCTTCTTACAGCCCACTATACAAATCTCCCGGATGCCTGCTTGTAGGCAATAGGTTTAATGTCGTGAGCTCAGCCAACCCAGTCTCTCTGAGGAGCACAGGATTGGACTAAAAAGGCTTTGACCCTTAAGATGAAGTGGTAAACCTAGTTGTCCTCCAGGCCCACCACTGGCCTCGGATAGCTGTTAATTCTTCGGGAGCCTAATACTATAGCCTTCGGGTGTTTCATGTAAACAACTCTGTCGTGCTTTAAATTCTGTTACAACCATATTTGCTTCTCGTTTTTGCTGAAAGTGGTGTTCTCCTGGTATTTCTTCGGGTCCAAGTGGCCCAGGTGGAAAATCTTGAAGAAACTGAATAGGAGGTACATTTTCAAATGAAATGAAGGCAGATGGAAGCTGGAGTCATACAAAGGCCATTCGAGTTGGATTTTCCCAGAGAGACTTCAAGACTATAATACCGATTTGCCATGTTTTATGTTTAATTTTCCTCAGGCATTTGTTTTGCTCTACTCGCCTCTAGGCTATCTCAGCTGTTTTTCACTGATGGTTCTGAGGACATTTCTGCTGCAAGAATTTGTCAGCTAGAACTCTTTCCAAGTGTCAAAAAACCCAACTCCAACTGTCTTAAGGGAAAATTCAAGAAAGTACTGGTTTCCCTAATGGAGAAGTTCAGCGTGGAGGCTGGCTTTAGGTAAAGCTTCATTCAGAGGCTCCAGTGCTGTCACCAAGATGCATTTCTCTCCATCCGGAGACTCGGCCTCGCTCTTCTCCATCCATTGGCTTGCTTCTCAGATTTCACAAGGTAGCAGGGCACTGGCAGTGGCTTCCCATTATTTTCTCAGTTCCAAATCTTGCTAGTCCAATCAGAGGGACGCTTGAGACTTTGATAGGAGCTCCCAGCAAGTGACTCCCTCTCTCTTTCTCTTTTCTACACCCTGATGTGAGAGGCTGAGCCCACCCAGACCATTTGGACTTAGGCTTGACGGAGGGATCTACGTCCAAGCATATCTGGGTCTTTGCTGGAAGAGGGGATAACAGATACTGGGAGGCAGATTGAACATGTCTGTAGCAGGGGCAGCTATCAGTTTTCTTCTGGGGTGATTCTGCCCCCTCAGCGTGACTCATATATACATATACATAGGAAACAGCTAGCACCGGAAGCTGCAGCTTCAAACACAAGAAGGATACATCAGGAGCTTTCTTGGAATAAAATACCAAGGAGAGTTTTGAAATCAGTGCCAATACAAGGAGGGTGATAGAGGAAATTCCACTCTGGGTGGTGGGAGAGGAGGAAAATGAGGAGAATCAGAGGACACAGTGTGAAAGTGGTTTGGCCACAGTATCCTCCAAAACTATATAATAGTGATAATCATAATAACAATAAGATTAACAGGAATACTTTGCAATAATGCACATTGAGCATAATGCTGGATGATAGCCAGGTACTTTACATGTATTAACTCATTTCATCAACATAACAACCCTGTGAAGTCAAAACAATTATTATCATCATTGTCCCCATTTTACTGATGAGGAAATCAAAGCCCAGAGAAGTTAAGCAACATGCCCAAGATTGCAGAGCTAGTAAGTGGCACGACTAGGATTCCAACTCTGATAGCTCTTAACACCCACATTATAGTGTCCCCAATGAAGACACAGAAATAGCAATACCCTGGTGGCTCCAGGGACAGGAATATGGCTGAAGGAGTGGCTGAGCCATTCTCTAGAGCTGGCAGCCCAGCGGACTTAGAAGGACAGAAGAACGAAAGAAGGAAACTTCATTTCTTCACAACAGGGGTAAAAAGAAGGTGATTACACCCCATACAACACAATAAAGTATCAAGGTTGCTGTATAATAGGTGAAGTGTCAGGGAGTGCAGGGAGTGGATTAACTCTCAGTGTTTTGCCAGGCTAACCACTAACTTACAGTGTGACTGTGGGCAGGTCAGTTAACCTCTCTGTTCCTCAGTTCCCTCTTCTGTGAAATTAACCTCTCTGTTCCTCAGTTCCCTCTTCTGTGAAATAAGGACGACTGTGCCTTGCCTCCCTTGTATCATTATGGAGATGAGACAAGATAATGTGAGATGAAACACTTTGTATAGAGAACTCCCATTCATAATTATGCTTTCTATAGGCACTTAAAAGCTTACTTGCAATAATTTATGGCCTTGTCATTGAGGTACTTTTATTAAAGAAAACCCTGTTTTTCTAAAGAGTATTATACAGCATCTTCTAGAGATAACTTACATTTTAAAAATTACATATTCAATGTAGGTAAGTTAAAAAACAAAAATGAATGTAAAAAGAAGAAAATAATAAAATTGCCCAGAAAAATCTACTCAACATTTTGGTTAATATTTTTTTCAGTTCATTTTCTGTGCCTATCTATGCTTTTTTTTTAACCTAATAATGTTTCAGTTTAATATTTTATCTCACATACATACACTGCCTTTACTCTTTTACAACCCACTTTTTTCCATTTAATTTATTAAGAATATATTTACTTATCATAAATCTTGTACAACAGTGACTTCTAAATGTTTTGACCATGATCCATAGTAAAAAATACATTTACCTTGCTACTCGGTAAACACACACAGACATGCACACACTCGTACATATAATTGCCTGATACTTGCCATTAGTGTATATGGTGTACTTTGATATTTTCTATTCCGTATTAAAATGAAATAGTATAGAATAGATAGAATACACTATTTCATGATTTTCTAATAGATTATATGACCCACATATAGATCATAATTTGTAGTTTGAAAAATACTAGGATTTGTGGAGATATACCATAATTATTTAACAGATCTCCCATTGTTGAACTTTTATATTTTTTCTAATAGCTTGCCATTCATTCTTTTGTTCATTAAATTGTTCAGGAAATATGTATGGAGTGCCTACTATGCACCAGGCACTGTTCTAGGTGCTGGGAACACAGTGGCGAACTAGACAGATGAGGTCCCCATGTTACTGCACTTACAATCTATGGGGGCCAGGGAAACAGGCAATACACATATCTACAGACCAGAAAACACCAAGATAATGTGATGGGGAGTGACGGAGTAGGAGGTATTTTAGGTGATGGTCAGGAAAGTCCTCTCAGAGTGGTGGCACTTAAGCTGGTATTTCAGTACCAAGAAGATATTGTTGAACTGCGTCTTGAGAAGATCTGGGGTAAGAGAATCTAGGCTGGGAGGACAGCTAGCAGAAGGAGCCTAAGGTGGTCAAGAGCCTGGCATGTTTCAGAATCAGGGGGATGGCCAGTGTAACCCCAGAAAAGTGAGCGAGGTGGAAGAGGGAGGGTGACAGATGATGAGGTTGGCAGGGGTCAGATCATCCAGGACCTTCTATTGCAAATATGCTCCATCTTTGTTTCCATCACAGGTATGTCTTGATGGAGAAGCTTGAGAAGCATCTTGACTAGCAACAGCTGTGAGCAGGGAACATTGGGTGGTAGGGAGACTGAGAGAGTGACATGTTTTTCTGAAGGAAGGCTTCTGTGCTAAGGAAGATCCAAGTTCTGTTGGAGGAGCATGGCCCTGGCACAGCACCTTGTTCTGTCCCAAGTAGATCTTTTATGGGGGATTTTAATCTCCCGGAAAAGAGGATCTTTGTCTAATTCACTTCCATGTCCTCAGCACCTAGCACAATGCTTGACCCGTAGCCGGTGTTCAATAAATGTCTGTGAGGCAAACAAGTGAATAAATGGACATCTCTCACCCCCAGGCCCATCAGCAAAGGACAGAGGTAATTCGTGACAAATTTACATTTTCTCAAGTGTGACCCGCTAGCCTCATGCTAACAGAAGAGAAAGGCGCTCCATGTAGTGAAGGGAGAGTATTTCTTTAGCTCCTCTCTGGTGAAGTCACAGCTAATCTCTCAGAAGACATTATTTATTTTACTTGGCCTTTTTTTTTTTTTAAATGAAATGGCATGACGACTCACCAGCTGCTTTTTGCAATGAAAAAAGATAACACATTGCAACTGCCAGAAACAGATGTTGAAGAGGCCTAGAGAATCTGATTTTTCCACATCAGGGACCCTGTTGTGTATTGAAATAAATTGACAAGGTTATTGGAAGCTAGACTGTTGGTTTCTTTGAGGTCGCTGACTCATTGTGTTGAAGAAGGGGTGGCGGGAAACTCCAGCAAAACGGACGGGCACTGGAGGAGCTGCCAAAGGCAGCCCTTTGTCTGCCAGGGGCTCCTGCTGCTTTGGTGCTCACTGGCTCCATGTAACACAGCCTTCTCCTGCCCTGCTTGCTCATCACCATCATCAATCCATGCCCTGGGTAAACATGGATGAAGCAAACAGAGACATTTTATTCTGGTGGTTAATGAAGGCCTCCCTTAACTGTCTTCCAATTTCAGAGTAAATGGCCTAGACCCCATTCTTTGGAATATAGAAACCATTCCAGGAAGCAGTGCAGGGCAGAATATGATGAGTATAGGGGGAGATCTCTGAGAGATCAACATAATACCTCCCTAAGGAATTTGAAGCAGACCACCCTAAGGGTGGTCACTGGGTTAGAAAACTGCTTTGGTCCTCATTGAAATAATTTTCCTCCTGGAAAATAAAAAGGCAGCCTGTCTATGTGGGGAGGCTTTCTGTCTCTTGTAGCAAAATTTTCCTCTATCATTTTTTGAGCTCTCTTTTTTTTATTGAAGTATAGTTGATTTACAATGTTGTGTTAGTTTCAGGTGTACAGCAAAGTGATTTAGTTTTATATATATATATATACACATATATATATATGTATAGATATATATGTTCTTTTTCAGATTCTTTTCCCTTATAGGATATTATAAAATATTGAGTATACTTCCCTGTGCTATGCAGTAGGTCCTTGTTGTTTATTAATTTTATATATATCAGTGTGTATATGTTAATACCCTCCTCTTAATTTATCCCTCCCCCACCTTCCCCTTTGGTAACCATAAGTTTATTTTCTATGTCTGGGTCTATTTCTGTTTTGTAAATAAGTTCATTTGTATCTTTTCAGATTCCACATATAAGTGACATCATATGATATTTGCCTTTCTCTGTCTGGCTTGCTTCACTTACTATGATAATCTCTAGGTCCACCCATGTTGCTGCAAATGGCAATGTTTCCTTCTTTTTTGTGACTGAGTAATAGTCCATTGTGTATATACCCCACATCATTTTATTCTATTCATCTGTTGATGGACATTTAGGTTGCTTCCATTGTCTTGGCTACTGAGCTCTTTATTGAAGCATAGGAAAAGCATACAGGAAATGCACAAATCCTAAGTGTACAACTTGATGGATTTGTATAAAGTCAACACACTGATGAAACCAGCACCCAGATCATGAAACAGAACATGACCAGCACTCTAGAAGACCCCCCTCCTGCCCTCTTCCAGTCATCTCCCCCACCAAAGGTAGCCACTGCTTTGTCTTTAAACACAGTAGATCCATTCTGTCTGTTTTAAAACATAATGTAAATGGAATCTTGTAGTATACACTCTTTTGTGTCTGGCTTCTTTGGCTCAACATCATGTTTGTGAAATTCATCCTTACTTTTATATATAGGCATAGTTCAATTATTCCCACTGACATATAGTCATCCATTGTGTGCATCTACCATAGTTTATTTTTCCTTTCTACTTTTGATGGGCATTTAGGGAGTTTGCAGTTTTTTACTATCACGGCCAGTGCTGCTTTAAATGCACCCATTTCTGTTAGGTATATTCCTAGGAGCGGAATTGCTGATTTGCTTATATCCCACTTTAGTAGATGCTGCCGAACAGTTCTCCAAGGTGGTTGCACCAATTTCCACTCCTATTAGCAGTGCAGGAGAGCTCTGGCCTCTGTCATTTTGCTATCATCCCTCCCTTCCCCCCTACCTTGAGTAACTTCTAGCTGCTGCCACTGTGAGTATCTGAAAGTGTGGTTTGACAGGACTTCACTTGAAAAAGGCTGTGCTCTGGAGCAGTTTTGCCTACTCTGTCTTAAGTGGATACTTCCTGTAGCCACTGCAGTGCATACTGCTCAGCATCTGCTCAAGTATGAAATTAACTTTACATAATGCTGGCTGGGATTGGAGGGGGGTGAAACTAGAGGAAACCATTCTGGCTATTGAGATTTGTTTTTCAGGATTATAGTTTCAAAGTGTCCCTGATTCCCCAGATATTAAAGCTTATAGAAGGAATGAATGAAAGCTAAACTTACTTTCTGAAAAGGAAGATAAGCAGGTATTAAAGAGAGTTATGAAAATCAGTCTGGATTGTGATTGGAGTTGGACTGCATGGGTTCAGATTCTGGCTCCATCACTTGCTGTATGACATTAAGCAAATCACTTAACACGTCTGTGTCTCAGTTGCCTTGGCTGCCAAGAGAAGGTATTAGCAACATCTACCTCATAGGGGTAGATTCGTGAGGGCTGAATCTGGGACTACATGTGAAGCACTTAGAAGAACTCCTGGCATGTGGTGTGTGCCATGTGAGCGTTAGCTGTATTTCTACCTATCTTAAGTCTTGAACCCTAGAAGCAGTGCCTGAGAAGAAGATTCTTGTTTAAGTGCAAATGAGGGAGCATTCTCTGGAGAAAGGAAGGTCAAGAAGCAGGACAGGACAGGGGAAGGACCTAAGCAAGGATGTGGTACACCATAGGATACACTAAAGCTGGAGTCCAGCTTTAGTGTATCCTATGGTGGCTCTTGGAGCATAAATGGCACCAGAGTTGCCCCACCTTGAAACAACGGGTTTGGCTTTTTATACCCCCATTGCGGTCTGTCATTGGCTGTGGGCTGCAGGGGGTGGAGAACTCTTGGACTGGGGACTCTGCTCCTGTTAGCTGAGGCCAATCCTCCAGAAAAGGGGACAGCTGTGGGCTCTTAGCAGCCAACAGGTCACAGCGGCTGAGGGCTGGGTGCACCTGCCAAAAAGCGGATCTCAGTGGGGTCACCAAGACAGTCTGTTGTTCCTCACCAGGCTTTTATCTGTAGTCAAGTCAGAACAGCCACAAGACCAGTGAGTCTAAAGAAAGTCTTTCAGAGGTAAGGCGGGTTAGCTTCCTGGACATTCTTTGTCAGAAACAAGATGTCCACGGGCACCCAAAACTCTAGTAGTCTGTGCCCTCATGAGTGATGAGCATGTGAGTGTACGCACTGCCACACGAGTAGCTGCCTTGGTACAGGCTTAAAGCATTAAGGCTTCCCTTGTAATCCTGGCCCTTCCACTCAGCTGGTCCCTCCCTTAGCCCCCCCTCTCAGGACACTCACCTTTCCAGGCCACCACTTTGAGTTTTTCTCTGCCTTCTGGCCATCTCTGTCCCTGTGGGAGAAATGAAAAGAAATATACAGAGGGCATCATCTATTTGAGACCCGCTGGATCTGTGGTGCTTCGTAGTGAAATGTCGTCATACCAACAGCTCATGACTTAATCAGCATTTAGATAATCCGCCCTTCTCTGTGGGAGATGGAAGCAAATGACCTGTGCCAGGTGTGTGTTTGGTTTCTAGGAAGTGGCTCTGTCGGCCATGGTTCTCTCAGGAGTCACATTTCCACTCACACAGGACAAAGCAACATCAAAGCAAGATGAGTCACCGTGTGGACAAATGGGAAGCCGCTTACTTTCCTGACTCTGCACCCAGGGAATGTAGGAGTAGCCTGTGAACACCCTGGTGCCGATGGGCGTGGGTTTAAAGTACATGAGAGCCAGTCTCACGCTAACATATGCGTTTCCTCATTTCAATCAAACAAACTGGGAGAGTTGCACCTTGCCTGCCTGGGAAGTAAAATCTAGGAAAGGAAGACAGAATGTACAGCAGCACTAAACTGAAATCTGCAACATACGCCATTTCTAAGCACTGGTTTGTTAGATAGTAAGTAGCTCCTTCCTTCCTTCCTTCCTTCCTTCAACTGGTATTTAGCAAGTATCCTCTACGTGCCAGTTTCTGTGCTCCATGATGCATCTATCAAGGAAATCAGCCGTACACACACACACAAAATCTGTAATTGTGACGAGTGTTAAAAAGCCAAACCCAGCCAAAATTGGGAGCTCTAGCGCATCGTTCACTACTACCAGGAGCAGAGTTGGGAAGTTTTTCTAGCATAGGGACAGCTGCTTCTGACACACACGAAGCCCATGGGCCAAATGGAAGGCCAAACCTGGAAAGAAAATTAGATTTTGCATTCTAATGCTTTGGATGTAAGGAATGACCACACAAATGCCTGCCAGTTCATTTATGCATTCACGTGACATATATCTGAACACCTCCAGGATATACCAGCTCGACTCATCTCTGATTCCTCAAGATTATTTTCATAATCTATGTAGTGGCATCATTCCTCTCTTCTATCCTTCTGGGGACTGCTCTGCTCAGATACACCAGAAGACCAGCTGGGTAGGTGAGAAGTGAAAAGAAAAGCCTGATGGAAACCTGAAATGATTCCGTCAAGAAAAATTGCTAATTGTGGTTCCTAAACCTTTCCCCCAGGGACATTTTAAAGCGGGTAGTGAATTTTCATGTGCTAAGCAGGAGGTTTTGTTTATGCCTCTACCCCTGAGGAACAACAGGAGCGCTCGCCAATGTTCCGTGTGATTGTTGGTCACTACGTGACTCAGTGGTCAGAACAAAACCCGTGGGACCTAACTCCTGAGGCCTGTGCTTCCCCATCAGCTGTAACTTCCTCATTACTTTTTATGGCTGGTGAATTTGGCTCTTTAGAATGGCATCCAGGGAAGCTAGTGCAGCCATGGGTTCAGCATTAGAATTAAATGGAGATAATGCAGGTGAGATAGGCAGTGCGATATACTGGCATACCAGCAGGAAGAGCAGCAAGAGCAATAGTAGGAGTAGGAGTAGGAGGGGACTTCCCTGGCGGTCCAGTGGGGGGCACGTGTTCGACCCCTGGTCGGGGAACGAAGATCCTGCATGCTGCGTGGCCAAAAAACCAAAGAGCAGTAGGAACAGTAACCATTTATTATATGTGTCAATCACTGTATTTAGCACTTGTCTGGATTATCTCATTTAATTCTCTCAACAGTCTGAGGATGTGGGTTCTGGCTTTTTTCTCCAGTAAAGGTCAGTTAAGTTGCCCAGGGTCACAGCCATTTAAGTGGCAGACCCAGAGCGGGAAGCAAGGTCTGTCTAGCTGCAAAACCCATTCTCTTAATTATTTCAGTTGATCGTCTCTCAAGAAAGTGAGCTTTGGCATAAAAGAAAAATAAAACTGCCAGTTAAAGCTCTACAACTGTGGTGAGGCTATTTAAACACTTTGTCCTTTGATTTTCTCCTTTGGAAAATGCACACAGCCCAGAGGGGTTGTGAGGATTAAGTGGATTAATTAATTTAAATTCTGGCACACAGTAGGCAGACAGTTCCCTTTCTCTCTGTGAAAGCCATTTGGATTCCACTGCAAGATGGAAATCAGGGAAGTGTTAGCTCAAATTAAAGCTTTCCAGAGGGCTGAAAGTAACACTGCCCGAGTTTTCCCAGCTCAGTAAGGAGGCTAGAGAATATCGTAGCCCTCAGCTGAGTGCCTGCCTCTGAGTAAGCCCTGACCCCTGATCCTTCACAGGAAATGGTGGTGGGTGACTATTTCCATTAAATGGAGTAATTGATGGAAAATAAGCTCATATATTGCTATTTGAGGATTTAGACTGTAATCATGTGATACTGTAGTTACTTTGAGAGAAGAGAGCAAAAAAATGAAAACTATCAGCCAGTGAAAATGTTCACTTTTGATAAAAGAGCTCCTGGCGGTTTGAGAGACTCCTTCCCTGATAGACTGTTGAAGCTGCCAGAAAGCGAGCCCAGTGACCTCTCATCCCACCCCCGACCCCATCCGCAGTGGCACTCCCTAACTTGCCTTCCTGCCAGCTTGCCAAGCCAGGGCACAGCCAAATCCCAACAAACCTGCAGAGAGCTTCCTGCAACAGAGGCCACTTGGGGAGTGCTTGGTCAAGGCCTGGGTTTCAGTCATGGCTCTGCCTCAGGATCGGTGAAACTCCCATCAGTCTCACTGACTGTATTTAGCCTTTTCAAAGAACCAGCTTTGGCTTTGTAGAATTTCTCTATTTATGTAAATGTTTCTTGTGCTTGTCTTTATTCTTTCCTTCCTTCTACTTTCTTTGAGTTTAATTTGTTGTGTTTTCCCTTAGTTCTTGAGATGAATACTGAGATCACTGACTTTCAGTCTTAATTTCTAAGTTATGAAATTGAGGGTATAAATGTCCCTGTAAGCATGGCTTTAGCTGCATCCCACAAGTTTTGCTGTGCTATATTTTCATTACCACTCAGTTCAAAGTATTTTCTGAGTTTTACTGTGATTTCTTCCTTTACCTAAAGGTTATTTAGAAGCATAATATTTAATTTCCAAATATTTGATGATTTTTTAGTTATGCCTATTTTAAAATTAATTTCTAGCTTAATTTACTGTGGTTAGGGAACATATTATAAGTGATTTCAATTGCTCAAAATTTGTGTTGATGTGTTCTATGGCCCAGCATGTTTAATTTTGATAAATATTTCATGCACACTTGAGATGTCTGTGTGTGTGTGTGTGTGTGTGTGAGAGAGAGAGAGAGGTGGGGGGGACTTTATTTGTGTGGTTCAGATCTTCCATATTGTTCCTGATTTTTTTTTACATCTTATTGGAGTATAATTGCTTTACAATGGTGTGTTAGTTTCTGCTTTATAACAAAGTGAATCAGTTATACATATACATAGGTTCCCATATCTCTTCTGCCTATTTTTTCTCTAGCAGTTGTGGAGGGAAATAACTACCAAGACAGAAATTATAAAAATGATCCAAGTCTCAGAATGAAGCACACATACCTACATTTTTCATTCCTTAGAATTCTTTTAGATAAATCCCTGCTTGCCAGAAAGATGTTTATTTGGGAAAGGTTGGTCCAAAGTCTTGCTGATAGTCTTGGGTTTTCAAGAATAAGGGAGTTACATTAAAATTTCCCGTGATTGTGCATTTGTCTGTTTCCTCTTTATTTCAGTCCATTCTTGCTTTGTATTTTGAGGCTATGTTATTATTCACATATAGGCTTCTTCTATCTTCCTAGTAGACTGACCCTTTTTATCAAATGTTCTTCTTTATCTCTTATAATGCTTCTTGCCTTTAAGTCTACTTTGTTTGCTATTATTATAGCTACACGAGCTTTCTTTTGGTTGATGTTTGTATGCTATAACTTTCTTCGTCCTTTTACTTTCAACCTTGTTGTATCTTTCTATAGAAAGGAAGGGCATTGTGCCAAATGCCTCAGAGAATGTTGGGCTCACTTCAGGAGGTTTCCTGTCTCTCTGAAATCTTGGCCCCTCAAGTTCTGGCCTCCTGGGTAGCCCTGAACTCCAAGGTTTTTTCTCCCCATGCTGTGAGACTTCCAAAAGCCCCCTTTGGCTTCCCAGTCTCTTAGTTGTCACATTATACTTGGCTTCTTAGACTCTTGGCCCCAAGTTTCTTATGAATCAGCAGATACTTCAGTGGGGAAATTGGGTACAGATGCCAGATTCAGATTCCCCTCAATGCATTTCTCTCTGGGATCCTGGTTGCTGTAGACTGAATGTTTGTGTCTCCCCCGCACCCAACTCATATATTCAAATCCTAACCCCTAATGTGATGGTATTAGGAGGTGGGTCCTTTGAGAGATGATTATGTCCTGAGGGCGGAGCCTTCATGTGTGGGGTTAGTGCCCACATAAAAGAGATCCCACAGAGCTCCCTTGCCCCTTCCATCATGTGAGGACACAGCAAGAAGACGGCCATCTGTAAAAAAAAAAGAAGATGGCCATCTGTGAACTAAAGAGTAAATCCTTGTCAGACATTGAATCTGCCAGTGCCTTGATCTTGGACTTGACCTCCTCTAGAGCTATGAGACATAAATGTTTGTTATTCAAACCACCTGCCACTATTTTTATTATAGCAGCCTGCGAGGACTGAGACTCTGGCCTTTCAAGTCCTTGCTGCTTTGGAAACTCTCTGAGGCCTTCACCCATGTTCTTTGTATTTTTGACCCACTCTTCTAGTTGTTCTCATGAAAGGGCTAGTCTGCAAAAAAATACTCCAGCCTTGTTGGAAGTAGATGCCTGGGTGAACATTTTGGATGGTCCTTTGACCTAGATAAGCCTTAGTGTCCACATTAGTAAAATAGAGGCATATGGGACATACCTCAAGGGGTTGTTTTGTGGCTTAGATATATGTTAAATATACTTTGTAAGCCTAAAAGCTATTTGAACACAAGCTGCTATTATTAAGTCTTTACATGATTGAGGTTCCTGACGAACAAATGGTGGCGGGTGTCCATACAGGGCAGTTTGTTGACATGGCCAGGTCTACCTGGGGGTATGAATAGGAGTGACTTCTGCTGGGAGCTTTGGTTGTTATGACTGTTGAGTTTATCATTCTTTAGCGTAACAAGTCACCTCATCGTGGTGGTTGGAAGTCCCAGAACACTATTCCAAACACTTTCTCTGAGGGCCGACTTGAAAATCCAAGGCCGTCATTAAGGCCCTGGGGCCACCCTTTCCCAAGTACACAGCTTTTTGGCAAGAGGAATTTATCTAAAAGAATTCAAAAGAATGGAAAATACAAGTATATGTATTTCGTTCTGAGATCTGGGCCACTGTGACAATTTCTTCTCTGTTAGTTACAATCTTAGGGTTTATCCCTGACTTCTTGCCCTGAGCAAGTCTTGTTCAGCTCAGGTGAAACAAGAGAGCTGCACAACTTGTTGGTCTACTTAGAGTAAACATTTGCATCAGCTTTAATTCTTTCTCTTACTATCCTGACAGTTCTACACTTACCTACAAGTTGCAGAACTCTCTGGCTTTTTCTCCCTGTGCAAGGTCAACGCCATCCTTGCAACACAAAGATGCATTTGTCCATCCCTTGACTGGTCTTTTTGAGAAGACCACTTCTTCCCTGCTGAGTGGTGAATAGGACGTGCTTCTAGTCCATTCTGCCTGTCTTTTGAAAAATTACCTGTTTATGCCCATTATCATGTCCACCATCCTAGGAGTCCCAGAATCCTCATGTCGTTTTGTCTATAGGAAACCCACGGTGACTTGAATCTGCCATTAAGGTCTGCACAATGCAGTCACTGATCAAGCCTCAAATACACTTGACCTACAAATGTTAGTTCAGAGGGGTATCAATGTGATTTAGGGTCACCCATTAAAACCTGAGCTCCAACCAGCCTTTTGAATTGGCTGACAAGCTCCTTGACTGCCCTGATGGCATAGACCACAAGACACTACAGAGGTGAGTGAGAGGGAAAATTCTAGATGCTAAGGTCATGGTTCTCATTTGGAGGGTGTGGAGGTGGGGAAAACACTTTCCAAATGCAAATGGCAGGCTATACCTTAGGCCTACAGAATCAGAACCCAGAGCAGAGGCACTTCTTCCCTTCTTCTCCTTTTCCTATCCAAAAAGCCTTGGAGCCAAAGAACAGAGTGGGTTGAGGGCACTGGCATCTGTGGGTGGTAAGTTTGGCACCATTTTGATTGTGCCAAGATTCAACAGATGTCAAGAGTGAAATTATTGGACAAGAAAATGCCTGGGTACAAGAGACCTGGTTCAGCTATACTGTTTATTCACTCTGTTTCTGAAAGTAATTGACTTACTCTCTTAAACAATAATTTCTTAAATAGGAAATGTGCTAATGAGAATCGGTGCTTGATAAATGTTTAGTGCTTACCTAAATGTCCATCAACAGATGAATGGATAAAAAAGATGTGGTACATATATACAATGGAATATTACTCAGCCATAGAAAGGAACGAAATTGGGTCATTTGTAGAGACGTGGATGGACGTAGAGACTGTCATACAGAGTGAAGTAAGTCAGAAAGGGAAAAACAAATATCGTATATTAATGCATATATGTGGAATCTAGAAAAATGGTACAGATGAACCAGTTTGCAAGGCAGAAATAGAGACATAGACGTAGAGAACAAATGTATGGACACCAAGGGGGGAAAGGGGGTGTGGGATGAATTGGGAGATTGGGATTGACATATATATACTAATATGTATAAAATAGGTAACTAATGAGAACCTGCTGTATAGCACAGGGAACTCTACTTAATGCTCTGTGGTGACCTAAATGGGAAGGAAATTCAAAAAAGAGGGGATATATGTATGCATAAAGCTGATTCACTTCGCTGTACAGCAAAAACTAACACAACATTGTAAAGCAGCTGTATCCCAATTAAAAACATAAGTTCAGTGCTTGACTGGTTGGTTCTTGTTGTTGATGCTATTCATGCTATCAATGAAGTGATGAAGAATTAGGTGTTATTATCTGCAGTGCCTTTGGAGATTCCAGATGAAAACTGGCTGGCTGGTTTAAGGTTGATTTATACTGAATACTTCCTCATTATGCTAACCACAAATCTCATGACCAGGTTGGTTTCCCCTTTCCCCATTCTCAAAATTTTAGGAATGTACGTTTACAAGTTTTTAACTCTCTTGAAAAGAAGTTTGGCAATATGTATAAATGGGATCAATTAGAATTTTATATAGCTAGCTAAAGAAATTGACAAACTCCTAAACTTTTTTCTGTATCTGGGACAGTTGTCAACACTAAAATGTTATTTGGATGAAGTCAAGGGTCCTTTTTGTTCACTATTGAATTCTCAAGACCAAGCACAATGCCTGGCACACAGAAGGTACTCAATAAATATTTGTTAAATAAATGAATGAATAATTAACTGCTACCTGCATGTCTCTGGATAAGTCATTAATTTGTCTCACCCTCAATTTTCTCTTCTAAAATATGGGACTAATAATACTTCATCCTTGGGGTATTTGAAAAAAAATAGCAGTAGTGGCTGCTATGATTTGCGTCCTGGATCCTTTTTTTTTATATAAATTATTTTATTTTATTTTATTTTTGGTTGCGTTGGGTCTTCGTTGCTGCACGCGGGCTTTTCTCTGGTTGCAGCGAGCGGGGGCTGCTCTTTGTTGTGGTGCGCAGGCTTCTCATTGCGGTGGCTTCTCTTGTTGGGAGCACAGGCTCTAGGTGCGGGGGCTTCAGTAGTTGTGGCATGTGGGCTCAGTACTTGTGGCACACAGGCTCAGTAGTTGTGGCTCACGGGCTCTAGAGCACAGGCTCAGTAGTTGTGGTGCATAGGCTTAGTTGCTCCGCGGCATGTGGGATCTTCCCGGATCAGGGCTTGAACCCGTGTCCCCTGCATTGGCAGGCGGATTCTTAACCACTGCGCCATGAGGGAAGCCCCCCTGGGTCCCTTTTAAATCATGAAGCACTCATTCCCCCAGCTGTTGGGAGTTTGACAGCTGACAGCCCTCAGCTGAGTCCCACTTTGTGATTTGTCTCAACTGCAGAGAGCCACCTAGCCCAAGGTAATGCTCCATTCCTAGGGCATCCCACACCCAGTGCCTATCTGGCATAGTATATGAAGGCTCAGCCCCCTTCCTCCAGCTCAGGGTAACTCTGATGAGCCATTTTAGCTCTAGAGCTCACTCTGAGATCAGCTGAGGCCTTCAATGGAACTGCATTGTAGTCCAACTTCGTCTGCCCAGTCCTGCTTCTTGCCCCTCCCTTCTCCAGGTGTTGATACCAAGAGCAAGCCCTAATAAATCTCCCGCACGCTAATTTCTGTCTCAGTGTCCGCTTCCAGAGAATCCAACCAGAAATGGAACATAGTGTATTCTAAATAAAACACTTACTGGGTCTGGCAGTCAAAGAGAGGCAAGGATCCACTAGAATTACATGGCTGTTCCTCCCAGCCCAAGATGTGGGCTCTTTCATGAGTTCTGACAGTCTTAATAAAATTGTTTTCTGTTAAATCCTCATGGATGAAGGTCAAGGAAGGAGTTGCAGTATTGGCCTACATCTGTTCCAATCAGACCTATATCTGTTCCAATCAGTACAGTGTCATAGGTAAGCAGATGGACTTTGGAATCAGACAGCCCGGAGTTCAGATACCAATTTTGCCATTCACCAGTTATATAACTTTTGTCAATTCATCTTTCATACCCTCGGTTTCTTCATCTACAAAATGAAGATTATAAGAATACTTACCTCCTAGGGTTGTTATGAGAAGTAAATGAGATAAAGTAGGTACTGCTCATAGCATAGGGCTAATTAGTGCTTAATCAAGAGTTGTGATTATGCTGTGATCAGTGGAGATTTATAACATGATCAAGGCTGGGAAACGACTTTACAGGTATAGGGAGCTGGGCTCTGATCATGTGGGCAATTGTCAACACCTCTGTGGTAGATACAGAGATGTAAGGCCCAGATCCCACTCCAAGGAAGGACTCTGTACTCTAGCTGTCACCTTGGTCAGGGTTTGCCTCAGCTGCAGGAACACACCCTTGCCTTTATAATGACGGAGCCAAAGGAGGGGAATAAAGTCCTTACTGTCTCAGTGCAACACAGGACCACTCCCAAGCTCCCCAGGAGAGGGGAGATTAACAGAGATTTTGTCCAGCCTGCAATGCATTTCAGCTTCTCCCTCTGCCCCATCCTGCTTCTTCCCCCTCCTTTCCATAGCTGTGGATCCCTCATAAATAGCCTTCGCCCCAAACTCCATCTCAGGGTCTGCTTCAAAGAATCCAGCCTATGACAAAGACTGAAAGCACAATGAAAGGGTACCTCTTCAGGCTCCACTCCCCCATAACAGCCCCACCACTCCCTTTGTTCATCCTTTTATCTTTCAATCTTATCCCTTTGTCTGTGTTTTGTACTCTCCATATTCAGAGCATTTCGTTTTAATGGCCTGTTGTACACAGCTTGTCCACGAGCTGTCAGGTCGTGGCAGAAGCCTATTTAGACAAGTTGTCAGGTTGAACGGGAGAAGAAAAAACCCCTAAATCAGTGTGTTTTCGCATGCAATCACACGTGGGCTAATTTATCTGCAGCCAGTTTGGCATAAGGGTCCTCAGACAAGGGGGCTGCGAGTTGGCCGATTAACAGAGCGATTTTTATTGGGAGAAGGACAACACAATTGTTTTATGGTAATTGTCACCATTTGAACCTGTGCACACGCTCATGGGGAAGATTAAAGAAAGGCTCTGTACGGATGATGAAGCAGCTTGAAACGTGCACAGGCTAGAGGGCTAGAACTATTTAGAATATTAACGTTCTCTACCTTGTAAAAAGCTCCCGGGAGGTGAAAGATTGGCTAACTTTTTAAATAGTCCTTGTGCCTTATCTGTGGGACTGGATGCAAGTACGTTCTGTTTCTAGAGTTGGGAAAACAGCAGGGTAGATTACTAGGGTGACTTGCTTAGAGATAACAGCCAAGTCCATTTCAAAGCTAAGAACAGAGCCAGTGTTTCTGAAGGTGGTGAACTAGGCCATTAAACACCCTCCCTTACACTTTGCAAAAACCAAAACAAAAAGCAACACACACATACACGCACACGCACAGGTTTTAAACTTGAAACATGCCACAAAGTACAAAACACTTCCCATGTGAATTGCAAACTCCAGCACAGACTTTAGTATCTTCTTCTTTGATATTTGATAATTCTCTTTGCAGCTTTGTCCATTCCCACTGTCATATCTGAGTTTAGGACAAGGACAGAGCAAGATAAGTCTGTCACCGCAAGGCAAAACAGACAAGCAGAGAGCTGTAAAAATGGTTTGCTGACTGGAAATGGCTGTTTTAAGGGCTTGCGGTATATGATTAACTTAAAACAATCTTGCTTACATTGTTAGGAACAAATTCTTTGGGGTCTGCGGCTGTATCTGTGGCTAGAATTAGAAACACACTGTAATGGGGGCTATGACTTTTGGAGATCTCCCCACTTCTACGACTTTCTCTGCTTTTTATTTTTATTCCCTTTACAAGTAAGAGTCATTAAATGTTACCTCTCTTCTTGTGGCTGGAGCAGGAGAGTGGAAGGGCATTTCTGACAATCATTTTGTTAGGAAAACCCAGGCTCAGGGATCAAAACAGCTCTCTTTCCCCCAAACGAAGAAGAAAGATAAACGTCTGGGTAGTCAGGAACTCCCACCCAATCAAGAAATGCTTGCCCTGGAATGGAACATTGGAAAGTTGAGCCGCTAAGAGCATTTTAGAGCCTACAACCAGGCTTCCATTCTGCCATTCCTAGAATGTCTTAGAAAGACAGGGATTTCATAATCGAAAATTAAAACATCTGGCATGCAAATGTAAGAATTTATTTTCCCCCTTTGTAAGGACACTGAACATTTTTGCTAAGCGAGAGGAAATCAATTCTTCATTAAAATAAGATGCTCAATGTAAACAAGGCATACCATTTGTTTTGTAATTATGGACTTGGAGAGATGAAACCGGCAGTGGGATATGAACCAGACATCTCTCAGCTGTAGCTTCACACCTGAGCTTTTTTTTTTTTTTTAATCATTATTTGGTTTCTCTCCATTTGCTATCATTTTCTAGAAAACAAATTTTGGCCACCATTTGGTTTTTCTCAAAATCACAAAAGATCATTTATTTACTCACCAATTTATATGGTATAGCCAGCCAGTGTCAGGTACTATGCTAGACACAGGAAACATAGAGCTAAAGGCACAGAGGCAGAATACAAAGGCAGTCAGACAGATTCAAAGCCTGTGCTCTGGGGCTTCTCTGGTGGCGCAGTGGTTGAGAATCTGCCTGCCAATGCAGGGAACATGGGTTCGAGCCCTGGTCTGGGAAGATCCCACAGCCCGTGTGCCACAACTGCTGAGCCTGTGCTCTGGAGCCCGTGAGCCACAGCTGCTGGGCCTGCGTGCCACGGCTTCTGAGGCCTGTGCGCCTGGACCCCGTGCTCTGCAACGGGAGAGGCCACCCAACGAGAGGCCCGCGCACTGTGGCAGGGAGTGGCCCCCACTCGCTGCAACTAGAGAGGGCCCTCGGGCAGCAACGAAGACCCAACGCAGCCAAACATGGGTAAATAAATTAATTTAAAAAAAAAAAAGCCTGTGCTCTTCCCCATGACACTAGGGATTGGGTGGGATTGAAGTGGGCCTGGGATGGGCAAGAGTCAAGGAAAGCTCTTCAGAAGAAATAACAGCCTCAAAAATACTTCCATTGGCCATGTCAGCATGAATATGTGTGGAAACCTAATCAGTGTGCAAGGCAGAAAACTGAGGGCAAGGCGAGAGAGAGCTTCCAGGACATGACTCCATGGAAGAAGGATCCACACTGCCCTATGATGGCAGTGCTGTGGCCCGTATTTCCACAGCTGTTGTCTTGGAACCTTCGTGCTCTCTGAGACAACGGTGGGCACTCTGACAAATAGGCTTCCAGGATCAAATAAGTGTGGGAAGTGTTTGTCTCAACAAAGGAGAATGGGTTTCTTTACTTCAGATTTGCAAGGCCCTTTCACATACTCATGTACACTGTGAAACTCCAAGAGGGGAATGGAATCTGAGTACAAATCTCTTTCATAGGAAGCCCTACGAAGATCTCCTAGAACAAGTGGGTCCCAGAGAACACAGTCTGTGCAATGACGTCTTCCAGGAGGCATGGAGGGGCTCAGGCTGGCTGGAACCCTGAGGACTGCTCTGCCCCTTGACCGGATGGTAACGGAAGCCCTATGTTGGGTGATGGGTGGTGGCTGGCGGGTGGTGGGTTTGATGTTTAGTGCCTGTTTTTTTGTCAGTGACCCAGCTCGTGTCTAATTATTTGAGCCCTTTCCCTGCTCCCTGCTCCTTTGGCTCCTGGTTTTGTCCTCAAGGTTGTAGAGTGCTTTAGTTCACCTGCCAGGACCTGTGAAGCCAGCCTGCTCCAGCAGGAGCTGACTTTTCTGGACTTGGCCTTTGAACACAAGGGACCTGTTAGCCTTAACCTTCAAGTTGGCTTAGCTTCTCCTGCTAGTTTTTCCTAACTAAACCTGCCCTGACCCTCCCCCCTCTTCCTTCCTCCTTTCCTCTCTCCCTCCCTCCCTTCAGCCCTTTCCTCCTTCAACATTTACCATGGGCGTCCTATGGGAGTCACGGAGTTACAGGTTTCAGTGCAGTCTTTCCTGCCTTCCGGTTCCGAACCGACTGGCTCAACTCAGGTCACATGCCTGCCCCCTAGCTCGTGGGTTGAGGGACGTAGTTATCGTAAGGGGCATGTATGAGGGGTCGTGTGAAAGACCAGATAAGTAACATGTCCTTCACATATGTTTTTCAAATGCATGTAGATCCTGTTGTGATTAATAAAACATTATGTGTAGATACTATTGGGATTCATAAAATATATCTTAACATATATGAATTAACATTGCTTTTGTTATTATGTATTTTTTAGTCAAAACATACTATAAGCATACTATTATCTTGTTGGTGTCTATGAATTTTTTGATGTTGAAAGGGGGTCCTTTATCCCGCCTAAACCTCAGGCTTTGAAGTCAGCCAAACTTGGGTTCACATTCCACCTCTGTCACATATTAGCTCGGTGGCTTTTGGCAAGTTGCTTAACTTTGAAAACCTTAATTCCCTTACCTGAAAATGGGAATGAATCATCATATCTGCTTCATGGGTTTCCATGGAGATTAAATGTAAATCATCTAACAAGTTGCATGTGGCTCAATAAATAATTATTGATTTTGTTATGAAAAAATAGAAAGACAGAAGAAGAGGAGGAAGACGGGAGGAGAGTGAAGGAAAGGCATTAGCTGTGAGCTAGTTACGAGATGGGGATACCAAGGGAGGTTGAAAACAGCCTTTTCTGGTATTACATGTCTTCCACCGTATCTTTGACTCATCTGAGGTTTAGCAGAAACTCATTAACTGAAAGAACAAGCAACACACTGCCAAGTGTGCTGGCCAATGCTAGGAGATACTTGTATTTTTGCTACCCCACAACTGAGCCCCCTTCCTATATTTCTGGATGGAGATTCGTGGGAGACAAGGAGCTGGGTGGCACCCAGTGTTTAGTGGTGACCTCCAGTGGCAGTGGCAGCGTTCAGAGGCAGCAGTGCCTGGGATTCTTTAACCAGGCTGGTCTTGCTGCATGAACCTGTATACGCTGGTGGTCACGAGCTTCTTTTAATCATCTCATCTTCTTGCTTTTTAAAAAAAAAAAATTTTATTTATTTATTTACTTTTGGCTGCGTTGGGTCTTCATGGCTGCGCACTGGCTTTCTCTAGTTGCAGCGAGCGAGGGCTACTCTTCCTTGCTGTGCGTGGGCTTCTCATTGCCGTGGCTTCTCTTGTTGCGGAGCGTGGGCTCTAGGCGCGTGGGCTTCAGTGGTTGCAGCATACGGGCTCAGTAGTTGTGGCTCGCGGGCTCTAGAGTGCAGGCTCAGTAGTTGTGGTGCACAGGCTTAGTTGCTCCGTGGTATGTGGGATCTTCCCGGACCAGGGCTTGAACCCATGTCCCCTGCACTGGCGGGTGGATTCCCAACCACTGCGACACCAGGGAAGCCCCCATATTCTTGCTTTTTTGTCAAGTCTGCGAGCTAATCAATATCCTACCAATAAATTCTTCTTCAACTTCAATTCTCTAGGGTCAGTTTCTGAGGTTTGTAACCAAGAGAGCTGCCTGGTGCACCCAGGATATAGACTCCATCTCTTCTGGCTCATCGTAGATGTTCAGGCTCCAGATCTGATGGCCAAACCAAAACCTTTCTGCACAGCCCTGTTTACGTGGCAGAGATGTTGTGAACGGCATTCTCTCCTGGTTCCACAGACTGTCTGCCAGCGTGGTTGGCAGCAGAAACCCCATCACGCCACATTTCATCTCTGTCCCTCTGTGTCTGACTGTTTCTAGCTGTCGTGGGAGGGTCGGACAGTGGAGGAATGACTGCAAAGTCTGCCTAGGGCAACGTATAGCAAGGTCCTGACTGGTGGCTCTGTTCTACTGCTGAGTTATCTTCGTAGGGTCACTTCATTGCAGAGATGACAGCAGTTAAACCCATGCATGGGGTGGCAGGTAATGCTGGCTCTCACTACTCTGACCTCTCCTCCCTCCCTCCACGTATGGTACCCCAGGAATCAGTCCTCCAGGACAACCTATGGATGTCCCAGTCCAGCTCACACTGTTGTTTGTTGTGGGAAAGGACAAGGCAAGGGTGAGTGCTGCTCTAAAATCTCAGGCTCCCTGAAAGTGTTCTACGGACCCCACATGCCTGC
Source organism: Tursiops truncatus (assembly GCF_011762595.2). Taxonomy (NCBI): domain Eukaryota; kingdom Metazoa; phylum Chordata; class Mammalia; order Artiodactyla; family Delphinidae; genus Tursiops; species Tursiops truncatus. The sequence goes on along the minus strand of NC_047055.1, from coordinate 95,260,244 downwards.
AAAGCACCCTAGTTTTCTTTTTGCATTTCAGATGTTAATTATAAGGAAGAGAATTAGGCATCTAAAACAAATTACATTGGCCAGAGTTTGCTTCACTCGTGCACCACGGGGCCCAGGCACCCCTAATGAGATGTGACTACCGATCATCATGCTTCCTACAAACAGCCAATTGCTTCTAAGTGACGGAGCCTTACTTGTGTTGCCTGAGAATTAGCCACAGGTGTAGCATTTGACTTGGGCGAGCATCACCTGCTCAGGGAAGTGTGGTTAGGTCAACAGCAGGAAGAGGAAGGGGGAGAGAGGCAGACACCCAAGGCTTTAGAGCTTCCTCATAATTTCCATTAGCTGCTCCTACTCCAACCCTCACAGCCACCCCAAATAAATGCTTAAGCCAAGAAAAAGCACTGTATCTCTGTCCTTTCTATAGAAAGCAATTCTGCAGCTGCCACAAGATACAGGCAGCAAGTGGTGGGTTTTTTTTTTTAATCAGCATTTAATAATATTAATGTCCCGGCAAAGAACAAACGTGCATTCTACCATGGTTCGAAAACTGTTTGTGGGCTAATTGGAAGACATTACTTAATGTTTTCTTTAATGAGAATTAATTACAAGACCCTAGTAAAGAAATAAGTCCATACATGAGATTCTGAGACCTCACACTGATGTGAAATTTCCCTAGGAGAGTTCTTCCTAAGAGAGTACCCCTGGCAGCTTATAGAATATGTGTACCTAAATATCTGTCTTCCTTGTGAGCATGAATCTTCCAACAGTATTGAGATCACACAGTATAATTGACTTATTGGCTTAAAAAGTAAGGAGAAATATGATATTGGATCAGAGGGGCCTACTTAGAGAGGGGGTGTGACTTTTAGGGCCAATCAGCTACTAAAGGTTATGGGATCTGGAGCCTCAGTTCTTTCATCTGTAAACTGAAGGGGTTGGACTAGAGTTTTCTAAAGTTCTTCTAGCTTGAACATTCTGGGTTTCTCATTTCCTACGCCAAGATTTTGTCTTGAAATTGCTGGCTGTGAGATAGCAGAATTGGAAAAAAAAAAAAGGCAAAATTTTGATATAATGGAACAGTTCCAGAGAAGTTTATTTTGATTGGAGTTTCAGCTTTGTTTAGGGATACTTAATGTATTTATCTATGGAAACTGATTTTTTTAAAGGAGCAATACAGCAATTCTTGAGCTGAGTCAAATGTGCGGTTCCTTTGAGAACAACCCGTTAGCTACTCCTGATTGCATATGAGTTTGGGTGAATCAAGCTATATTCTGCAAAACCGTATATGCATATAGACACAACCATCCTGTGCTGTAAAAGTCTCCCAAACCGTGTTCTGAGGACCAGAAGTGTTCTGGGATCCATAAGTATGGGTGCAGTGGAGGAGATGGGCAGCCTATGGTTAAATAAGCTTTGGGAGTGCTGAATCAAATTATTATACGGGTTTCTTCATAACAGGATCGTCAGAGCATTTGTCATGCCAAGGGGCTTTGCGACTTTCCTGGGACATGCAGTTTGCAGTGTCTGATCTCATTTAACTTTTGAAACCCCTTTTATGAGCATGTCAACAATTCATGAAAGACCAGTGTTCTGCAGAATTAATTTGAGAGATAAAATGCTATGCAATTAGCACACGTTATTTCAGGATTTCAGCTGAAAGTCCAAGCAAAGCAAGCATAGAAGAAAGAATAAACTAGAAAAATACAGAAAAGTGTGGACTTTGATCAATTTCCTTAGTGATAGGATTCAAATCAGTATATGAAAGAATTTGCCAATAAGAATCAGAATAATCATTAAGTTAGATTAAATACAATCAAATGATTTCTTGTAAGTGGCAAACGCAAAGCCCAATGGTATATAAAGTAAATTTGGTTTCTTTAAAAGATAGACAATTCTATTTTGCTCTTAGAAGATTTTTAAGTTGCATCATTTAGAGGGCTATAGAAAAGATATATGATTGATAGCAATTTTAGTTTTCCATTTTAATAGCTAGTAAATCAAAATCTATCCACGTAAAGAAGGAATCCTATTTTCCTTGTGCTAAGAAAACAGCGGATAAATTTCTAAGTATCATGAAGGGAACTGTGGGTATGATGTTCTTGTTATTAATCACGTGAGTTAGGTATGATATAGCCAAAGAAATTCTGTTTTGCAAATGACCATTAAATAAGGCCTCCTCTAGAGAGCAAAGATGACCCCTGGAATGTAGTTAGCAAGACAATAAATAAAGGTTTAAGAATCAGAAGTTTCCAGAATTAGTATATTTCTTATGTGGGTAGAAATTTTTTTTCCAAAAGTCATAAGATTCTGCATCAACAGAACACATCTCAGGAAGAAATCTTAAAATGAGTACAGAATTTCATCCTGAGCATAAAGAGTTTGTGTACTTATTTGTTAGAAATGCCATCTAAAACTCAAGTTATTATTTTTTATTTTGCTTAACAGTAAGTCTTTGTTCCTCTTTCTTCTTCCCTTTCCCATGTTGCTTAGCACCCGTGATCAGTGATGTCAGGAGGGAGGAAAAAAAAGGATCAAAAAAATACCACAGAATAATTTATCAGAAGGAGTACTTCCTGAGTACACTGTAATTTTGCTCTCAAGTAAGAATTTTAAACCTTCAATGAATGATTCTTTGTCTCTTGGGAAAAGGAGGTTTCCCTTCCTGGGTGGGTCAGTGATCCTGTCTGCTCACACCAGACCATCCCTCATCGTAACTGCGACTATTATGCTTCTAGTTGAAAAGACACTGGATTTATGCTGTACAGCATGGGCAAATGGGACACCGGCCTGTCAAGTTTGATTGATCAGATTTGTAGGAGGCCATCTGAATGCCACCGAGGCATGTGGCTGGTGTTCCCTAGTCCCTGCAGCAAGCTGCCATGGTGGGGCTGAGCTGGGCCAATTTAGGCGGCCTGCACGTCTCAGCCTCGCTCAGCTTAGCTGTGGTGACACAGGCCAGGGGCAGCACAAGCTGTTTGGGGCTGTGCACTAACCACGTATGACAGATACTTTTGCCACCGGCTCTGGCTTCCCTGCAGTAGAATCTTAACTAGAAACGGTGGGAAAACCACGCTTCTACTCCAGAGGAGACTGCAGAGGTGAGGCCTGACTTGTATTTCATACTATAATGAAAAGATGGTTACATGCCAGCAGGATAATAAAACTATAAATACTATAAAAGAAGAGTTGGCAAACACCATTTCCTCAGAGAAATCTTTTCTTATGCCCCAGACTGGTTGAGGACCCTCTGTTATATAATGCCCTGAATTCCTCCTTTGTGGCACTCACTGGTGTTGTCATAAATTAATCCATTATTTAATTATTTCTTATTGGTCCTAAATATTTAATGTTAATTCCATACAGATAGAGACCTCTCTGTCTTTCTCCCTAACACTCAGGGCAAAATGCAATTGTAGCCCTCCCCTCCCCTCCCCTCCCCTTCTCTCCCCTTCTCTTCATAAATAATTTAGTCCTAAAGCCATTAGGTGGGGCAGAACAGGATGGGTGTCCACAGTGGAAAGGGGAGTGGGTGTGGAGTCCTACACCTACATGTTAGAGCCCTAGCAGAGGAAGGAGGGCATCCATGCCCTCATATAACCAAAGGATGGGCTCGTTTAACTTGTGTCTGATAACAGGAAGCTCTTGGCCTACTCAGCCACTTTGGGAAGGGGGGAGAGGGCCATCAAATTATGACTGCAATTAGACAAAACATCTGTTAGATTGATTTTTTTCATTGTTTCAACCAGTTCTTGTGGCATTGTAGAGACAGATCATTAGTTAATTTAGTTTGATGGCCAGTAGTGTCTGTGCTAATTGAATTTTTGACTGGATGTTTGGGAATCATAAAAAGATATGCATATTTGTGTGTGTGTGTGCGCACGTGTGTATATATGTGATGTAATAGAAAGACCATGGCCTTTGAAATCATACAGATTTGGCTTTAGCCTCAGTTTCCTCATTAATACAATAGGATTGATGATAAATTTGCCTGTGGAATTGTGGTGATTATATAAAATAAGTTGTCCATATTCATTCGTTATAGACTCTTGACATAAGATGCTCAAAGACAGGGGTGCTTCATGTTTTTTTGTGCCACGGACCCCCTTGACAGTCTTGTGAAGCCAATGGATTCCTTCTCAAAAAAATGTTTTAGAGGGAGACCTTCAAGATGGTGGAGAAGTAAGATGTGGAGATCACCTCCCTCCCCATAAATATATCAGAAATACATCTACATGTGGAACAACTCCTAAGAACACCTACTGAACACTGGTAGAAGACCTCAGACTTCCCAAAAGGCAAGAAACTCCCCAAGTACCTGGTAGGGCAAAAGAGAAAAGAAAAAACAGAGACAAAAGAATAGGGACGGGACCTGCACCAGTGAGAGGGAGCTGTGAAGGAGGAAAGGTGTCCACACACTAGGAAGCCCCTTCGAGGGCAAAGCAGAGAGATTCTCGCACAGAGGATCGGTGCCGACCAGCACTCACCAGCCCGAGAGGCTTGTCTGCTCACCCACCGGGGCAGGCGGGGGCTGGGAGCTGAGGCTTGGGCTTCGGAGGTCGGATCCCAGGGAGAGGACTGGGGTTGGCTGCGTGAACCCAGCGTGAAGGGGTTAGTGCGCCGCAGCTAGACGGGAGGGAGTCCAGGAAAAAGTCTGCACCTACCTAAGAGGCAAGAGACCATTGTTTCGGGGTGCGCGAGGAGAGGGGATTCAGAGCGCCGCCTAAACAAGCTCCAGAGACGGGCGCGAGCCGCGGCTAAAAGCGCGGACCCCAGAGACGGGCATGAGACGCTAAGGCTGCTGCTGCCACCACCGAGAAGCCTGTGTGCGAGCACAGGTCACTCTCCACACCTCCCCTCCCGGGAGCCTGTGCAGCCCGCCACTGCCAGGGTCCCGGGATCCAGGGACAACTTCCCCAGGAGAATGCACGCCGCGTCTCAGGCTTGTGCGACGTCAGTGCTGGCCTCTGCAGCTGCAGGCTCGCCCAGCACTCCGTACCCCTCCCTCCCCCCGGCCTGAGTGAGCCAGAGCCCCCAAATCAGCTGCTCCTTTAACCCTGTCCTGTCTGAGTGAAAAACAGACGCCCTTCGGTGACCTACAAGTAGAGGCGGGGCCAAATCCAAAGCTGAACCCCAGGAGCTGTGCGAACAAAGAATAGAAAGGGAAATCTCTCCCAGCAGCCTCGGGAGCAGCGGATTAAATCTCCACAGTAAACTTGATGCACCCTGCATCTCTGGAATACCTGAATAGACAATGAATCATCCCAAAATTGAGGTGGGGGACTTTGGGAGCAAATGGAGACTTGGGGTTTGCTTTCTGCATTTAATCTGTTTCTGGTTTTATGTTTATCTTAGTTTAGTGTTTAGAGTTTATTATCATTAGTAGTTTTGTTTATTGATTTGGTTGCTCTCTTCCTCCTTTATATATATATAAATAAATATATATATATATTTTTCTTTTTCCCTTTTTGTGAGTGTGTATGTGTATGCTTCTTTGGGTGATTTTGTCTGTATAGCTTTGCTTTTACCATTTGTCCTAGGGTCCTGTCTGTCCGTTATTTTTTTTTTTTAAGTATAGTTTTTAGCACTTGTTATCATTGATGGATTTGTTTTTTGGTTTGGTTGCTCTCTTCTTTCTTTCTCTCTTTTTTTTATTATTTTTAATTTTTTAATTTTTAATAATTATTTTTTATTTTTAATTTTAATAACTTCATTTTCTTTTCTTTCTTTCTTTCTTTCTTTCTTTCTTTCTTTCTTTCTTTCTTTCTTTCTTTCTTTCTTTCTTCCTTCCTTCCTTTCCTTTCCTTTCTTTTTTTCTCCCTTTTCTTCTGAGTTGCATGGCTAACAGGGTCTTGGTGCTATGGCTGGGTGTCAGGGATGTGCCTATGAGGTGGGAGAGCTGAGTTCAGAACATTGGTCCACCAGAGACCTCCTGGCTCCATGTAATATCAAACAGTGAAAATCTCCCAGATATCTCCATCTCAATGCTAAGACCCAGCTCCACTCAACGACCAGCAAGCTACAGTGCTGGACACCCTATGCCAAACAACTAGCAAGACAGGAACACAACCCAACCATTAGCAGAGAGGCTGCCTAAAATCAAAGTAAGGTCACAGACACCCCAAAACACACCACCGGACGTGGTACTGCCCACAAGAAAGACAAGATCCAGCCTCATCCACCAGAACAAGGCACTAGTCCCCTCCACCAGGAAGCCTACAAAACCCACTGAACCAACCTTAGCCACTGGGGGAAGACACAAAAACAACAGGAAATACAAACCTGCAGCCTGAGAAAAGAAGACCCCAAACACAGTAAGTTAAGCAAAATGAGAAGACAGAGAAAAACACAGCAGATGAAGGAGCAAGGTAAAAATCCACCAGACCAAACAAATGAAGAGGAAATAGGCAGTCTACCTGATAAAGAATTCATAGTAATGTTAGTAAAGATGATCCAAAATCTTGGAAATAGAATGGAGAAAATACAAGAAGCGTTTAACAAGGACCTAGAAGACCTAAAGAGGAAACAATGATGAACAAAACAATAAATGAAATTAAAAATTCTCTACAAGGAATCAATAGCAGAATAACTGAGGCAGAAGAATGGATAAGTGACCTAGAAGATAAAATAGCAGAAATAACTACTGCAGAGCAGAATAAACAAAAAAGAATGAAAAGAATTGAGGACAGTCTCAGAGACCTCTGGGACAACATGAAACGCACCAACATTCGAATTACAGGGGTCCCAGAAGAAGAAGAGAAAAAGAAAGGGACTGAGAAAATATTTGAAGAGATTATAGTTGAAAACTTCCCTAATATGGGAAAGGAAATAGTTAATCAAGTCCAGGAAGCACAGAGAGTCCCATACAGGATAATTCCAAGGAGAAATATGCCAAGACACATATTAATCAAACTATCAAAAATTAAATGCAAAGAAAGCATATTAAAAGCAGCAAGGGAAAGACAACAAATAACATACAAGGGAATCCCCATAAGGTTAACAGCTAATCTTTCAGCAGAAACTCTGCAAGCCAGAAGGGAGTGTCAGGACATATTTAAAGTGATGAAAGGGAAAAACCTACAACCCAGATTACTCTACCCAGCAAGGATCTCATTCAGATTCGACAGCGAAATTAAAACCGGTACAGACAAGCAAAAGCTCAGAGAATTCAGCACAACCAAACCAGCTTTACAACAAATGCTAAAGAAACTTCTCTAGTCAGGAAACACAAGAGAAGGAAAAGACCTACAATAACAAACCCAAAACAATTAAGAAAATGGAAAAAGTATCATACATATCGATAAGTACCTTAAGTGTAAATGGATTAAATGCTCCAACCAAAAGACATAGACTGGATGAATGGATTAAAAAAAAAGACCCGTATATATGCTGTCTACAAGAGACCCACTTCAGACCTAGAGACACATACAGACTGAAAGTGAGGGGATGCAAAAAGAAATTCCATGCAAATGGAAATCAAAAGAAAGCTGGAGTAGCAATTCTCATATCAGAGAAAATAGACTTTAAAACAAAGACTATTACAAGAGACAAAGAAGGTCACTGCATAATGATCAAGGGATCAATCCAAGAAGAAGATATAACAATTGTAAATGTTTATGCACCCAACATAGGAGCACCTCAATACATAAGGCAAATGCCAACAGCCATAAAAGGGGAAATTGACAGTAACACAATCATAGTAGGGGACTTTAACACCCCACTTTCACCAACGGACAGATCATCCAAAATGAAAATAAATAAGGAAACACAAGCTGTAAATGATACATTAAACAAGATGGACTTAATTGATATTTATAGGACATTCCATCAAAAAACAACAGAGTACACTTTCTTCTCAAGTGCTCAAGGAACATTCTCCAGGATAGATCATATCTTGGGTCACAAATCAAGCCTTGGTAAATTTAAGAAAATTGAAATCATATCAAGTATCTTTTCCGACCACAATGCTATGAGACTAGATATCAATTACAGGAAAAAATCTGTAAAAAATACAAACATATGGAGGCTAAACAATACACTACTTAATAACCAAGAGATCACTGAAGAAATCAAAGAGGAAATCAAAAAATACCTAGAAACAAATGACAATGAACACACGACGATCCAAAACCTATGGGATGCAGCAAAAGCAGTTCTAAGAGGGAAGTTTATAGCAATACAATCCTACCTCAGAAAACAAGAAACATCTCAAATAAACAACCTAACCTTACACCTAAAGCAATTAGAGAGAGAAGAACAAAAAACCCCCAAAGTTAGCAGAAGGAAAGAAAACATAAAGATCAGCTCAGAAATAAATGAAGAAGAAATGAAGGAAATGCTTGCAAAGATCAATAAAATTAAAACCTGATTCTTTGAGAAAATAAACAAAATTGATAAACCATTAGCCAGACTCATCAAGAAAAAAGGGAGGGACTCAAATCAATAGAATTAGAAATGAAAAAGGAGAAGTAACAACTGACATTGCAGAAATACAAAGGATCATGAGAGATTACTACAAGCAACTCTATGCCAATAAAATGGACAACCTGGAAGAAATGGACAAATTCTTAGAAATGCACAACCTTACAAGACTGAACCAGGAAGAAATAGAAAATATAAACAGACCAAACACAAGCCCTGAAATAGAAACTGTGATTAAAAACCTTCCAACACGGCTTCCCCGGTGGCACAGTGGTTGAGAGTCCGCCTGCCAATGCAGGGGACACGGGTTCGTGCCCCTGTCTGGGAGGATCCCACATGCTGCGGAGAGGCTAGGCCCGTGAGCCATGGCCACTGAGCCTGTGCTCTGCAACGGGAGAGGCCACAACAGTGAGAGGCCCGCATACCGTAAAAAAAAAAAGAAAAAACAAAAAAACCTTCTAACAAACAAAAGCCCAGGACCAGACGGCTTCACAGGCGAATTCTATCAAACATTTAGAGAAGAGCTAACACCTATCTTTCTCAAACTCTTCCAAAATATAGCAGAGGGAGGAACACTCCCAAACTCATTCTGCGAGGCCACCAGCACTCTGATACCAAAACCAGACAAAGATGTCACAAAGAAAGAAACCTACAGGCCAATATCACAGATGAACATAGATGCAAAATTCCTCAACAAATACTAGCAAACAGAATCCAACAGCACATTAAAAGGATCATATACCATGATCAGGTGGGGTTTATCCCAGGAATGCAAGGATTTTTCAGTATATGCAAATCAATCAATGTGATACACCATCTTAACAAATTGAAGGAGAAAAGCAATATGATCATGTCAATAAATGTAGAGAAAGCTTTCAACAAAATTCAACACCCATTTATGATAAAAACCCTCCAGAAAGTAGGCATAGAGGGAACCTACCTCAACATAATAAAGGCCATATATGACAAACCCACAGCCAACATCGTTCTCAATGGTGAAAAACTGAAACCATTTCCACTAAGATCAGGAACAAGACAAAGTTGCCCACTCTCACCACTGTTATTCAACATAGTCTTGGAAATTTTAGCCACAGCAGTCAGAGAAGAAAAACAAATAAAAGGAATCCAAATCGGAAAAGAAGAAGTAAAGCTGTCACTGTTAGCAGATGACATGACATGACATGATAC